>NW_027175821.1:18673620-19168620 GCF_023055335.1 Clinocottus analis
ATTGGTATCAAAACCATATTTATGGAAAGGCAACATTTTGATAACTTATAGAAAGAAACGGCCTCGGTTCCAGCTTGTGTTAGCTCAACCTGCAACGCATCCTCATACAATGGTTAATACTACTTTTTATTTTTATGAACAAGTGTTAATATCCAGAACTACAAGCAAAACAAAGGACGGGGATATTCACAGAACATGATCATATTTAGCCTTTTCTCTTGTTATTATGGCAATAACCACAAACAAGCACTGGAGGTATATTGAGAGGATTATGATGTTTAACAGCACGTCTAAAGTCAAACAAACGTGCTGTGGCTCCTTGTTTTTTGTATCCACCCACAAGAAGTGATGTAGAAACTAGTGATGGACAAACTAGGATCACTGGTTCAGTTTGATAGTTTCATATAGTGAGATATTGTTTCTGAGTGTAACTTCCACTGAAACTGCAAATTATTTGAACATTTTACAGACAATGCGTTAGCTAGTGAGTTATAGAATTAGGCTAACTGTTACCCCTGCTTCTAGTCTTTGTGCTAAGCTAAGCTAATGTCCCCCTATAGCTCCATACCTGAGCTTTAACTCAAGAGCTTTTGTAAATCTTCTCATCTGACACTTAAGGTACAACAAAAATATACATAAAATGTATCACTTTATTTGTGTATATATTTTGATAAAGTGTCACACAAGAGAAACATTGGACAATCAATCCAACAGTGGACCATATGACAGCGTCTCCATGTGGGTAACACTCACTGCTGGTTCTGTTTAGTGAGAATGAATTCAAGTTGTTGCATGTCGTGATCTTCTGATTCATTTCATAGATTCAATTTGATGATAAAATATAAGCCAATATGCAGTACTCATGTTTTAGTCCTGTTAAGATTGGATCCATTGTTCATTCAGACTTGTATTTTCTAAGCCGTCCATGTAGCTGTAGAAGTAACACAGGAATTCATATTCAAGTGGTTTCATGAAGTATGAAGGCATTTAAAAAGCGTACAAAGTGAATATGTGCGTTCTTCTCTGCATCACACCACAGCCCTGTCTGGTTTGAATGCTTTACAATCACCAGACAGCTAGAAGTCCCCCCTTTGGCACATGTAGCACCCCGAGGCAACGAGCAGGGTGTGTCGAGGTCTCGTTTAGCTTCCATTCAAAGGCAATCACAGAATGCCCACCAGTCTGCCACCGCCGCTCGCCCGCCCTCTCCTCCGCCCGGCTGCGTTTGCAGGTTTGCATCTGAATCAGGAGGCTGGCGGGGGCCGGGCCGCTCGGCCACGTGGACCAGATTGATGTCATTGTCTCGGCACACTGACCTTTGCTGTAATACCCACGGCAGACATCACAAACTCTCACATCAATTTAGTCCAATTGGATGTGGCATGTCTTGGCTAACTCGATTTGTGGAGAAATGCACCTGTCTCTGCCTTCCCTCCCTATAGATTTACTCGAGGGAAGGAGGTGGAGGGGGGGAGGTATTGCAGGGAAGAGAAAGGGAGAGGGAGGGGAGGGTTTTTGGAGTGGGGTTGGCTTCTGATCCGCGACCTCCCCCCGTTCGGCTCCCCCTCCTCCCCCACCCAAAAAAACAGTCGCCCGTATGCATATAAACACCAACTTCTCTCTCTCTTTCTCTCAGCTCTCTTCCCTCGGCCATACTTTGCAGATGTAGCTCTTCTGCAGCTGTGTGTGTCTCTGTGTGTGTGTGTGTGTGTGTTCCAAGGTCTGGGCAGAGCGTCTGGGAAGAGCAGAAGGAGAGCCATTAGCCCGGCGGTAATCAGATTAGAGCGACGTTAAAGGGGGATGTGAATTTAAACAGCCAACAGAGAGAAGAAGAGGAAAAGTTGGAGGTGTTATTAAGGTTGTTCATTACTCATATGCTGTGTGTGTGTGTGTGTGTGTGTGTGTGTGTGTGTGTGTGTGTGTGTGTGTGTGTGTGTGTGAAACATATGCTGACGTATGGTGTGCAAGGTCACTTTTGCATTCAACATTGTGTACATGGGGATTTATGCAGCTGTGTAGGGTGTATGCATGCCATCTCAAGTGTGTGTGTGTGTGTGTGTGTTTTATGCATGGCAAGCGAGCTGTCAGGGATGAATAATATGCGTTGGGCTCTGAGCGTCAGGTGATCATCAGCGTGCTGTGAGGTGAACAGAAGCTCTTCATCGGCACTGATACAGTTTACTTGTGAACACACACGTTCGTGATACTATCCTTGTGAGGACCTTCATTCATTATTCAAAGAAAAAAAGTGCTGATTAACCCAAATGGCCATTATTTCCTAAAACTGAGGAGTTTTGTTGCCAAAACCTAACGAAGTTGTTTCCTGTGAAGACCGAACCAGAGACTTGACACGTGTTTGCTGGACGATCAGAACTTTATGGATCTTTTTTAGTCAGTTCAGTCTTCGTGCTCAGCTGCCCATAAAACAATGGAGGACATAAGACGTTAGCAGCTATCTGTTGCTCAGTTTCCTTCTCGCTTTGGCTTGAGGTCAACTATGAACTCAAGTCCTAAACTCAAGCAATCATGTTGCAGCAAAAAACAGATACTTTCCATCTCTACTTCCTTATGAGGAGACTTGTCCTCATCTGACACTGAAAACCCCGTTTACTGAAAACGTCCCTCTGCAGGAGGATTGTATATTCATGTGCACAATGAACGTTATCCTAAACAATTGCATTAAGCCATTAAAGCCACCCCCCCCCCCCACACACACACACACACGAGTAAACACGCACATCCACAAAACGGATGTTGAGATAACATCTGCAGGCTTTATGGATTCCCTGCCGTCGTATTGACAGGCGAGTCAATAAGCAGCGGGGTAGAGACGAACCCACCCGTATATTCACTTAACATTGACTCCAGTGGATCCTCCTGGACAACAGGGACGTTCACGAGACTCTCAAACATCTCTCTTTTCAACGTGGCAAACTGCACCGACGGCATCGGCTTTTTATACAAAAGTCAAGTGAATCTAAAAATACATATGTTTTTACTTATTTCATCTTTTCAATCCAGGGAGATTTTTACAGAACTCAACAAACATTTAAAGCATATTTAGATGTGCTGATTTAGGGGAATTGTTTTCCGACTTTTACTGCAGTTTGTATATTCACACGTTCAAAAACCTGAGACCTCACAATCTGAACATGCTTCGCCCCCTTGTCGACACCGAGGTTGTGTCTGAACGTCTCTCTATTATTTCATTCTTCACACAACTCCTGCTAATCTTTTGTGTAGTGCAACTATGATTGGCTCAGGTTTGCTTCAGTGTGTGAGGTTAAGATGGCCGCCTTTGAGCGATGGTCACACATTAGAGGTACACGATGTGTTTCAGGACACTTCCAGTCTCCTCGTGCACATCTGGATGTTTTGGATATCTTTTTGTTGATATTTAAATGAATCATCGAGAATGAAGCACCAGTGCTCCATGTTGCTATGGTAACTTGTAGTTTCATACGGTATACCTGCATCACTGATGTTGATCGGAGGTTCAAGACGTTCCTGGTTTAGTTTCAGTAGGAACCTTCCAGACAGTCAGAAAGGTTGCAGGTTGTGGCCGCCGCAGCGTTCCTCCTCTTTGAACAGTTTCAAGATGTTCTACTTCTACTCAGCTTTGACATTAATGTGAAGGACAGACGCTCCTCCAATCCCAGTGTAGCATCAGAGATGATTGACCTTGACATTCGGCATGCGTCTAGTTTGAAGGTCGTTCGCAATGGATTCCAGCCGTAACCCATAAATACATAATAAAATAATATCAAAATGTCAATAGAAACTTTTCAATCTTCACAAAACATCTGTGTCATCTGCTGTCTCCCACTAAACGCAACAAGTTCACCTCATTGGAGGATGTTGAAAGGCTTTCTGGGAAATGTAGGAAATGACCATCTGAGGTAGAAGAGGACAGAAACTACAACAATTAATAACTCCAATAAATTAAATGTGACCGATTTATAATATCTGACAGAGAATCTCAGGGAATTTATGAAACACCTGGACACACACACACACACACACACACACACACACACACACACACAGTCACATAATCACCACTACAAACATGTTTCCCCCCTCTTGTTCCCAGCCAAAGGTCCAGTTAGTGACCTATTAAAGCCAGGCTGACCCCCGCTGCCCCTCACGCCGCCCGCCCCTCCGCCCCGATGCTGAGGCATCAGTGCTCCTGAGCACACAGTCCTGTAGCACCCCTGACCCCGCGCTGTCCCCCATTATAGAGCAGTCAGAAAGCTTTTAGGGGCTCCGGTAACGCTGAAAGATTGATGGCGTAAAATGAGGTGGGGGAGGGGGAGAGCAGGTGGTTAAGAAGAGAACGTCCTGCTTAATGGGCTGCCAGGAATGTAATTCAATAATTATGAAAAGTGACTCAGGAGAGCCGGCTGGATGGATGGACGCTCTGCAGAGGGAGGCAGAGAGGCAGGCGGCCTCCCGCACATGCCTGAGCATCCTCGGCCTCCAGCCGGGCACGAAGCAGGTGAACGGATGAATTATTCAGCCTCCATTTGAAGCAGACGCAAGAGACGTTCCACTGACTTCACAGACATTTACATGTGCAGAGGGAGGAGGGGTTTTGGCGCTGAGGCGATAGGTGCGTTTACGTCCATCTGTTTTGAAAATATCCGGAGTGGAAACACTGTCAATTAGGCAAAAATGAATTGGAAAAGTTGGTTTATCAATAAAAATAAAATGTGGAAAAGAAAATCAATCATGACCTTCACAATATGCCATATTGGCTCGTTAAAGGATATCATCTGGGTGTCTCAATAGTTTAATGGTACATGAACCAGCTCCTAATGTTCCAGTATAACAATAATGGATGGAATCTGCTGAACAATATATATATATATATATATATATATATATATATATATATATATATATATATATATATATACATATATATATATATATATATATATATATATATATATATATATATATATATATATATATATATATATACACATTGCAGATATTCTGAAAACTGTCAAAGGTTAAGTAACATTCAGGTCAAAACCTGACTAATATGCTGTGATCGGCTTTAATTCTTCAACTCAATTCCTTGTGTTCTTTGATTGTTTACACCTGATTCTTGCTGTGTGTTCTCACACATGGCCAACAAAGCCAATTCCCATTCAGATACAAGGGGCCAGTCTATATATGTGCATCACATGTTCAGGGGAACATTTCATGTTTTGGGGTATAAACATCCAATCAGCAAGCGTAACATTTTATTTTAAGTCTGACGTCAACGTCATCTCATGGTAGTGTGTGAAATATTCATAAAATGTTGATCTGTTGGATTGTTCTACAGGTTGGTCAGTACGACTTCAGAACCGATGCATTTCATTTGGAAGTATCTTACTTATGCCAAAGAAACATTTGTCCTGAGGTGACACACACAAAAATGGAAAATATTCACAAATCCTAGGATGTTGTCAATATTTCACAAACTGCTGTGAGACTGTGATGAAATACACAAACTGGACAGTTCAACCTGCAGCAACAATGGCTCTGTGTTTGTTCATTGGCCCGAGGCTTATGGGTAATGTAGTATTAGGATCAGTCTGACAAAATGAAGAAAAAGATTATGATACAAATGCTTCATAAACAAATAGAAAAGAAACTTTTAAAATTCGGAGACTTTCTCTTTTTTGACCATTAAAGTCTTTAAAGTGTTAACTTCAGGAAGTAAAGTCTCTCTCTCTCTCTCTCTCTCTCTCTCTCTCTCTCTCTCTCTCTCTCTCTCTCTCTCTCTCTCTCTCTCTCTCCCTCTCTCTCTTCTGGACATCTTTTCTGACCTATAAAATGATCATTTTGATAACTTGTCACCTTTCTCCGTCTCCAGCTTCACTTCTTCAGTCGTATTTCAGGACATTTTCCTTCCTTTCCACGACAATACTTCTGCTTCAGTATGTATCTGGTCAAACTCAGTTGTCCCTAAACCTTGCCTCATTTATTTCACCTGAAAAGAACAATATCCTTTATTTAAATAATTACTTTGACCTCTTACGTAATCTAGAAACCGGCCTTTGTGTTTTCTCTTGAGCTGGAAGACGTTGTTCTTCAAGGTCTGATCAAACACATGGACTCCTCATGAGCTCTCAAAGAGAGAAGAGTGTAACAAGGACTAAAACAACCATCATCATCTTAATAATGACTATCAAGGTTTTAGTTGCATCTCATTTAGTGAAATGAGACAATCTGCTTTGTGTTTTCCTGACATGAGCACAGTTCTTAGTTTCTGCGTCTCACACAGTAACACAACTCATTGTCACACGGAAAATAGAAACCAAAGTTTTGAGCAATAAAGTTTGATCAGCCCGTCACAGATGATTACAAACAAACAGCTCAGTGCTGTGAAACTCATCTTCTGTGTAGCCTGAGGTCATGTATATACATTTATGCAGATTTCTGGTATTATTGTCTCTTTGTAAACTCCCCGGCTGCTCGGCTGCTTTTTAAAAATCACATTTCAGGATGGATTTCTTTAGCTGTCCATGTTTACTGTATGAGATCTGATTGGATTAAAGCTATTGCTTTGCCTCAAACTCTGTGTGTCATCAATATTTTTGCAGACCAGATGCAAAACCCTGCAGACCGGCTGCATCGCTCTGAACTAAAGTCTGTAAGTCGGATTCTGGTCCTTCCTGATGTTGTCAGAATCGTTTACGGAGCGAAAGAAAACAGAAAACCGACGCTGTGTTTGTGCAGAGCTCATGTGTTTGTGTTGTGCACTGCTTGTGATTGCAATATA
This sequence comes from Clinocottus analis, assembly GCF_023055335.1. Lineage (NCBI taxonomy): Eukaryota > Metazoa > Chordata > Actinopteri > Perciformes > Cottidae > Clinocottus > Clinocottus analis. The sequence continues at coordinate 18,680,402 of NW_027175821.1, forward strand.
GTTTTTTGTTGCGTTGTAATCTATCTGATAAACGAGCCTCTAAAGTTCTGTAACTGGAGCTCACTCAGATCTTGTACTTTCTTCGCTTCAAGAAAACTGTTTTTCTTCTTGGGAAAAGGCTGAATGTTGTTTTTATTTACTGCGCATGGCTTCTGCATTTCAATATCCTCAGTTTACTTACAGGATTTAACAGGTGCACAATAAAGTACCTGCCGTGCAGGAGCAGTATTCTGCAGTTTTGATGCGATTTACACACATCTGACCCCAGTATGGCAATAAATCCCTTTTCCAGTTGGTGAAAGTCTTCCCATCAACTCTTCCTCATCCTTCATCTATTTCATCGTCCCTCTCTCTCCACCCAGGGTCTACTTTCGCTCTGTGTCTTCTTACTTTTGCTCTCCAAGATGTATTGATAATTTCCAGCAAAAATAGGATTTCAGTTTATTCTACAGAGCAAAAAATCTAATAGCCGAGTCCTCAATTCGATTGTGTTTTACCGGAGTGGAGAACAATAAACAGGGAGGAGGGCTCCGTTCCAGACGTTCACCATGAGATTATTGTTCAATAGAGATCTGATACGATTACAGGAAGCAATAGATGATAATTACATCAGAACATGACTTTTCCTCAGCGAACACTTATATTCATCTGGGTTATGCATCGGCCCAAAACTGGAAAGTGGCAACGCATGAGACGGCCGCAGCGTCAGACTGTTGGGGGTGTTTCAGCTATCGGGGTCACGAGGCCGGTGCTGATGGTTATCAACATAAAACACTGCAGCACAACTCCTTCACAGCTGGAGGAACAGAACTGCTTCACAGCCTGTCAAACGTGAATATTTACAGGTTTATTCATGACCTTTTTTTTGATAATAATCTGAATATATTTGGTTTTTGGACTAATTGGTTCGACAAAACTAAAATACATTTTTAGAGACCAAACAATTAATTAGTCGCAAAAATAATCAAGGCATGAATCAATAATTAGTAAATGATTGTTGGTTGTGGGTATTTTACAGCAGTGACGCATGAATCCTGGAAACACAGAACCACGACTGATGGTCCTTCACATTAGATTTCACATTAAAGGCCCAATCTGTAGTTTTTGGTCCGAATACATGAGGTTTCAAGGGTTTCTTCAGGAACATTAGTGAAGAGTTTGAGAAATGAAAAATTCCCATCTTGTGTCTCCTGACCGATCAAACCCAACACTAGAAAAAGTAAAGAAACAGAAGAGGAGCAGAACGGACATCTCATTACAATAAGCGGAGCAGGATGGTTGTTGCAGCCGCCATTTTAATGTGTAGTTACCGTTGTGACGTTTGGCGCTGGTTAACTTCCATATAAGACTTAACTATGTTACCGGACAGTTTAATGAATATGCAATATGTTTTATTGATATATTTTGTGAGTCAAATCTAAATAAATACAGCAACATTTGTCTGTCAGGTGAATTTAGTGTTTCAATGTAAGATTACATCATTTAAGACAACGAACATCATGTTCCTCACACTTTTAAGCAAGTTATTTTGCGTACAATGGGTAAGATTAGAAATATAATTAATTCATTATTCATAGCTAAACATCATAAAACATCTATAGATGTTTGGGGCCCTTTTATATTTTACGGTCCCTTGTGAGTTTTCTGGACTCAACTATCATTAGAAGTTGTATCGCTGAGGAGCCGATGAAGTGCAGTTCTCCAGAAAGCTGCGAGCAGCGACGCCACAAGCCAAACGTCCATCACGATACATAAATACTACATCGATACACACACGCCTGTGGCCATAGAGGCGTTTCCATATTGGGGTTCACCTCACCTGCATGTTGTGGACTGTGGGAGGAATCTAAAGCACGAGCAGGAAACACAGACTCAGTACAGACCATCCAAACTTCACTGTTCATTGATCCCTCCTCGTGGAGTGTGTGTGTACACATATATAGATGTGGCAACGTATATATGGCTGTGGACGTGGATGGTTATGTTTATGTATAAGCATTTGTCGGTGTAGATGTGCATGTATGTAAAGGTTAGCATTTATACTCACTATAAGCCAAACTATTGATAGGAATATTACAGTTTTCATCATTTACTATTTATTTTAATTGCATTACGTTTTTTTAAATGTCAAGGATTGTTCTGTTGTGTTGAAAATGCAAAATAAAAAGCTCCACAAAAAAAAAAAAGTTCACATAAAATATATGGCATATAAGCATTAAAGTAGTAGCTATGAAAGTGTGTCACTAAAAGGATAATTAAGTTGCGGCAGCGGGATACAGACTACAAGGCGCTGATCCTGTCAGGACCAGCGTGTTGCTCAGTAACAGTTGGCCACACAATCTGTGGAGAGGGGAAAAAAGCCAAACAAACAAGAAAAGCTAACTCAGAGTAATGACACTCGCAGTTTGCCAGAGTCGCTGTTTGGTGAGGAAGCAGCGGTGGTGAGAGATGGCCACTTTTACAAGGCAAGACAATGCAAAAGAAAAATAACAAAACTGGCCAACTTTGATGGCCCCTGAATATATTGGGCACTCTGCCTTGTGTGTGTGTGTGTGTGTGTGTGTGTGTGTGTGTGTGTGTGTGTGTGTGTGCTTTTGTATGTGTGTGTGTGTGTGTGTGTGTGTGTGTGTGTGTGCTTTTGTATGTGTGTGTGTGTGCCTGCAGCAGCGGGTGGGGGGCAGAAGGGTTAAGTAGGATAGAAGGCACCCATACTTCAGATTGGCAGCAAGCTGCCGCAAGGATAATCTAATCAGGGGATGCAATTCAATTAGCCGAGGGTCTCTGGGGCCACGCAGCCGGGCAGCCGGTGGCAGCGCTGCTACCGAGGGCTCTGCTGCCTCCACACCCGACACCCCGACGCTGGAGCCTCCGCCGGGGCCCCGGCCGCTGAGCACGAATGCAGATGAAATATGAAAATCTCCAATAATTTATGGAAGTTGTCAGGGAGGAGGAGAAGGAAGAGGAGGAGGAGGAAGAAGAGGAGGAGGAAGAGGAGGAAGAAGAGGAGGAGGAGGAGGCCGGTGTATCAGAGCTGTAATGAGAAAAACTCTGTCGTTGCCATTTTTGTGATTGTCGTGTTCATTGTTGATGTTTTTCTTCAAGAGCTTTAAAATCCAAGTGTACGTCTTTGTTTGGCGACGAGACGCCTCGCATGATGCGCGCTGATGCCTGCAGGGGATCTGTGAAGTAGAAATGTGCCATCAGTAGAGTAAAAAGAAAAACATTGTACATAAACATCATTATATAGCCAATTACTGATAATGTTGTTCAAGTGAAGAAAAGAAAGTGTCAAGATTTGGAAAATATATTTTAAAATATTGTTAAAAACATTTTTTTACTATGCAAAATAATCTAATGCATTACCTGAAGTTAAGAGACAGGATGAGTGGTGGTGAAGGTTCCCTGTTGTTGACAAACAAGTTGTTTTCTCCTCATAAGCGTGCAGCGTGTACAGGTCTAATAAACAGGCTTAATGTATATCCTTCCTCATAAAACAATTGAAAAGCAAAATATTTTAATTCTGTATAGATTACTCTCATGTTGAGCAGCTCGTCGGGTCCTTCGTTGTTCTATTGCTGCTTTTGCTCCTCAACACCAATATATTCATGGAACAAAACACTATTTCTACGGGTGTCATCAATATCCAAATAATTAGATAGAATACGATACATTTCAGTTGTATTTTGTATTAAAAACATGTCACTGTCCTTACAGATTTATGACAAAAAAAAAAAGAAGAAAATTAGACTTTGAACAGTCAAATAATGGAAACGTGGAGGTTTTTTTCGGCATGCATGATATAACCTGGCGATGCTCCTTCATTAGATCCTCAGACTGGTTTGAAACGCTGCTGCACACACACCTCCATTGTGCAGATGTGTCCTCCTCCCCCACATCTGTGTCACACAGCGGTGACATGCACCTCCTCAGGACGAGAGCAGGAGCTGATGAGAGCTGGAGTAGTGGAGGGGGAGATAGAAGATGGAGGGAGAAACCAAAGCACACAGAGAGAAGCTCTTAGACAGATTATTGCTCATTAGAGGCTGCCTTGCACCGTACCGTTATGTCAGGAGGAATCCTTTTTCATTTGCACAAATTTGCCTGGAATTTTTCTTATTTAGCCCGGCCTCCATTATCAGAGCTGGAAATCAGATTAGCCGATGATTATTCTCCGGCTCGCTTGCCAACATTTCCCCACGCGGCCGACGCCGGTGGCTGGGACTCGTCTTGGCCTTTTGCTAACCTCGCTGCCCACCGACGAGGAGCACGACAACAGATATGAAATAACTCAGGACGGATAATGTGCTCAGCCCGAAGGTCCAGCAGGATTAGATTAGTTCATGCCGCACATTAACACATGTTGCCCACGTCAGTCAGAGAGGCTGCGTTATGGACCATGTACATGTTGATATGTTTAATATAATATACATGTTGATATGTTTAATATAATATACATGTTGATATGTTTAATATAATATACATATTGATATGTTTAATATAATATACATGTTGATATGTATAATATTATATACATGTTGATATGTATATTATAATATACATGTTGATATGTATAATATAATATACATGTTGATACGTATAATATAATATACATGTTGATATGTATAATATAATATACATGTTGATATGTAAAATATAATATACATGTTGATATGTAAAATATAATATACATGTTGATATGTATAATATTATATACATGTTGATATGTATAATATTATATACATGTTGATGTGTATAATATTATATACATGTTGATATGTATAATATAATATACATGTTGATATGTATATTATGATATACAGATATGTATAATATAATATACATGTTGATGTATAATATAATATACAGATATGTATAATATATTTTACATGTTGATATATATAATATACAGATATCTATAATATAATATACATGTTGTATAAAGTCTGACTGGATAAATATTGTTATAACTAGTATATAACTAGTAAGTACTGTGCTTAAGTAGCATTTTAAAGGTGATCTTGTGCATCACGTTGTGTTAACAGCTCTGGTTAGTTGTCTGCATATGTGACGAAATGTGAATAAAGAGTCAAAATTAAAAAAAAATAAAAATAATCGTCTGTATAGTTAGAATTCTGTGCTTAAGACTACGTTAGCCGTTATTAGCATAACACACCGGCATCTACGACTGAGCAGTCTGCGGTCGCGTTGCATTGTGGGTAATGTAGGATACAGCTTCTGACAGGGAAGAAGAAGAAGAAGAAGAAGATCTAGATTATGTTGCTGAAAGAATCTTACAAAAGTAAATTGTGTTTAAATTCTCCCATCGTACACCGTCAGCCATCTTCCTCTCTTCAGACGTGTATCGGTGCTCGACTCGTCGGCCTGGTCTCCGCTGCGTTGTCCCGGGTTACGTGTGTTTTTGTTCTGTCGGAAGCCAAAAATGAACGGTGACTTATTTAAATGTACGTCCTTAATTTAACAAACAAACAGATTTATTTTAAGCCAAACCAAAATGTTTTACCAAACATGATCAAGTAGTTTTGTTCCGTTTTTGTTTTGCTTCGTTTTCTTTACAACGTTGACTGTGTGTTGAGACCTGTGACCATCATCTAAGAAAATGTGTTAACAACATAATAGAGAAATGTTTTATAGGTAAGATCCTTTTGCTTGAGATCCTGTTGCTCGTAGACTTTAGATGTAAATTATAAAGTATTATGCTGAGTTATGGTGTGGGCTGTAATAAATGAACTATTGCATTTACCTGCTTCAGCTTCATTACTTTTAAGGTAAAGTAAAAAACATTTGATAATCAAATAATAATAAAATACAAACAAATGGAAATTATTCAAATGGCCAAACATACAGTGATAATCACTTAAATGTCTCCATTAATACAAAAACACTGCAGAAACCTGTAAGGAACACAGTACATGTACACAGTAACTGATGTCACTATGTTCAATGTGTTTACTGATGAATACTTGTGACCCTTCAGAGGATCCAGACCCCTATGTTGGGAACCGCTGTAATATTCTAACAATACATTACTCACGAAGGACATTTTGTTGTGTGCTTTTACATTTGAAATGTCATTGCACTGATAATAATTCTGCTAATTAGTAGTATTTTTAAAGCAGTACTTTTACTTTAAATGGAATATGTTTAATATGTTTACACTGTTGCACTGGCACTTTACTTGGAGGATACTTCTGGTAGGATAACCGTACATGTCAACATATCAAACAGCGTTCTCTCTTCCAGAAGTACAGAGGGGGAACAGGTGGAATGGTTTCCCATTGCTAAATAATCACTCCAATTAGGCAATTAAAATCCGAGGCAGAATCAAGTTATGGATACCCCACGAACACGCCCCCCGGCACTAATCACAAATCAATAAAGACACGTTTGACTGTTACGCTTTCATTAACCTATTGCTTTTCAACCGCTCGCACAGATTTTGTGTGGCTTTAATTGACTGTAAAGCAATAACGTGTAATGTGTTGTTAGTTATAGATTCATTAGTAAATAGTGTAAGTCGTTGATTGTAATCATGATAATAATGTTAAACTTAATAACAAGTCAGATATAAGGAGGGAGGAGAGTGAACGCCGTGCAGCTTCACAATGCATCTCAACTGCTGTGTTATTTAATATATTAGAATGATGGGTAAATATGTCCAATAAAGGAGTGTCGACGTTTCTGAACTGGAATCTCTTGAGTGTTTTCATCTTTCCTGTCGCTTCTCGTCGCAGAGTCCCTCAGAACGACCCGGTGCTCGTCCTCTGAACGAGTCACATTGGTGGCCAGTGTCCTCACTGCAAAGACACGTGTCTGAAAGTCTGGTCTTGTTGTCATCGTAACGCACAACGTGGTCAACAACCGCTCCTCAACTGAAGAAGCTGCGATTGTCATATAGAAACATTCAGTTCTGTAAAGTTTGGATCAGATTTAAGTCACTAATCTTGACGTGAACCCCATTTGTCTGCATGAAGACCTGAGCCGACTTTAAAGCAAAAGCCCTGGCCTGTTTTTAACCGATGACATCATACAAATTGAAGCTGATCCTGCAGGTTTATTTTCCTTCAGTGCTCATGGACCTGCACCATGCAAACGTGTTTTTGTTCTTTGCATTTGAGCTGAATGATGATAATTAATTGTGGCATTCTGATGGCTTTATGGTATTGGTTGTGATCTCGAGAGGCTGAACTGCTTCGTCTTTGCTGTCGGCCTCCACAGAAAGGTTTGAATGTTGTTCCAGCTCAAGCAGATTATCATGAGCTCTTATAGAAGACAGTAACAGTCAAATGTGTTGAAAGTTCATATCCACTAAAGCTACATTGATATCATTAATGTCGCGATACGTTATGACTTGGAATAAAAAAGTATTTCACTTGAGTTCAGACTCGAGTGGTGTATCTCAAATGACTTGAGAAGAAGAGAAAGTCATGTGCATCTCTCTTTCATGAGCAAAGAACAAAGAGCAGTTACTTTGTGGAGACTTTGGTAGATTTATTTCAAATCATTAGACATTAAAATGCAAATATGACTGATTTACACAAAGACAAAACATGGTATTTTTTTGTTTTAGTAAACAACAATTCATCATTTTAGAAGCTGGTTTCATCTTGTTTTGATACTTTACGTCTGTTTGAATCACTTGGAACAATCCAGCGTGAGTGCAACATCTTGCAGAGTCTTTGAAGTGCAACAGACACACAATAACTTCTCATCCTTGATCTGTCCGCGCCCTGCAGAGTGCAGACGGGGCCGGGCCATCAGTCTCAGGCCTCCGTCCTGCCAACTCCAGCCAGGAAGGGTCTGCAGGACGCCGTGTATCCATGCTGGAGTCACTGAAAGCTGGCTTGGTAGGAGCAGATTACTGCCTAATTGTGCTTTTCAGAGCTGCTGTGCGCTGGGGGAGGGGGGGGTTACAACATGCGGTCCGGGGCCACGGCGGTGGACGCAGGAGTCCAACCTGGCAGGGACTCATTGATCTGCTGAAGCAGAGGTCACAGGAGTCCTGCATCTGTGGGCTGAATGATGGCCACCAGAGCGGCAGCAGCGGAGGCTGAAAAGCCTTCACTTTGATCACTTTGATCACTTTGATCACACTTTCTCGTCGTCAACTACTTTTGTGATCTTTTCTTTTTTAATCGTGTGTGTGAAAAAGCATTCAGCAGATCTTATTTCCAGTTTTGTTCATTCGCTCCCCCCCCCCTCCCTCCCCTCCTAACATTATGAATCCTCAGACTGGATGATCCATCTCTCTCTCTCTCTCTCTCTCTCCTCTCTCTCTCTCTCTCTCCCCCCTCCAGCACTCCACCAGCCAACCCCTGCTATTTTCACCCCACACACACATCCGTCGCTGCACTTATCCAGCCTCAGACGGCTGCTGGCTCGATAGCTAAACGGATTATCCAACAACAGAGCACCTCTCCTTCTCTCTCCTTCTCTCTACCCCTCCTCCCCCCCTCCCTCTCTCTCTCTCTCTCCATGCACTCCTCTGGCCGTGGGTCCTCGGAGGCGGAGGGGCCCTATTGAGCGGGGCCCAGGCTCTCCACTAGCCAGGCTCTTTATTGAGGCGTCTATGGGGCTTTATGCTGCCAGCGCTCGGCCTTGCCCTCGCCGTCATCAATCATCCTCGGCTCCAGGGCTGCTATCACTGCCCAGACAGCCGGCCAATCGCATGCAGCCTTCCAGGAAGCTCTATAGGAGATGGAGAGAGAGAGAGAAGCAGAGGAGCAGAGGGGAGAGAGAGAGAGAGAGAGAATGGAGAATCACTCTGTTTCTGTTGCTGCCAGTCTCAAGTCTGATTTGATTGACATCTTCAGTACCTTGTGGGTGCAAAAACACTGGTATGAACCAAGATTAGATCATGAAGTGAGAGTCTGATTCACGAGTTGCACGTAACCAAGTTAAAAATCATCATCATAGAAAGCATTTGGCTGCAATAACGGGGCCCTTCATGGGAGATCTATAGTAATCCTATAAGTTTGAATTCTAGATGAGGAGCTTCAGTATAGAAATATTGCTGCAAAAACATATGATTCCCCAAAGAAATAAAGCTGACATTAAACCTGATACGGTCAGTAAACTCATTAATGACTTTCACAGCAGTCGTTTCTAGAGGATCGAAAGTTTATTTAAAGAAACAAAGGGGAGCGTTTCGATGTCGAAGCTCACTTTTCTGTTTTTCATCAACCCTCAACAGTATGTCCAATTTCTACTCAAGCCTTAACTGGATTTTTCTTTTGCCCTTTTTCCTGTTGCCCCATCTCTCTCTCTCTCTCTCTCTCTCTCTCTCTCTCTCTCTCTCTCTCTCTCTCTCTCTCTCTCTCTCTCTCTTTCTCGCAGCCCTGAGCTCTCATCCTGCTCCAGGAGGAATCGGCAGAATCTGATTACAGAGCTATTTTACAGCAGACGCCGGGGCGCAATAAAGGGAGCGAGAGCACGGAAACGGGACTCGGCCCATCAATTAGATCTCTATTAGCAGCCAATGCAGACCTCACCTCAGGAAACGCCGGGGCCCTGAAATTAAGCAATTCTTCAAGCTCGACAAGCCAGTCAACTGCTGCTGTATGTTTGAGAGACGAGGAGGAGGAGGATGGTGTCCTTACCACAGCCTCTATCCTTTAAAAACATGTTATGAAATCAGGAAGAATAAACAATATGAACCAGAAGGATTTGGCCCAAAAGAAACAGGGAAAAAGACACTAAAGACTCGTAAATACATTCAATATATCAATATTTTGGGAGCTCTGTGAATTATTTGAATGTGTATTTACATTAAATGAGCATTACTTTCACAATTTATCAAGTTTTTTCAAGTTATTGTATATTTGTACATTACATTATTGTGAAGTGACAGCTGTCTACGTCGACCTCAATACAGCAGTATAACACTGTGATTCTGCTGCTTTTGAATTACAGTATTTAAGTGTAGCTTCATAGTCAACATCTGTCTGGTTGCTGTGATTTATCCTGCTGTAGAATTACAATACAATTATTTATTTAAATCCATAAAGTAAGAAGGTCAAAAAGCAATGGCCACCAGGCAGAGCAACCCTCGGATCTCTTAAGAGCACTACAAACACTGTAATGATATTAAAGTCATATTACAGGGGCTTTTCCTCGGTCCCGCGTCCTGTAACCGCCTTCCGGTGCCATTAATCTCCAACTGTTGACCTGCTGACCTGAGGCGGGACAAAATGTCAATATTGGATGATTAGCAGCCGCATTAGGCCGTTTAGAGAGGACACCTTGAGAGGCGTCTGGCACGGCCCTTAATTCATAATTGCCTTTTCAGGAAATTAAAAGTTTTACTTTGAAGGTTTTCTAATTTCATCGCAGGTCTGCTCAAACGACAGCTGCTGCGAGAAGCCAGATAATTGGGTTTTAGTCAAAGGGATGTGGTATTTCCATGTTAACAGGGCTCTATTGGCAGGATGAGGACGCAGCATCAGCTTCTAAACAGTCCTGAAGAGTCCTTTGTTATAGAAGGACCAATATCACTGGGATGAGCTTCTGTCAGAGGTAACTCTTGCGGTTGTTCATGCAGCATGAAGCAGACAAAAGAAGCAATATTCTGCTAGTAGTGGCCATGCAATATGAGTTATTTACATAATGTCAGCTCCACTTCAGGTTTATTTTGCTTCTATGTCTCACAGACGTCCACGGTTTGTAGAATGCAGTTTCTTTTACAGCCCTAATGTCTCTCCTCGATTCATTTCTGGCATGATCTGACACAAGTCCTCCCTCAACAATCCTGCTTCTCAGTCTACATTTCTCTTATTTGCTCAATCAAAGGATGGCCATTTATCATCGAGGGAGACAGCTTCGTATTTTCTACCTTGCCCGCTCGGTTCCAGCACCAAATTCAGCATTTTTATGGAAAACTGCAGTCATTTTGATTGATGAAATCCAAAGATGTCCAAAACAATCCGGGGGATCCCCAACTGTGGCGCACCGGCGGGGTGCTCCAGTGTTGTCATTGTTCCGCAGAGAGAAAGGAGCGCGTCCGGAGAACACCAGGGGGAGAAAACAAAAATCACGATTTTCAGTTCAAAAGGGCCAGAAAAGCAGCGTTTCTTTACAGGCAGTGGGAAAGTGGAGGAAAAGCTCTCCGCTCCCCCTCTCGATGCATTCAGCTATAAAAGACACGGGCTAATAGAAACAGGGCAGGATGGTGAATTGATTATTTTTACTGTGAGGGTTGATGTTATTTGTGTTCTGAATGGCTAGCGCAACACTTCCCCCTGCATTCATCCGGTGTGCACATACAGCTTCATTGTACGTCATGTAGGCGGTGAGTGAGAATCAGAGCATCTTTTTTTTTTTTTTTTTACCGCGCGCGCTTGTCTCGTTTGCGGTGATTCATAATGTCACCAGAAATGTCACCTGTCTGGCCCCTAATTGGCACCTTCTGTTATTAATACCGGGGAGTGTGGCTCCTTTTTTTAATTTATTTTTCTTATAAATGAGCCTATATTGCGTATACGTAATACAGATTCAATAAATCTCCCCCCTTTAACGGCGTTTCACCCTCAAAAGTCCTTCAGGCGAGTGGCGGCCGTGTCAAGATTGCGATTGTGCGCCAGTGCTTAGGACCAGCTGCTCCCAGGACAGACAAGCCCTTGTCAATTAGGCGGTGACAAGCAGGTCCTCCAAGTGCCTGCAGGCGCTCCGGCAGCCAGCAGTGTACAGTCCCCGCAATTAGTATCAATTTCTGTCGAGACCTCCTAGGAGCGCGCAGACGGCCGGCCGGGTAAATGGCCCAAACATTGTCCAAATAACACCGAGAGACACACACGGCGACGCGTAATGGGGCCGGTGTTAAGCGCGCGGCGCTGTGCGGGAAGAAAAAGCTTTGAGTTTAGGAGGATGGGAACACAAACTAAATGGATTTAGTTTCTGAAATAACCCCCTGAAAAGCCCGCTGTGATCAACAACACATTAGCACTCATGTTCCTCCTCAGGTTACCAGTTTACCTTCAACTGGTTATTAATGGGAATAAACAGCAACATGTCAGGAGCGGGGTTTTTGAAATCACTTTCATGGCGTTTATGTTGTAATAATGGCTTTATTAACGATTAGTTATGCATTTAATAAAGCTGTAAAGATGAGATGAAACTCATGGACAAGAACACATTTGGTGTTGGCATCTTGCCAAACCTTCTGTTTAGAAAAGAGCAGCTGGACAAAAAGCAACTTATTAACCTTTTGATAAAACTTAAAACCGCAAACCTCGTGATGAAAACCCCTTTTCATGAATTAGTCATGAATGATCTTCTGACTATTGCCATAAAATACCTGAGCAGCAGAGAACTCAGCACCAACATGCAGACACATGAAGATACGTCACCGTCTTTATATTGTTACCAGAACAAGGCAGCCTTAACCAGGCGTTTATAATAGTTAACACTTCATTTATTAAGGCTTTAAGACAAAACAAATACCCATGTTTGGTCGCCAGGTTGAACAAGCACGATGGTGGTTCTTGTCTTTTCTTTTTGGTTTGAATGCCTTTCTACATGATTTTACTTGTGCTGTCCTATAAGCCATCAGGTCTGCAGTTATACATGATAATGATGCATTCATAATTGTTTTAATCATCAGGTTTGCATGTGTAAGTGATTTAATTAGTTAGTTAATGTTGAGTTTAGTCCAGACCAGCAGACCAAACAGACTCAAACAGTCACAGAGAAACCCCAAATGTGTCATTATTACACGAGATGTACAGTAGCAGCAACAGGAAGCTAAACTCTGTGGCTCACTATTTAAACCAAACTGCTGGTTTTGGGTCCATGAGAGAGTAAATAAATGTCACGCCAGCACTGTCAGCTCTGACGAGCACAGAAAGCAGCATTGCTCACCAAGCCCCCTTTGTACCCGGTGTCACCGCGAGCAGCTGGTGGTGGCATTCCCGGGCCTCGGACGCTGCCCTTTGGCCCCCGGGGGGGTTGGACTCCGGACAGGGCGGCCCGGCCGTCTCCACAGCGCCGTGGTAGCTCGGGTCAGCGGGGCCACGTTTCCAGCAGGAGAAGCTGGGGAAAAACTCGGGGAACAAAACCCCCAGAGCTCACCAGGCCAGTGGGACCATTAGTATGAGCGTTTGTTTAACTAATTAGCAAGCTGGGCAGCAGAGGGAGGCTTGTATAGGCGACATGGACGTCATATATGGAAAAGGTATGGGCGTCCGTCAACCACGTCATCACTGGATGAACTGTGACTGAAGACAGACATCAGACCCTATGGGGGACATTAAGGACCAGCTAGACATCACATTGACCAACAAATGACATTATTATTAACCGAACAGTGGCCCGGAATCTATATGTTTTCAAGTAGAGATACAGGAAGTTGTCATGTAATGAGCGTGAGAACAATGCTGCGTTATTTTCAGCATGCATATTGTTGCGCGGGGTTGAAAGTACAGGACAGGGCAGCGCACTGAAGTTCAAGAACAGTGCAAACAGCACATGCCAACAAAAGGAGCGCAGCGCATTCAGCGGGAGAAGAAGATGGGTGCTGAGGTGGGGGGTCCCGCCTTAAAGATGGGAAAGTTTGGGGAGCGAGGTCGGCGGGTCAAGAAAAGTAAACAAGAGAGCAGTCTGATGACAGAAGGAATTTAATATCAAAAATACATAAATCTTCAAGTGAGGGCAGCCGCATAATGGGCACAAAGGAGGCGAGTGTTCGAGTCAACACTGATTAGTTGTGTTGGCGATTAAATGGATCAGGCCAAGAAGTTGTTAACATTTAACACAAAACGTTGGCACTAGAATAGAGGTTGAGCAGAAAGGAAAGGGGGGTTTCCCGGGTGGTGCAGCGAGGACATGCGGAAAGACAGCGCATGCGCAGGGAGAGGTCTGGCGCACCAAATGCATTGCATTTTGTTTAATGATCTTAAATCCCATTTCAGTTTGATTTGTTTCGGATCTGTTGATCTTCTGATACCATGCTCTCGTGCACGAGCCTTCCCTTCGGTGGCGCGCTCTTGGCGTCCCTTTTACGCACGGGTCTGTGCGTGAATCCTCGTGGCTGCCCTGACGCAGGATCCCACCTCATCTTGCTGCATCGCATTACTGCGTGGCTATCTTTCATCTGATACAATTAATCTCCCCATCTTGTATGAAATAAGCCCACATGTGTCTGCCCGTCCCCTCTGACTGGACGCAGCGCTGAGAACTCTGGCTGACCTTTGCCCTCGGCCCCTGCGAAGCCCCGCAAGTTCCCCGGCAGTCGCAAACAACTCTGAATTCCATAATTCTTCGCGAAAAGGCACTATTAGGGAAAAATCCTTCCTTTTTGACAATTTAATAGCGCAAACTAATCATCTGGTTGACACGGGCCATTCATCTCCGCGCAGGCGGACAAAGACAAGGCCTTTCCATAGGTCTGTCTGGACCCTGCAGTCTGACCAGCCTCTATTTTCAGATCAAGTGCACAATAAAAGCATTGTGACTGCCTAATGGCTATGTTTGTGAAGCCACCCAAAACCCAGAGTATTAAATGCTTTTTTGTTTAGTTTTTTTTTTTTTTTTGCAATCGCTGCAGAACTGAGAATTAACCGGATTCAACGAGAAGCAGAATGATAATTTAAAAAAAAAAAACCTAAAGCAATCAAACGCGAAACAAAAGATAGAAAGGTCACAAAAACAAACAAACTGAGGCGCTTCAAAATTGCTTAAACCCCCCAAGTTATGAATTCGTTTCTGAATCAATTTAGCGATGAAGGCATTTTCCAAACATCCTCTTGCGGGAGTAACAAGACAGGGAAATAGATCCGGGGAGACCTCACCTCTCCGTGCGCCTCAATAAAAGAGACATCAGCCTCTCTCGACGACTGTGTAATTTTTAATATATATGCAATAAATGTTCAATTTGTTTCCAGAAATGACGGGAAATAATAACGTAAAAATGTTAAAGCCATCCATTACAGCCACAACAATGCTCGCGCTCACGCGCCGTGACGCAGAGTGCTTTGATTAATTCACCTTTTGATTGTGTTTGATGAAGCAATAACGTCACAAAGCGCGACTCTGGACCATGCATTTCAACCATTTTGCCTCCTGAAAAACAAAGATGACGGAGGCTGCGCTTTAATAATACATAATGTTTTTAAGCACACACACACACACACACACACACACACACACACACACACACACACAGATCACGTTTTACACGTTTTAAAGAGGCGGTGTGCTGCTGAGCTCCAGCATCCTCCAGGGTGAATTTCCACACAAATTATCCAAATTATGAATGACATCCAATTATATGTGTCACACTATTTCCCTAAGCAGCACTCATCAAAAGAATTGTGCACACCAACACCCCTCTATAGGACACTCACGTTTGATTTTAAAATGCTGGTATTGTTTAGGAACCTGCCAGTTATCTGTGATGAATTAAATCAGATAATTGCTTGATTATGATGTCACCTTTTAAATCTGCAGACTATAATGTTGTATTGTTGTCCTTCACAGTCTGAGGATCATTAACACACACAAAATCACACTCTTACAGCTATTGGTAAACTACTTCTATAACAGTGAGATATTAATGTTGAAACATCGTTTGGGAGATATTTTAAAAGATCCATTGAATAAAAGGTCACAATCACTTCACTTCTGAGTGTTGCTCTGGTTGCAGCTCAGACGTGGGTCTGTTCAGGTATGAGGGGAGGCCGGGGGGTCTCGGGTCGTGTATGTAGACCTTGACACAAAGTGCTTTAAGTTGGCTGATCTCTCTCAAACAGTTTGATTAATTCACTCCTATTCAGGCCCAAGCGAGCAAGGAGTGGAGGGGACGTGACCAATGACATAATGGGCTCTGTCAAGCAGCCTTGCAAAACGCCCAGACCATTTGTGGTGACAATCCTGATGCCATCGGTTCCATTATGGAGCTCCATTCAAGCCAGAAACAAACATGGCTTTACTCCCCAAAAAGGGGAAAATCAGCTTTCTAGTGGATTCTCTGTTGCTTTCTATGTCAATAGGTTTAGCCCACGGCTCATTGTGGCATCATTCCCTCCATCCCTTTTAAAGATGCACATTTATTCGACATCAAACAAAACCTATCCCCTCTAGGAATATTGATTACATTTGTTATTTGTATTCAATTTTAGCAATAATATATATTTTCTGTTAGATAACAGTTCTCTTTCCTGCAATGCTTTAAGCTGTAATGCAAACACAAAATGGCTGTGAAATGTACTGTGTTTGTGAGGAGTAACCTACTGTAAAATATGTCCAAGTAAAATACTGTGTACTCATTCAAATATTACAGTAAAGCTTTACTCTATTTAAAAAAAAATCAAAACACAGAAGGGCTGTGGGAAAATAACAGTAACAAAGAATCTACTGTAAAAAAAAAAAAATCATTGCACCGAAAAAAGTACTGTAGAAAATGACAGTAACTAATAATCTACTGTGTTTTTATTTTTTTACAGTAAGTTACTTGTCAATGGCTGCCAGTTAATAACTGTCAATTTCACAGTGCGTTTTTACAGTGTGCATTTAGATAGTAACGCAAACACAATGCTTTTGCACACTTCTCCTGTGCAGGGGTGCAATCATATTTAACTCTTTCCGTTCCAAAATCTGTAGAAAGCTCATTTACTTTGTCTTTTTTTCCTGATTTAATTTCTGTGATAATTGCATGATCATTAAAAAAACTATTTCAGTAAAGGTTTGGTCTTTGCACACAAGCAGAGAGCAGATAGTTTGATCACAGCAGCGCTCAGTCTGTAGAATATCACACAGTGAAGACATTGATTAAGAAAGGGAGGAAGAGGAGCGCCACCGGAAGCTTCATCTCGGTCAAATCAATCGTTTTACACGGAAAACAAACAGAAAGCTCATGCTGAAAGACAAGAGGCCGAGAGGACAAATGCAAAAACAAAATCCTGCTAAAAACAGATGATCAGCTCCACAAAACGTGATGTGTGTTTCTCAAATCAAGGTGATGCATGTGGATGCTAATCTGTGTATTTATTATTATTTTCTTCATTTGACAGCGTGGTTGCATCGGAGGACCAAGTGAACCCTTTCTGAAATAAACTCTGTTCATCTCTGCAGCTTCGCGGCCTCTGCAGCAGCAACGCGCTCTGGACCACAGAGCCTGCACATATTCAATCTGCTTGTAATCTCTCCCCCAAAAGAAAAAAGGAAATATTTCAAGTAAAAAAAAAAATGAATCAAATGATCTGCAGCAATAAAGCGAGAGCCTTGATCTTTGCTGTCAGTGAGGAACAGCGTCAACTGGGAGGTATTTATGCACAGCAAGTCTTTCAAAATGTTCTTGTTTTAAATACATTATGGAGGCCTATATACACTATATGGACTCATTTCCGTTCCCATCGGGACATGATGGCGCAACGCCTCCTCGAGTCAGCCAACAAAGAGATGGAAGACATGAAGCTGTTGATAACTCGCTTGATTGTTTCTTTACCAGTTTGAGGGAAATGCACCGTGTCCTCCTTGTCCTCCAGATCAAACCCGCTCTTCCTCCCCGTCCTCTCCCTCACTTGTCCCGGGACTGTCCTCCCTCTGCCCGCCCTGTTTGTTTTGTGAGACGCAGAAAGAGCGATTACAAGCGCATTCCTTTGAGTTTAGAAAGCCTTGTCCGTCTCTCTCGGAAAGGAGGATACAAAGTAGAATAAAGAGAGCAGGTTGATGAGCTTCTCCTCGTTAGAAAGCGACGATCATAAATAAATATCATTTTTATTATTTTATTATCGTGATAGCAGTATTTTAACTTTATATATACGGGTACGGGTCTTTATATTTACATTACATATTATAAAACAATTATACCATAATAATAACAACCACAAAAGTTATGCTTCTTAATATTACTATTATTATTATTATTATTATTATTATTATTATTATTATTATTATTATGATGATAATAATAATAATCGTTTACTGGAAAAACTCAGATGCCCACACTATTAATGCAATATCATTTTCTGTCTTTGATTTCATGTAACTTTTTTCGAAGTATTATACGAAAATATCTGATAATCGAAAGTAAAAAAACATATTTTCGATTTTGTTCTTTATTTACCGTATTAAAAAAAGAGGTATTATTGATCCTATAATATGTATAACCTGTCTTTGTTGTAGAACTTGACCCAGAAAAGAGGAACATCTCAAAACAACAGGACCATCTGAACAGTGGAGCTGGAGTGGATTCTCCACTAACACGTTCAACCCCGCATGCATCTTATTTTACAGAAAGCTGCATAATCGTCTTAATTCAAATATTTAGTTTCATCTTTCGGAAAACCAAAAAGAGTATTTTATTTTTTTAAAAAGGATATTACTTGGACGTGTTGCATTATATTCTTCTGTGCCTCGGTCGCGTGACGCTCAGCGGGACCACACAGCCTCACTAACGTCCCGTGGACTTCTACCTGCTGTATACATATTCATTGTTTAGAATTCATGGACTCATTTCTCTCTCTGGAAGATGTCTCGGGATTTCTCGGTCTCTCAGAAGCCAAATTAAAACTCCAGGCAGAAAATGGCTCATTTAAATTCTCACCTTGATCTCTCTAGTGACCGGTAATGGTTCGAGAAGAGCTGACGCTTTAAAAATAAAGAAAGAAAGAATCCTCAAGACAAGCTCTATGCTGCTGCTGTCCGCTCGCTGTTTAGACGACATTAAAGAACCAAACAGAAAATAGAGACATTGTTTTTTTTTTGCAGCAGAATCGTCATTAAACATATAAAACATGCCAGGCAGGACGCTGCAGCTTTACTTACTCTGTGTGCTGAGTCGAGGCTCCGCAGTTTAATTACAAGCCCTAATCCCCAATCGCAGATAGTGTCAAAACATGCGACTATTTCTCAGAGATTCCCTTTAACAAGTGGAAACTTAGTGTCCTCCTGCACCATTTTATACATGATGAGCCGTCAGTAATGGGATTATTAAACAAAAACGTTTCAGGCGCTGGCGTTAACCTTTTTTAATGCCTAATTAGGTTTTGCAAAGAAATAATTAGATTCTACAGTGCTTACACTGCCTATATTTTTCAAATGGCAACTGCAGCAAACACATCATCCTGCGACACTCGTGCCAATAATCTGCGGGTATATGCGCTGCAGCAGCAGTCAGATGTAGGATTTAAAAACATGTTGCGACCAAATAAGGTGCACTTATAGCTAAAATATTCATCCGACGCAGGATACAGGCCGAGCTGCAGGAACGCGGGCGCCTGGTCGAGTGCGCCCTCGTGTGGTGGTCTGCAGAATAACATTCATATTGACATTTGAAGGGCGAGATCGGTGGGATATTTTTTTTTTTTTTTTTACTAAAATACCCAAACGCCAAATAATCTTTCTCCAAGTAGTATAGATCTCAATCAGTGACAAACATTAAAAAAAAAAAGTAAAAAAGATGAGTCAGTTTAATAGTTGTAACCCTGTAGATCTTAACATACCTGCTGTGGCTTTAGTACAATGACATCTATCAAACTGATTTTATTTACAAATTATAACTGTCGTGTCATTTGAAAACAGAAAGAAGTGTCTAGTTGTATTATCGTCTCTCTTTAAAAAGAACAAATAATGTATGAAACCAAATTATTTAAACTCAACCAAACTCAATTTGCATTGCACCTGATGAGTCAGATTTAGAATAAACTTTATTGACAGGAATCTGACTCTCTGAATGCTCTCAGTCTGCTTACTACAATACAGGAAGATACACGTGGGCATACAGCTAAAACTGTGTCAACAAAGCTGTCCAGGCAAATAGGTGAAATATTGGTTCATATAGGCTTTATAGAGAAGAACATACATGATAACAGTTACTAAACTGAGCTAAAGAGTGGCGACGAGTACTGGAATGGTAGGAGGACAGGTAATATGTTAATTTTTATAATATGTTAAATTTTATAGATGCAGTATAAGGTTTAATAAATACAACCAGCCTGCATTTACTTACAACAATACATCATTATTACGTTTTGCACAATGTACATAACGTTTAATTTGTATAATTTCAAGTGCAATAATGGTTTGGTATGTCTCTCTCTCTCTCTCAATATATATATATATATATATATATATATATATATATATATATATATATATATATATATATATATATATATATATTTGTGTGTGTGTGTGTGTGTGTGTGTGTGTGTGTGTGTGTGTGTGTGAGTGAGTGAGTGTGTTTTTTGTTTTTCCACTAGAGGGAAGTGTTGACCGAAATGATCCAAGAAAACTATCCAGGAACTCTCATTCTCAGATCTCGCGAGAATTACTTTCCTTTCCCTTCTCGCTCTCTACGCACGCTCCGGAAGGTCAGCTGATCATTTACTTCATTCAGTGTGGTGAACCAGCAGCCTGTCACTCGTAAGCTAGCACGCAACGTAACTGTTCGACGCTATAAAGCTGGTAAGCCGCCTGCTTAAATATTACTGTAACAATATATAAAACTACTATAAACCAAGAGTATTCATTATGTTCCGTCTCTTTTAAACAGCTAACGTCAGTAAACGTAACAGTGGCGCACGAGCTAGCTAACAATAGCGGAGTGTTTTAGCACCAATGCTAGTAACGATGGTAACGAAGAACATTCTAGAGACACCTGCTAATATTAGCCGGCGTCACATCGGAGTTAATAAAACCACCGACAGACGCCCTGACTGATGCTTAACAGATGTTGGTCTGTACTGGTCCATTTGTCGGTCCACGGTTCGCGACGTCGCTCTGTGTATTTTAAGTAACGTTCGCCATTACTCACCCAAACAAGCGACGGCTAATCGGGTCTGCGTCGACGAGCAAAGCTACATGATGGGCTATTATGTAGTAACTGGTCATGTGTCTTGTTTATCAAAATATATTTGATGTCTAAAGTAATTTATTAAACCTGTCAATATAGTAAAGCACGATATTCAGCTCCTAAATGTAACTAGATTAGTTATTGAAGTGATAGAAGCTACATGGATTGTAGACTCAAGTACTTGAGTCAAATGTGTATTTCACCATTGCCACAAATATAGATTGACTATGATTTGTTTTTTGACTGAAAGGTAACTGGCAACTATTTTGAAGAGTCGTTTCAGTCGTTTGTGAAGCAAAAAGCCAAACATGATCTCATTCCAGCTGCTTAACTGTGAGGAGTCTGCTTCTCTTTGACAGACAGCTGGATATCTTGGAGGGGTGTGCTTGTTTGTCAAACAATCAATCCCCAGTCCCTTTTGGGGATCTTTGTTTTTTAATATTTCCTTACGGAAATATAAGCGTCTGACTAATTGACAAAGGAAAGCATCTTTCCTTGCAAAAGCCTAGGACAGATTTAAGTAGCTACTTGCGATTCCTGTTGTTATTACTTGTCAGATAGCTACATGATGTAATTGTTTCCCCAACAGAGCAACCCACACTCCCAAAGATGGCTGACACAAACCCACAAAGTCCTCCCCAGCTAGGGCCTCTGGTAAGTTGGCTGTTTGATCCACACACTTATATCGACCAACTATATCCTACCTTGTAAGATGCACTCTGCTGATTCTACATGCAAAGATAGTCGGCGTGAGGAATACTACAAACATTAGTGTAACTTCTTCTTGTGGTTTCTGAGGAAATAGACCCTAACCCTGACACAGTCGTCCAAACGTTGCCCAAACCTCAGTATTAGAGTTCAATGGGAGCAGTTTAATCATAAATGAGACATCAAGAGTTTCTCAGAGGGGGGATTTATTTCAGAGCAGTGCTTTAATACTTTTCAATCGGCCACCGATTCAATAATCGCTTTATTTCAGCAAATCAGTCGTCAGTCTACATGAGTGAAAAGCTGACCCATTGATGGTGACATGATGGTGTCCCCACATTTTGCCTCAAACACAGCCCAGTTAACGCTGTACACCGTCCACTGGTGTTGTTGTATATCATAACTTTTTCACATTGTATTTTCTTCAACTTTTATGAGCTCAAAACTCTTTATTTTTTTCCCTCACAGCAATTTTTAATGAGTAACAAGCTGGAAACTGCAATGTGGCTTTCGCGACTCTTCACAGTTTACTGCTCCGTAATGTTTATTCTTCCAATTTTGGGGTGAGTACGATCAGTGGCAATGCACATTGTCAACACGCTGCGTTCACCTGACTCTCCGTTCTCTCAGCCTGAATAAATTTCTGAATATTTGTGACCGCTTGTGTATTTCAGACCCTATGCAGCAGCTAACTTCTATCAGCGAGCCTTGTTAGCGAACGCCCTTACCAGTGCCCTCCGCTTGCATCAAAGGCTTCCACGCTTTCAGCTGAGCAGAGCTTTCCTGGCCCAGGCTCTTCAGGAGGACAGCTGCCATTACTTGCTCTACTCACTCATCCTTGTCAACTCCTACCCCATCACGAGTATCCTTTCACCTACAAATATTGGGAAAAGACAAATAGATGTTCTGTCCATGGTTCTGTCTCGTTGAATGAGACAAGTCTCATGATGGTCCCATGTGTTAATCATAAAGACATATAATTATCCAACAATAAGCAACTCTAAAAACTGCACCGCGTGCGCGTGTGTGTGTGTGTTTGTGTTTTTCTGTGAGGTTCTCTATCTTTTTATGTTGATCCTTAACATTTGTGTCCAGTGAGCATCTTCCCAGTCTTCCTCTTCTCCGTGCTTCATGCAACCACCTACACAAAGAAAGTCCTTGATGTGAGTATAAAGCAGCATTCATCTGCTCTGGCATTTTTAATGAAAGTGAAACTGATGTTAGAGCGTCTGTTAGCTTCTGTACTGTGATGTGTTTCATGGTGAAACAGAAACAGTTGGCTCCACACATATGCACATGCAGGCACACACCTGTTTTAGGTGCAGGAGGCGGACGAGGGAAACTCTGCAGATTTTCAACCGGCTCTGCGTCCCTGCAGCTTCCTGAGCTCACCTGCCAGCCAAACGTTCATCTTTATATAACCCCTGCACTGCAGTGACACAGAGCCTTCAGCAAAGATTCCCTTGAATGACTTAAATATCAGCCACATCTTTCTATCACTTTCCATATTACTCTGTTATTTGCTACAATTCACAAACTTTGAATTCCAACACTTCTCTTTTTGTAAACGCCTCTGAGTGCAGGATGAGTCGCCTCAAATTTCAAACCATAACAGAAGCTCAAGATGCTCCAACTCCCATTTCACTTGGATTTTAAAAATCAATTGAAGCTCTTGGTTGATAATGTGACTACCTTTTACATGTTCTTTTCTTCATCAGTATTTCATGAATACTCTGCGCCTCAGTGAAAACTTTAAGTAACTTCTGCGTTGTTGTCTCTTCTGCTTCTGATGTTCTGGTCCGTCTTTCCAGTCTGTGGGCCCCAACAGCCTGATGTTTATCAGAAACCTCCTGGACAAACTTACATCCAATCAGCAGAACATCCTGAAATTCATTGCCTGCAATGAGATCTTCTTGATGCCAGCAACAGCTTTTATGCTCTTTAGGTAAGTGCACGTGTGTTTCTCTTTAGTTTTAGATTTTGTTGTCGAGTTATTGTAGATCGTAACTGTCATATTTTATTTATTGCATTGGAATGTCATGACATTATCGTCCACTATCTGTCCCTGGATGACCCTATGGTCAAAGTACCGATTGTGTTCTGAGACAGTTTTCTGCTTATCGGTCCATTTTCTGTTCATCCATCAGTTTGCTGATCTAGTGTTGCCAAAAATTGTGTAACGTCAATTGGTACTTGTATGTTTTGCCAGTGTCCAGGGAAGCTTGCTGCTGCCTTTTATTTACTACCGATTCCTTACCCTCCGCTACACATCCAGAAGAAATCCATACTGCCGGTAAGCTGATGAATATCATAATAATGCATAACAAAACACAGCTATATATATATATATATATATATATATATATATATATATATATATATATATATATATATATATATATATATATATATATATATATATATATATATATGATTATTCAAGACATTATTGCTGAATCTGGGTATAGTTCACGTTTTTGGCTGCTGTTTCCCTGAGGCATTTATCGTTTTACACTAAATATTTATTATAAATATATGTGATTGCAAACCAAAATTAAATTAAAAAAATAATGACATGCTTGCAGCCATTGGAAGGTCTGTACCTTGTATGCATGACAGCGATAATTTAGCGAGAAAGATATTATCAGTCCAGCAGTATCAGCGTATTTAGGCAAAAGAGACATTTCAGTACAGAAATGTCAGATATGTTTGAGGTAATTCATGAACAGTGTTGCAGTTAGATTGAGTGCACTGTATGTCCTCTCAGATCCAGTATTATTCAGACTGTACGTGCTGCAGAAACATACGCTTGCAGAAACATTAATATAGTGTCATCCAGCAAAATAATGTGTTATGTTGTATTAGAAGCTGCAGTCTGCAGCACAACAAAGACGACAAGCGAAATGGTAGCAGTTTAAAGTTGTTCGTAAGCACTGCACAATGTTACAAACTTGTTTATTTCATCTGACTGTAACACAGTGGTCTCCTGTTCACAAATGTAAAAACCTTAGAATGACCTCCCTCGGGCTGTCAGAGTTGAATATTAAACATATCTGTCTCCACCCCAGCACCTTGTTCACAGAGCTGCGAATTCTCCTGGAGCACTTTATCATGAAGCCTGTGTGCCCCGCCTTCTTCAGGAAGATGTGCTTCAGCAGCATCGCCTTGATCAGCCGCCTCGCCCCCACGGGGGTCTGATTCTAAACTACGTAGAAGTTTTGTTTTTGTTCCGCTTTGGTTTTTCCAACATTTAAGATGTGACTTAAACTTTGATGAGGACAGACATTGCCATCAACCGAAGGGACGGGTTTTTTTGAATGTCAACTTTACAGCCTCTGCTCCAACTTCTCTGTATATCCGAGTACGGTTGAAGAGCAGCCAGTAATGCACTGAAGTCTCATGGTGGTGTTTCTTTTCCCATCTTCTTAATGTGACCTCGTTCGAGCCGTGGACACCCCTCAGTTTATTACGTTCACTGAATGCAGCGCAGTAGACATAAACTGTGATCTGTCTGTACCGGCTGTTATTTTCTCCATTTTATGTCCTTATTTATTCATGAAAATCACTTATTCTATGATGAAACATTAACATTGTGAGATTAGTAACTTAAATTAAATGTGCTTATACATAATAAAAAATGTTCTTTTTTTAAAACATGATTATGTTGTCCTTAGATAGACTGGAGGTTGGGGTTTGTTTGCAGTTTCTATGTGGTCCAATTTTCTTTATTTTTCTTTTTTTTATGTGCAAAGCATCCAGTGTTCTGATTTCTCTAACTGCCTGAATTAAAATGTGTTCTATCAATGCCATCAACCCACTTTTTTAACAACTTACAAAATATATGGATGTATGACGTCAAAATAGCCGTTGAATTGAGAAACAAGATATCAGCTGTATTTTATAGAATGTTTTAAGGTACCAGACATTTTGATGTAGACTTCATATTTAAAAAGAGTTGAAAATGCCTCATGTTTTGAATGCATAGTCCCCTTGTTTATCATTTTCAAAGCTGTTTTGAATTTGCTTCATCTATTTGTTGCTATGTAGGTTTCATGCTTATTGCATGTTCGCGTCTATTGTTTTTTTGCCATGGTAAATGTGTTTATTTGCCTACAGACAAACTACATTTTTATTACAAGTATAAAATGATCTCTTAATTAAACCAATAAAATATTAAAGAATAGGTATACGGTTTGAGCTTATAATTTGGATTTGATCACTGCAATTAACACATCTTCAACTAATGACCCATTTCACAACCATGGATATGAAATGCATACATATATACTGACAAACAATGTATATATCTTTTGGGTGAGGAAGTTGTTTTTTAAGCAAACTATACTAACTTTCAGTTCCATCTTTCATCAGTGAATATATTTGTTATTTTACTTTAGTTGTGTAGCCCATATCACATTTTGCATTCATTTAGGTGCACTACCTCGGCCGCTGGAGTTGGTATACCTGTGCAAAGTGCAATCTCCGATACGACGATAAAGTCTACTTTTGTTTTACACATCATGCTCAAGTGTATGTGACACTGCCATGTTAATGAAATATGTTTTGGCATTGAGGTCATAGTTAGTGGCGGTGGCTCTTCTTACCTCATCCTTGTGATTAGGTAGAGGGGTGAAGAATTAGAGACCAGTTTAAGACCATGTTTAACTATGACCAATGATTATACATATTTATATATTATAAACCATCAGTAGCGGGCCGTCAGGGCCTGCTTAGCATTCTCTGCTGGTCTAAACAGAATCACAAAGTTATAGCTATTTTATAATTTAATTGTGGGACAAAAGTGCAACTTTTGAGCCAACAGATTATGGTTTAATATTTCTGATAAAGCAGGAGACGCATGTAGCTGCATACATAAAACCATGTTCATGCAGTGCATGTGTGTAATTAAGAATACAGAAGAGCAAAGTATAAAACAAACTATTAAAAATTGTTTTTTTATGATCAAAAGGCTTGGCCTTCTTTTCCAAATGTATTTGTTATCAAGGGTTTATTATCTTTTCCTCTCACACACTAGATATCAGCTATACAGTGTGCGCTGGAATGCACTACAACCAGAGACAGTGTAAACAGGTCTAATGGAGGCATCCTGCCGAGCTTAGTGTGCGGGCTGTTTGCAGGTGACAGTGTTACACTTTCTTTCTTTTTTAAATCCACAAGTCCACGCAGTTGGTCTTTTTTGTTTATTTAGTCGCTGAGAATAAGCAAACATCTTTACTTTTTTTTTCTCATAGTTTAAAACCAGGTTGTGCACATGTTTAGCTTTTAACAGGATTAGGATTGCAAACAGTCTTATAAGTGTTTGAACAGCCTGAAGTGTTGCCTCAGGAACAGGAAGATGCCCACAGACTCCATCAGGATTGGAGTGCTTTATATGAAGGTAGATTTGTCTTTATTAAGCAAACAAAAAACATATTTTGTGAGCTAATTTCTCGTTTGTAAGACTGAACGCGGAGGTAGAACATCCACTGGCCGCCACTGGTATGTATATACACACAGCATCAAAAACTGAACAATGTTAAAGCAGATTTTTTTGGCAGAGCTGTAATATTGAATTGCATTGGATTGCACAGATGAACCAGAGCCGTGGGTGTCCCTAATAAAGTGGCCACTGTATATCTAATTCACCATAAACTAGCCAACCAATCAGGATTCGGCAACGATCCCAGTCGACATGGACTAGCCAACCAATCAAGACACGGCTACAAATCCCATTCGCTCTCATCCAATGGCGTTACGGCTTGTTAACTCATGCAACGTTGCCGTTGACAACGGCTGCTGCGTTGATCTGGTCCTGAAGTGTTTGGAGACTGACGCTACTTAGTATTCTCGTTAAAAAATAGGCTGCATGTTCGACTTAACAACGCGTACAAACCGCGACCTGCTTCCACAGATTTTACTGTTACTCTGTAGTTTCAGTTAAAGAGTATATGTTTTCAAACAAAGTAGAGAAGAATTCGTGTTTAAGCCAATTAGCCTGCGAGCTAACGTTAGCACGGCGAGCTAATCTCCTCGCTTTGGATAATCTTCGGACTCTCTTCGTTACTTTGGTCTTCAACACGTTGGGAACGACATTATAAGGACTGAGTATAAGAACTGGATGACCTGACGTCTTTCGTGGGATTTAACGTTACTTTTTTTGCTTTTGTATGTTTTAAGAGAAAAAAGGAGAAAGAAGATGGAGATCAACCTCAATCGAGTTGATTACATTCAGGTAACACCAGAGTGTTTGTAGATGTCTTTGGCTGTCACCAGGTCTGTTGGGCTTCTATGTGATCAGTTCTACAGAACTAACCTTAGTCAGTTTTAGTTATACCTTTGCTGTGCATTATCTCATGTTGTTGCTTTGTTTTGTGTTATTACATGTTGTATTATTGAACAATAGTTAAAACAATAGAGATACATTGTATTTAAAAGACGAAACAAAGGAAAGCATGAATACGTTGCGGATCTTATTTACTCAAAAGTCTCAGTTAACAATAATGTTTTACGCCCGGGTCTAAATGAGCTGACAGTTTCAGAAGACCTCAGGTGAAATCAAAGATGCACTTTATTTAGTGCTTCATAGACAAGCAAGTAAGTGGTCAAAATCTGTTCTGTGTGAAGACACATTATAGTAGTTTAGCTTGCTGAAAACTATTTGCATGAACATATTTATTTGCGTCTTGTTTAGTCCGAAATCCTTTAATTCTTGCAATGTTTTCCACAGTGTATTCCTTCAAGAAACATTAATAACTTTGTCAATAAACAAATATGTTCTGCTTTGTCCTTACAGGTTGGTGTGACATCACAGAAAACTATGAGGCTGCTTCCAGCATTGGGAAAGAAGGCAACTCAAAAGGTATTAATCTGTCACAGCAATGTCTGTGCTTCTCCGTGTGCCTGAAGTTATTGGAGTTTGCAGCAGTGATTTAATTAAAGTGTGTGGAAGAATTGTAAAATCTGCAAATTTCCTGTTGCATGACTAAAAAAGGATTATCTTGTTTCAGGTTGCTATCGCTGATCATGATGGTGTACTGACATGTTTTGGGATGAAGAAGGGAGAAGCAGTGGTGAGTTAGAACGGCTCTGTCTTCATCAGGCTAGCAGTTGTTTCTTAATGTATTGAATTTCAGTTTCTAATGTTAAGGGATCTGACTCCTTTGTTTCAGCCTGTGTTTAAAACATTACCAGGGCAGAAAATATCCAGAATGGACCTCGGAGGAGCTGCAGGAACGCCACAGGAGAAGATCTTTGTTTGTTCTGGTTCTCAGGTCCGAGGATTCACCAAGAAAGGCAAACAGTTCCTCACCTTTGAAGCCAACCTCACTGAAAGCATTAATGCCATGTAGGTACCGCCTCTCCTCTTTTTGGTTGACTTACAGTGCTTGATTG
Organism: Clinocottus analis; assembly: GCF_023055335.1. Classification (NCBI taxonomy): domain Eukaryota; kingdom Metazoa; phylum Chordata; class Actinopteri; order Perciformes; family Cottidae; genus Clinocottus; species Clinocottus analis. The sequence continues at coordinate 18,709,308 of NW_027175821.1, forward strand.
ACTGGTGCTGAACTGTGTGAGTTTTACTGTTGGTTATCTCTTTCCCAGGCATGTCTTAGGCGCTGACCTCTTTGTGTGTGCAAGTTACATCTTCAACCACTACTCTGACTGCAAGGACCAGCACTACTATCTCTCTGGAGACAAAGTCAATGATATCACGTGTTTGTCTTCAGAAAACTTGACTCTCCCCGTCCCGGTCCTTGCATGCCAAGATCGGGTTCTCAGAGTCTTGCAGGTAGACCAAGATTACATTTGCTGTTCCGATTTTGCGACATCTTGTTTTGTTTTTATCCCTTAAACAATTAGTTGAGATTCATTATTCTATGTTTTGTTATTTATTTAATCCTGTAGGGATCAGAGCTTGCCTATGACATTGAAGTCCCTGGCCCTCCATCTGTCTTGGAACTATACAACAAAGATGGAGGCAAGTTGACCTTCCTGTGTGCTGTGTACTAGAACAATAAAAACACAAGACTGATTTATAGGAAACAGATCTCATACTGATTTCTCTACAGGTGAGGAAATCCTTTACGGAACTACTGATGGCAAAATAGGATTGGTGCAGATCGGTGAGAGCGCAGCTGCGCTTAAATGGGAGATCGACAACGACAAAAAGAAAGGAGGTATGTTTTGACCGTAATGACAGTCAGGTTTTGCTGGTTTATCCATATACGCAAATACACAAATAACCATGTTTAATACCAACCGCTTTCCACATCATATGAATATTAGGAGGTACGAAAACAGGAAACAATCATGATTCCTTAATCTTATTTATGTTTTTTATTGATGATGTTGATAAGAGCAGTTTTTCAAACAGGTTTGGCTTTTTTAATAACCATCCAATGTGTTTGATTTACTTTGCTGTCTCCCATCAGGAATTCTTTGCATTGACACTTATGACATCATGGGAGATGGCGTAAATGATGTCCTGGTGGGCAGAGATGATGGGACGGTTGAGATCTTTGGGTTCGACAGCGCCAGTGAACCCACATTACGCTTTGAGCATGTGAGTTTATGTTTAGCATCTTCTCTTAGCACTCATCTTTTATCAATTTACTCCCTCCAAATTCCATCTCCAATCACTCACATTTTTGCTTTTGAAATTCAATTTACACTATTGTAATGTTTAACCACAGATTATGATATTTGTTCTGTCAGTACCATGCAGCTCTAATGCGCTGCATTCACACTTAAGTGTTCAGTTTGATTTGAAACAGCTGATCCTGTGTTAGTTGCTTTTTCATACCCAGATCTTTTCAAGTCAGTGTCTCTTTTAAAAGTAGTAGCAATAACTTACATTTTTAAATATTATATACTATTAGTTATATATTGTATGTGCATAAATACATAACTAGCATTTTCTTAGATTCGTGTGTCTATTGTTATTTTGTATTATATGATTGCTCATCATTGATGGCCAAATTGTCTTTTATTTTTCTGACTTCAGGTGTTGTCAGAGAGTGTGACCTCCATCCAGGGTGGCTGTGTGGGGAAGGAGTCTTATGATGAGGTCTTGACTGCCACTTACACAGGTTGGACGAAAAACATATATAAAAATAAGAACTATGTACTTCACACATTTCCTCAGTCAAGAAAACATGTCTGTTGTTCAGCCAGTCTATCTGCAATACTTTGAATTCAATAAGAGATTTACAGTAATTTCTCACTTTTGACATATACAGTTAATGTACAGTCGTTGAACCAGATCTGATATGCAGAGCATATTCTGCTTTGCTGTTCTCTCATTACCTCATTCAGGATGGGTGACTGGTTTGACCACTGAGCCCCAGAAGGCTGAGGCCGGCCCCGGAGACGAGGTCAGAATGAGTAAGGAGATCCAGTCCAAAGTAGAAGCCCTCAGGTATCAGCAAAAAAAAGTGCCTCATTGCCTCTTTTTTGTTCTTTTTGATGTGTTTGACTTCCCATGTCATGATTTATTAACCATATTGTTTGGTCCTAGGACGGAGCTGGAGCAGCTGCAGGTCAAAGTCCTGCAGGGCCGAGAGCAGTACCAGCAGACCTCTCAGTCGAGCACAGCCGTCTCTGCTGTGCCCGTCTTCAGCATCAATGACAAGTTCACCCTCAGCCAGGACGATGCCAGCTACAGCCTCACTCTGGAGGTTCAGACCGCCATCGACAATCTGCTGCTGCAGGTCTGCTCATTATGATAACCCTGTGTCGTTATAACCTCTGGCGATGCCTATGACTCCCTGTCAGAGGCGTAAACAAGCTAAATGTAACTTAAAGATGAATCTCCTATGCAGAGTGACGTCCCCATAGACCTGCTGGATGTGGATAAGAACTCGGCTGTTGTCAGTTTCAGTGAATGTGATTCAGAGGTGAGCTGTTTAAACCCTTTCTACATAGGATACACATGCTTAATAATAAAGGTCATGAGTCTGCTGCTGCTCCCAAAGGCCTGAAACTCTTATTCTGTCTCCAGCAGCCTAACGGGAACTTCCTCCTGGCCACGTACAGATGCCAGGCCAACACTACCAGACTTGAGCTCAAGGTAACACATCAAAACCCAGCATATGTTTCTGTTTCTCCAGCATCCAGCGGCCTTCCTTTCTTTCACGGGCCTGTCCTTTGTGTAATTATAAGTCTCTCAGACAGTTCTGAGCTGCGTCTTGTGCTCATTGCATCGGTCACTCTACCCAAAATAGAAACATTCCTCGCCACCTGTTCCATTTGTTTAAACTATTTGATTAACCACCACAGGAAAAATAATGCCTTCCATCCAAAATAACTGTTCCAGGTGAGGTCCATTGAGGGACAGTATGGGACCCTCCAGGCTTACATTACCCCCAGACTGCAACCCAAGACATGCCAGGTCCGCCAGTACCAGATCAAACCTCTGTCCCTCCACCAGCGGATACACAGCATAGACCTAGAAAGGTAAAAGACTCCAACTTAAGACTATTAGCTCAATGTGACATTGTTATCATCTATCAGTTGTTTAGCCATGTTTCAACATGACCAAATATACATCTTATTTGTCCCTCTGTCTCCCACACAGGCCCATGAACCGGCTCAGTCTGGTGGGACAGTTCAGTTTTGCTGAGATCCACTCCTGGGTGGTCTTCTGTCTGCCAGAGGTGCCTGAGAAAACGCCAGCAGGAGAGAGCATCACCTTCTATTTCCATAACACTTTTCTTGGGACACAGCTTGAAGCCACCTACTGGTAAATACAAGCCCAGAGTAGAAAGGGTCTTCTAAAAGTTACATTGTAGGGATTATGACATAACTCAAAAGGGGTTGTGACATTTTATGACATTTCTAAAGTCCCTATAAATGTATTATTTGTGTTTTTATATATGATTTCCACTGATTTGACTGGGATTTGTGTGATAATCTATTCGCAAACAAACGTGTGTTTTTCTGTATCTTCATTTTAGCAAAGGTGAAGGTCACTTCAAGTCAGACAACATCTCTACCATCTCCATACTGAATGATGTTCTCTCTAAAGAAGCCACTAAGAGAAAAATCAATCTGAACATTTCATATGGTGAGTGAATTATTCTTATTATTCATTTTTAGCTGACAAAAACATTCCGTTAAACTGTGTATAACTGTGTTATTTGTTTGTTAAACTTCCAGATATAAATGATGACTCTGTGAGCCACACTCTAAAGATGATACATCCAAAACTTGAGTACCAGTTGCTGTTGGCTAGAAAAGTTCAGCTCACCGATGCACTTAAAGTACGTACTGGTTGAATATGTCGTCTTAAAAGAAAAGATCCACCACAAAGAGATATTTTGTGTTTCAACACATTCACTGTGTTCATGAGCCCACCTTTGGTTCAATGCTTCAAATTCTCACCCGTTTCTTTTTTGGGGCTGTTAAACAACTTCTTTGGAAATTATTTTGTTTATTACATACTTACCTTCACCTCACATGCTCTCTAATTTCCCTGATTGGCAGGAGCTTCAGGTTCATGAGGGGAACGCCGACTTCCTCATCCCAGAGTATCGCAACATCTTGGATGAGTCCGCTAATCTGCTCGAGGAGTACAAGAAGCAGCCAGCGCACCTCGAGAGGCTTTATGGTGCAGCATTATTTCTTTATTTGCACATAAACATGTAAACAAAAAAGACACAGCAGAAACAAATTCAGAGAAAGGTTGTGCAAGAGAGGTTAGAAGAAAATACCTCCCCTATTAGATATCAATAGTCATATTTAAAATAAGAAAAACGCTGAAAAGATATAACCGACATTGCATAAAAAATAGTGTCAAACAATTTATACATGAATACACAAGTCTGGTATATGTTGTGTTTTCTGAAGAGAAATGAGAAGATGAGTCACATGTGTAAGAAGATAATCACGAGAGGAATTGTTTTTGATTAGGAACATTTTTTTTAGATAAGTGACATGCGGCGGCCCAAGCAGTTTGACAATACATGAAAATATGAAGATAAGTTAAGATAAATACAGGAATAATTAATTTATTCATAGTCTTTTTACAGACTTTTTACAGACCATACGGTATTGCCATTACTCATGGATTTCCACCAACACACATGTCCAGAGATACTTTCACTCAACTTATTTTTTACTTCCTCTCTACCATGTATCTTTTATTAATTTTTACCCAAAAGTAAAGCTCCATACGTGAGCCTGACATTGTGAGGAAGAGCTTGTTGGCTGGTGGTAACTTGTTTTGTTTTCTTTATTTCCTGTAGGAATGATCACAGACCTCTTCATCGACAAATTCAAGTTTAAAGGCCAGAACGTGAAAACCAAAGTGTCCTCGTTGTTGGAGATACTCGATAATTACGACTTAAATTCTCTGTTAGACTTTTTCAATGAGACATGATGTCTTGTCAATCCGAGGGTATTTGTTTACTTGTCTTTGAGTGTTTTTATGTGTGCTATTTTTGTATTGTAAATACAACAGTGTTGTTATATGGTAGTTACTCGCGGTGTCAATGTCATGTTGTTATACTGCCATATATTTTGTTTTGTCCTCAAAATGGTGTAAAATATTAAAATATTTATAATATATTTTGATAGCATCTAAAACCAAGGTTGGTAATCAATAAACCAATAGAAGTTTTCCAGGATAATGCAGGTTCTTCTTTATTTAGTGACTAAGCTTCGGTTGTGGTTTGAAATTTGACCATATGTCACCAAACGTATGCTAAAGACTGTATGTTTTTGTATCATGATCATCATAGCACTGTGAGTTCCCCCAGATGAAATAAAAAATGTAAACTTTGTAATGTGTATCCTTCAAGAGGCTGATGGAAAGTATAGTGAACAAACCCAACTGAGAAAATATGAAATTCCACTGGAAAGAAACGTTATTATGACACCATGAGACATTATTTTTGTAAACCACACACTAAGTCTCATCCATTAAATTGTTACGTCTGCAATCGATTGATAAACTTATGCATGTTTACTTATTATCTCCAATTATTTGAATGTTTACACTTACAAGAACCAAAAATAACATGGTACAACAATGTTGCTGGATTGCAGCAAGTACTTAGTTTGAGTATTTCCACTTTATGCTACTTCACTAAATGTATAAGAAAAATATAGAACTTTTACTAGTGAACCAAAATGTAAATGCTGCCTTAATATTAAAGTATAAAGTGAGTATGTTGTATTCCCAACAATGATTCTGTGTTAAATCACCCATGGTTGGAGCAAATGTATTTACAATACAGCAAATGGCTGTACGTCTGCATCAATGAACATCATCCAGGAACGTAACTAAGTAATTTACTCAATTATGAGGTACTTGTACTTTACTTGAGTATTTCCCTAAACTACTACTTCATTTTAGAATATACTAAATACACACTGTTAATACAAAATATAAGTCAACTATTTTATTATGATACATTTCTATAAATTAAGTCAGCTAACAGCATATAAAGCAATTACCATGAACTATACTCTCACCTTCATGATGGCATTAATAATTATTATCCAGGCTTGTTATATGATTATAAGTGAATGTACCATTCTATACAATACATAGTATTATTATTATATGTTGAAGCTAGTAATATGAATGCAGGCTTGTTCCAATAGTATCACTAACGTAACAATACCTAAATAAAAGCTCTGAGTACTTCTTGAGCAGCTCTTATAACGTTTTGAACTTTAATGTTCAAATTTGTCAAACCGGGTTTGAATTTGTAATCAGGCGAACATTGCGCTCTCTCGGCTCCCGTACTTCCGTCGACGTCACTCCCTCCCCGGCCCATGATTGGTCCGTTTCAATCCTCGCGGGCTACTTGAACTGAGAGAAAGCGATGTCTGTTATGTTCCCGTGTTAGTGGACTGAGGCTAGCTGGCTCTTCTGCAGGTTTGTAGTAACTTTGTAACTTGCGAGTATGGCAACTTAAGAGCAGGTTACAACATCTCGTAAAACGTGTACCCACAACTGGGCTTTTAGTGTCTGCTTTTGTGTGAGTTTAATAGTCGTTGCTATATCAACGGCTTAGTTTAACCTGCTCCAGCAAGGTAGCAGCTAATGCTAGCCTCCACATAACCGTCCACACGCGATCATCTTAAACCCGTTGTGTGGTATTTTTATATAGATATATACATAGTGTCCCTCGGTTGTGGGAGTATCTTTTTCTAAGCAAACGGGTAAAAGTTGCGCTGTTCATTGCGCGGCACCATGTCTGGAGCTAACAGAGGACAAGCTAGCGTGGCTGGCGAGTTTCACAACCAGGAGAACATGTTGTCAAGACTGAGGGGTTCCCTGAAACCCAGAGCTGCTAATGCTGCAAGCGATAACCAAGAAAACCTTCCACCGAAACAAGCCGCCGGCAGCACCAGAACCGTCCTTGGAGCCTTGCAGAACAACCTGCGGAGCAAAACTCAGAACCAGCGCGGCACGAAACAGGTCTGTTTGGGGTTACCGGTGCTAAAGGGCTCGAGCTAGTGTTAGCTGATAACTGTAGTTAAGATGGAGGCGCATTGTTGTTTTTGGAGGCAACTCATTTCAATTATCTTGCCAGTTAAAATACTCTTATCTGCATTGACTGTTTTTAACGCTTTAAAGCTTAAAATGTAGTTTTAAATTAGCTCCCTCTGTTACAGATTGTCCGCCATTTTCATATCGCATTAACTGTTACACGTTATACTCAAACTGCTGAATTCAACTGCTTAAAAAAACCAACACACGACCTGTAAAATTAAAATGTGTCACTTGTGCAATGGTTATTCTTGTCTTTTTAAAAAATAAACTACATTAGTGGTCCAAGTTACCACGTTGTTCAATGCCCAAGCTCACTGTTCAAATTTTATTTTCCATCACTGAACATTTCATAATATTCCCCCAGCATACATTGTTCCAGATCGTTTTTGTTTTTTTTGTAATCATGATTTTCTTTTTCTCCTGGTTAAACCCTGACCCTTATGTGGCATACATCTGAACTAACCTTCTCCACCCCCCCACCCCCCACCCCCTGCTTCCAGGAGTCTTCACAGACCTGCAAAAATGAAGACTTGGGGAAAAGCTGCTCAGAGAACATCTCTGCCAAGCAGCCCACTTTCCAGATCCATGTGGATGAGCCTGATGGCGCCTGCACCAAGAAGCCACAGCTGGTTAATCCCGTCAAAGCCAAAGCCATCTCTGATACAATCAATGCTGTGGCACGGCTCCGACAGCCTCTGGCTACCATTGATATGGATCTCAGCTTTGGTGGGTTGAGAATACCTGGCAAAATGTCTGCTTTATTCTTTTGCGCCTCCTGGCTACAAATGTCCACTTTAATCTCCCAAATTTACAATGCGGTTCTATATTGAAATTGCTGTTAAAGTCCATTGTTTGTGCTTATCTGAAGAGTTTCACTTTGAGCTAACTTTATTTCTTTCTTCAGACTCTCCCATGGACATGTCTGTTGTTGAGGGGGAGGAGAAACTAGTTGACGTAAACGAGGTCCCAGAGTATGCTGCTGAAATCCACACGTACCTGAGGGACATGGAGGTGAGAAATGTAGTAAAATACAGATCATCTCTGCTTGAACAATTCTTTCAACAGTGTCTTGCAAGTTATAATGTACCGTTATAAGGCCTTTCTAGAAATGCACTTTATTTTATTAAAGTACAACTTGCCGGCAAATAGATTTGTAAGTAACTCACTGATCCTCCACAGGTAAAAACCAGACCCAAGGCAGGTTACATGAAGAAGCAGCCTGACATCACAAATAGTATGAGGGCCATTCTGGTCGACTGGCTGGTCGAGGTTGGGGAAGAGTACAAGCTCCAGAATGAGACTCTGTATCTGGCTGTAAACTACATTGATCGCTTCCTCTCCTCAATGTCGGTCCTGAGGGGGAAACTTCAGCTTGTTGGGACTGCTGCCATGCTGTTGGCTTCGTAAGTAGCCATTCTATTCAGTCAACTTACTCAAATTTGCAAAATGCCTGTTCAAAGTCGTCTTTCCTGCTCAGTGATTTAAAAAAAAAAAAAATGTATATAAACTATTTTTAAAATGTTCATATGCAGGAAATTTGAGGAAATCTATCCTCCGGAGGTGGCAGAGTTCGTTTATATCACAGATGATACGTACACTAAGAAGCAAGTGTTAAGAATGGAGCATCTGGTGCTTAAAGTGCTCTCCTTTGATCTGGCCGCACCAACCATCACCCAGTTTCTCACCCAGTACTTCCTTCACCATTCAGTTACCAAACAGGTGGAGAGCCTGGCAATGGTGAGCAAAGCATTTAAAAGTGAGCCTCTTTGGCACATGTCAAAGAATATTAAAGCAAAGTGCATCAGATCAATCTCTGAATTTGCTTTTTGTATTTCAGTACCTTGGGGAGCTCAGTCTGGTCGATTCAGATCCCTTCTTGAAGTACCTCCCTTCGCATACAGCTGCTGCAGCCTACACTCTAGCAAACCACACTGTGACTGGTGGCTCATGGGTAAGTTTGAGGTAGAATACTCCAAATGTATGCATGAGAGTCTGTTGTCTCCTGAACTGTGGGCTTGTGCAAACATGCCAGATGACTCCAGTTGTCTCCTTCTCAGCCCAAGTCCATGGCAGAGATGTCTGGCTACTCACTTGAAGAGCTGATGCCATGCATTGAGGATCTGCATCAAACTTTCCTTAGTGCTGCTCAGCATGCCCAGCAGTCTGTTCGGGAGAAGTACAAGGGACCAAAGTAAGTGTGCTGCTCTTAATTAAGAATTTAAATAGTCTTGTGCAAATGTTCTAAAACTTGTTTCTCTTCCAGATACTCAGAGGTTTCCCTGATCGACGCTCCATCTAAATTGCTGCTGAACTAACTTTTGTCTCCCTTGCATTGTAGAGTTTTGTACCTGTGTCAGACATTAAGATTTTTTTTTTTAATGATGTGTTTTACAATTTAAATGACATGACCTGCTCTTCTTGGAGTAGCGCTCGATGTTTAGAGTTTTTACGGTATTTTTATATACTCAATCCTGACATTCATACCAGATACTACAGTTGGGTAATCAAGCAGTTTTACTTTTAATCAGACAAACCCTCATCTTTGATCTGCAGTGTCAAGAACTCCGCTGGACTTGCAATGTACGAAAACCCATAAAACGGAACGGTTTGTTCCACTTTTTTTAAAGGTTAAGTTGATGGCAGTTGTTGCTGGTTCATCTTTAGCGGTGCAACCTTTAGGGCGTCATGGGATGCACATTAAAGTACATTTTTGTCTGTAATGGAGTTGGCTGTCTAATTACTTGGATGTCTTTGAAGTAAACAGCTTTTTCAAGGCATCATCTGCACTGTAAAAATAGCTCTTGTAAATAAAATTCATTTAAAGTAAGACTGCATGTTTTTGTCTTTATGGGGCAGCAGAGGACCAGTTTTGGTTTGTAAAGGGTTTCTTCATATGGACTGTGGAACCAAACCTTTAATAAGTGATTCTGTAGTTTGCAAAACCAGACTTTCACCAGTCAAATTGTTCTGCTTGGTCTAATTGGAATAGCTTCACATCACGTGCCTGTAAGTTGAAATACTGAGCTGTGGTAATATTTGGCTAAGGCAAAATTGAGTGCTTTCTATACTTCACTCATTTGTTTTGTGACGCCACACTAATGCTCTCTTGCAGGAAATTTACTGCGTGTTAAAATTTTCTTGCTCAGTATTACGTCAAAACTTATATGGACAAAGACTACCATTTACGACTCAAATGGTGTGACATGCAAGAACATTTCTAAAATGTATTCAATGAAGTCTTCAACACAAACTCATTTGCTCAGTGTGTGTATACATGTTGGGTCCCGGGACACAGATTGTAATATTCCATTGACGTTCCAGCATTATGAATGCAGTCCAGGTTGCAGAAGCTCCCGTTTTTCAGCACTGTAGACTCAAATATTCTCGGCGTCATTTTGGGTACAGCCACACAATGAAGAGCTCATAAATCCAGAAGTGTTTCCTACTTTATTGTAGTGGCAGACAGATTATATAAGTACTTGACTTATGTTAACCTATTATAGTTTTCCTACTTGGGAACATTCAAATTGCATTTACTTTCAATATTTCTTTACTGTTATCAGTTCATATTAAGACATGTAGACATTAGTCCATAAAATATATTTAACCACAACATGACAGTAAATATTCAGAGCCCATAGTGCAAGGTCACAAATGCAACACAAATATGAAATATGTAAAACAAATGTATATATGACAATTGAATATTTTACATAATTCAATTTGTGATTTCAATTAGTAATTGGAGGAAAAATGTATTTACTCTTAATCAGTTACTGTTTCACTGTTATATTCAGAATCATATCTTAATCATCTGTCCTATTGTAAGGCTTGTGACGTATCATTGAACTCTTCCTTGTTAAAACTTACACACAAACTTGCCATGTCTCCTGATAGTCATACTGCAGAACCTCATGTCTCTGTTTTGGGAACATGAAGCTCCTCGTTGTTTTGTAACTGGCTGATGCAAACCCCTCTATGGGATGACTGGGGGAAAGGTTCACGATTAGGCCGAAGACGTCACGAGCGCTTTGGTTAATCGTTCATGATATGTATTTAAGAGGTAGTCCTTCAGGAGATTGGGATGCAGTCCAGGATGCGCAACCACGTTGTGTGATTCTTCTCTGCTCCTTTCTTGCAACAAATAATGTCCAGATCAATGATTTTACCACACGGTGTCAGGGAAATCTTTCTAACAGTAATTTAACTGGAAACACATTTTCCTCAAGCAATTCCTTTTTATCGTCAGTTTGCTCCTCACTCACCATTTACGTCACATGTTGGGTCTTGAGCTGGTGAAACAAAGCAGGTAACATTGCCTCATAGAGATAAATATACCCACTGATATCTCCTTATTATCCCAGCACGGTGGGTGAATGGTTAGTGCGCGCGTCTGTCACACGAGAGCCCCGGGTTCGATAATAGGGTAAGCAACATCATATCCCCCCGTTAGGTTGTCAGCGCGCTGGGTTGGTTGTCAATTGTCTGGCCCAATGACCTGGTAGGCAAGTGGAAGGTCCCGCAACTATGGCTCGAAGAAGTAGCTGTCCAAGACTAGCCCCGTGAAGATAGATCAACGAACTCTCTGTTTGTGTGTCGCGTGAACCGACTACCGTGTGTTTTTTGTTCCTTTAAATAAAGATAACGTGATCGTGTGGCACTGCTACGGAAAGCTACGCTTCTTGGGCTTCCAACCAGCCTAACCATTTCAAGATCGGACCACCACAGCAGCTACAGTTCACGTTAATGTCCAGACAACAACCGACAAATATTGGTGAGTCGCTTGATTTGTTATGATCCAGGAGCAGAGTTATTCAGTGGAAGCACTTCCGCTGATATTTAAAGTCAAATATGCAGGATCTCTGCATCTCGTTACTTCTATGTTCCTACATTTAAAAGACGAGTTGATCTATTAAACATATCTTAAATACCACAATGTGGCTGCAGGTGGTGCCAGAGCTCAGTTATCTCTTTTTACTTGTTGCCAGTTACAAATACTTATAAAATGCAGATATGATGAGTGAGGTTGAGTATAAAACCGTCATCTGACAACTTGAGCTGTCTATGCTAATAATGATAACAATGGTCATATATTAACTAAACACTTGTATGTTAACTGTTCCATAATGTCCCCAAAATGATATTTTAGACTAACGGAGAAAGTGTGATACAGTGAATGCATCATGCCAACATCCTCTTTTCATCTCCAGGTTTTCACGGGTCTTTCTGTCTCCGTCACGTCTTTTGAAATGTGGCTCGTGGTCGCTTCTGTGCCGCTGCTTCTTCCCGCCCTCCTCATCGTGGCGTCCGGTCGTCATCGTGTCACTGTGCCGTGGAGCTCTGGCCTGGGCGCTCAGGATGCTGCGAGGGAGAGTGTGTGTGTGAGGAGCACCCACTCCTTCCTGTTCACCCAATGCACCCACAGCAAAGCCGACAGCGTCCTGGAGACCTTTGACCTCTACGCTGACACACACCCGTCCCTCTGCGTCGGCCCACAGACTGGTCAGTGTATGCAGAATCACTTTAGTGCATTGAGTTAAGAGGAGCTGTCTTCATGAAATCAGGGAAGATGATTTTATATGAACATCTCACAGATTCAAAGCTGTTGGAAGTCCTTTTAACTCTTAAAATCAAGACTGTGATCTTTGGATTTCACTCGACTGTGTCACATCATTTTCTTTGTGTAATATTTTACATATAACTGCAAAGTATCAGCCGTAACATTCCTCACACTATACTAATAAGACAACATTTAAGTTTATGCTGGTATTTGGTCTATTTGAAAGAAAAAACATATCTGAAAAGGATGAAGTCAGCATCAATCAGATGAAGGGATCAGCATCACCTGTCCTCTCCTGTAGGTGAAGCCCTGGATGAAGCGGTGATGCGTGTCCGTCCCTTCCAGGTGTTGGAGCTCGGGATGCATTGTGGCTACAGTTCTGTCCGCATGCTGCGTCTGCTGCCCCCTGCTGGCAGGCTGATCACAGTGGAGCTGGACCCACTTACAGCAGAGCTGGGGGAGGAAATCATTCTGGTGGCTGGCTTCAAACACTCCCAGGTACGTCCAGGGAAGGATGAGCTTCTTTTACTTCACTGCACTTAGAGAAAAGATTAAATGACAAATTACACTCCTTAAAAAGGAAAGCTAATTTGAACAGAAGGATTCTAAACCCCTCTTCAGTTCCAGGTGTTGACGTCCAGCTCAGCAGAGGCCATCCCAACTTTGCGTTCATGTCTTGAGCTCAACCGAGGGACCAGCGAGGGGCTCAATCTGGTGCTGATGGACCACGACCCCGAGCGGTACCTCCCAGACCTGCTGGCTCTGGAGAGAGAGGAGCTCCTCTGCCCCTCTGGCTGCTCCGTGCTTCTGATCCACAGGAACCAAACAGCCGGAGAGCTTAGAGGAATCCTGGGTCACATCAGAGCGAGGCCCGACTGCTACAGCGTCAAGTCACAGCTTCAATCCATGACGGAGATCTTCTACCAAAAGAAAAGCACAAAGGTGAACATGTGAGATCAGAATGTAAAGATGTGTGCTTTCAGTTTGTGTGGACTGTTTCAACCAGTGGTGTTGAATACTTGACCTTCTCTTGTATTACTCTTTCCACAAGAAATACAGAATGAAAAATATATGATGAATAAATGATTTTCAAAAAAACGGTTAACTTAATTATTTTCTAAAGAAACTAAGTAATTCATTTTTAAGTGATGTATTACAATATCAGTATGTAAAAAAGTAATCATTCTATAAATGATTTACTACTGATTTATAGCCAAAAAGGAACTGTTAATATTGCTACGTATATTTCATTATTTCGGTTGCCTCATCATAAATGGCCCTCAAACGACCAACAAGATAAGATAATCCTTGTAGTTCCACAGGGACATGTGCTGTGTTACAGCAGCAACAGGGATAGTACACTAACAAGAAACATTCAGTTAAAAATAATAATAATAATAATAAGTAGACTGAACTGCTTAATTCACATTATTGCATGTGAAGTATTGATATTGCAGAGTTTAGTAAACATTGTGCACATGAGTGAATTGTCAGATTTGGTATTTTCAATTACACATCATGATTCCAATAACACTCAGGTGCAGGAGACACAAACACACAACCTCCTTTTGTTTGTAATATTAATAACAAAACCACAACCCTGCTGACGTCATCGGCTGCCCTCACAACAAAGGAAACAAAGAAAACACATCGAGCTGTACAGCACAGAGAAACCACTCGATGGCGCTCTCTGCTTTTTAGAAGAAGAGGCGCTCTGGCGTTTGATGAAAGGAGCCTTTTAATAGACAAACAGTTATTCCTCCAAGAGACATCAGTAAATACTTGTAAACCTCAGGAAGCCTTTGAATTTGTGACATAAATAAACTTTACATGTCCTGATTCAGTCTCGAGGAGGACGACATCACACTTGTTTTGATTCACACTCCCTCTTGTGCATGTTGTGATTTTTATTTTTCAGACCCCGGTGTCAATGTTTACAATTCAAATTTTTTGAAATTGCTCCGAGTTGTTTTACCAACTCCCTTTTTCTTCTTTCTTTTCATGGCTGCACTAACTGGCCATGAAGTGTAAGATTTGGTGCTCCTGCAGGAAGTGCATCTCAAATGAGGAGAATCACTGTGGTCCTGTGGGTAGAACTCAGATGGAGTTTTCCAAATGTGCCTCTAATGACACTGCAGAGGCTTTCAACGCAGCAGGAAAGCCATTACATGGTTTAGAGACAATTTAGTGCAGCATTTAAATAAATAATATTGCTGCAAAAACGCTATTTAATTAAATGCAATATTTCCATGAGCCGTAGGGGCGGGTCTCCACTCCAGGTCATTATTGTTGCACAACGTCGCAATGAATGTAACGTTTTACAAACTTGGAGAGCTCACTGCAGTTAAAGAGAGACAGGTAGAAAAAGAGAGTCAGGGGCAGTGGTGTGAATTGTCAGCTCCTATAAATAAGACATGGAGATTAGGCAATACGCGGTCGGAGAGGAGGCTTTGAAAAGCCATCCAGTTGAACTGTTCACCATGAATGTCTCCGCAGAGGAAAACATGTAATGGGGCTGGGCGAATCTGACGAGCTGCATGAATACTTTATAATCTCATGCATGGATCATTATTTGCACAGCAGGAGAAGTTGCGATTTTGTTTGCTGAACACAGAAAATGACACAGGAAAGTGTTGCTGTCTGCTCCCCAACTGGCAACACAACTTCTGCTGTTGAGAACAACCAACTGATTAGTATACAAAGCATCATCATCAGCATCCAAATGTAACAACTTTAATTCCAAATTAAGACGTGTAAAAAAAGGTGACGCCCACTCAGAGGAAGTGATTTCCTGCATGAAAGTCAAAGTACTGAATATTATTATCACTAATTAGCAATCTGGAGCGTTTGGCTTTGAACGTGGCAGCATTCAGTCTGGGTGTAATCAAGTCGTGTCTTGATGGCGACGACGATTCAAGTCTTTGGATTCGTTTTTCTGGCACAGTGTGTTGTCTTTGTAAATATTTACTGCGAGTTTCCGAATCAGCATATGTATGCACCAGTTTTGAATTATGAGTTGATTATCCCATTTAATAAAGAAACAAACAACATGGTATAAATGACACAGTCATTTTACGCAACTTTTCTTTACGATTTGCAGTAAAAATGAAACCCGAACACTTTTTGACTCCAGTATTTACACTCATCCCATCGGTTCCCTGCCCAGGCACATGTACACATATGTTTGTGTGCAGAATTAGGACTTAAAGATGGGAGTTTGGGGGCAAAACTGTCCTCTCAGGCTCCTTTACTGTAGATAAACATGTTGTGTGCCCTTCAGGGCACCTATCAGTAGAGAAAACATTATAAAGTGCCCTATATAATGCCCTTCCAGTGGAGAAAACGTGATGTAGTGCCATCTCGTTGTTCTTCCAGTAGATAACACAATACGAAGTGCCCTCTATGTTTGCTTGTCCAGTTGAGAAAATGTGATGAAGTGCCCTAAGGTGCTCTTCCTGAGAAGAAAACAAGATGTAGTGCTCTCTATGTTGCTTGTTCAGTGGAGAAAACAATATGTAATGCCCTCTCGGGTGCCCTTCCAGTGGAGAAAACACAATGAAGTACCCAGAGTGCCCTTGCAGTAAGAGAAAACATGATGAAGTACTTTCTAGGGTGCCTTTCCATTAGAGGAAACGTGATGATGTACCCTCTCGGGTGCTATTCTAGTGGAGAAAACTGAATACAGGGCCCTCTTGGGTGGCTTTTGAAATTGAGAAAACGTGATGTCATTGACTGCCATACATTGTGCATGCTGATGCCCCACCGTGTGCAGATATGTTTCACCCCTGCCACTCACACAGCCGGTCTGCCACTGCTCATGTTGATGTTCACATATTTGTCTGTTTGCCTTCAACAAAGTGCAATGCACTAAGAGAGGATGTTTTGATTTTGGCAGGCTTTTTGGAGACACTAGCTGAATTACAATAATATGATCAGTATGCAGCATGTTCCAAAATAGCTTGTGTGTGTGTGTGTGTGTGCGTGTGTGTGTGTGTGTGTGTCTGTGTGTGTGTGTAATTGTACAAAGTAGACCATCCGTAATGATTGCTCTCTAGCTTCCACTGACATCTTCGCCTAGAGAGTCTCCCAACTTCCCACAACACAAGTCTCAGAGCCAGGACGTGGTCAATTTCTCAGCTGTCAGAGATGATTTAACATTTCCTTGCGCTCCTTTCAGAGTACCACCAGTGTACACAGCGATGTACAATCAAGTGTAAACACCATGCTCTGCGACCACCCCAACCTCTCACCCCTTCCTTTAATTTCCCTAAAAATTCCAACTTTAATGGGTTCAATTTCTGGGTTCTTCCTTCGTCAAGCTTTGAACTGCTCTCTGTGTTACGGAGCCTGGAGAGCTGATGTAAACACAGCTTTCAATTATAAATCAAACTCTAAAAGAGCGACGCTCCACTGCCCTCGGGCCCTCTGCACAAAGGTCCAGCCTTCATACCCAAACACCCCACATTGCACTGCTGGGAACTTACATGGCCAGCCATTCTCCAGGATAACTCCACAACTGAGACACAAACCTCTTCAGTGGCTTTTAGCGTCAAAGTTATGCAGAGAATGGTATGCTATATCTTTTGTATGTGCTGGCTGTTTCACCGTCTAGGACTCTCCTTCTTAACGCAGATGTTTTGACAGTTTGAGCGGTTTTGTGTGACGGTCACGTTTGTATTTTCACACATTTACAGATTAGATATTGCGTCTATTGTATATATATATTTCATGCTGTATAACGACATGACTATGTCGACGAGCGCGACAGCCGCACGTAGTGTGAACATAGAAAAACTTTCTGGTAGGTAAGGAGTAACTTTAACATTCATTTTAAATCCTGTTTCGGGCCACCTGCATATGCAAATCTAACTTTCACTCCTTTTAGCTCCGTTTTGGTCTCCACCACATCTTAAGAGAAATATGGTACTCTTTTGCTGCCAAAAGCTTCACTGTTCCCACAAGCTGACAAGAATAGATAGATAGAGAGATTGATTGATCGATATATACTTTATTAATCCCCAAAGGGAAATTTGAACGCTAAGAATGAAGCAAAACAGCAAAGTTGCTGTCCAGAAAAACAAACCAACTCGTTCAAAGCCCCTCCCCATAAGGCTGAGTGGAACCGTCAGGTAATCATAAGAAACATTTGAGCATTTGAACAACCAGCGTGTGCTGTCATTTTGTGGAGACAGTTTAAGGGGATGCGCTTCATAAAGTCACTTAACCCTAAGGGGAAGCTCTTTTACTCAGTCAGAGTTGAGACAGTGTGAAATGAACGTGACATTTTGTGATCAATGGAAACAAATGCTATCTGTGAGGAGCTCCACTGTCAGAACACGTTCAATTCTTTTGAGTCGACAATTACAGCTGAATACAACTGAATTGGCACCGAGCGCATCGCTGTCTTTTTTTAAAATTATTTTCTTTTTAAGTCAGCGTGTTTGATTGCAGAATAAACATTGTTTTTTTTTTTTTTACAGCCAAGTCATTTTAAATTCTCGCCATGTTTCTTCTCAGGCAGCAGAGGAACAAAGCCTTCCCCTCTGCGTCCGGTTCATCAACTAGAGTGGGTTGAGTCAAAGGAGAAAGGAGACACTCGATGGCCTCTCCAGAGACCAAGGGACTTCTATATTTGGTACACTGTGATAGGCTGTGATTATTCTCCCTCCTTCCTTTTTTTCAGGAGCGAAGGCACAGCCTTATTTTTAAACTGTGTGTAGAGTTGTTCATGAGAGAGCTGCAGGCTTGTACCTACCTGTCTGTGTCTGACCCGTGAAACCAAAGTACATTGATTTATACATGTCTCTCTCCCCAGATTCCTTTGAAATGAAAATATATTCATTGTTTCATTTAATATGTCCCTTTACCTCCAATCATACCGTCACCCAGTTACAATTATTAATGCTATTGATGTTTACATTGTCTCTGTTAATAAGTGTGCTAATATCTACTGACAAAAACACTTACATGTAATAACATTACATTGAATAAATACAAAGTATGAAGATGGTTTACGATCCCAGAATAAAGCTATTTTACATTCACTTTAAACACACACTTGATAAAGGAAGCTTCAGTTAAGCCTCACACTCAGAAGGTCAGCTCCTTTGCTTCTCATCATTCTGACGAGCGTCAGCTTTTGAAAAATGAAAACACAGCTTCTCTCTTTTAATCTGTGGAGGGATCTGACAATGTGAAGTGACTCTACCACCCGCCTCTGACCCAGACTTCAACCTGCAACACACCACATATGCATTCACACACACACACATGCTCACATACTCACCCTCCCTGTAGAGAGAGGGAAGATTGAGAGAAAATAGACCTCCCACCATGCGGTGTCTTAAGAGTGCTGAAGCCTCTCAGAATGTACTTTCTCTGCTCCAGGTTGAAGAGGCCTCCTACGCTTGAGATTTTGTAGTTACGGGGAGAAGCGAGACATGCTGTCCATGTTTCATACTCCAGACGTTAAGAGCACTTGCGTTGTGCTGAGGGAAAATTGGACACGCACAACAACTGTCCTCACACATTTTTCATTCCGATATGAAATGGTGACAATATGAAAAACCTTCATCTAGTGCGCATTCAACTTCATGGAAGTACGTACTGTCGAGTATAAATAAACTGTAATATATTTAGTTATTGACATGTTGAATGCTCTAGCATTTCTTTAATTTTGTTTTATTTATGAAAAGTATTTATATTCCACATCATACTCCGTACTTCCAAATCACAATTTATGATGCTGAAGGTTTTCCATGTCATGAATGCAGAGCTACTAACTCTCACGGTTTCGCCGTGTGACACACGCTTTTTCTCACGGTATCTCACGGTAAAAAAAAATTCTGAGGCGCCTTCGTTCCTTTTCAAACTCCCCGACGATAGATGGCGCTAAGGAGCGCATCTGTGAACCTATTCGCTGCACAGACATCCGGAGCAGAGGGACCGAGGCATCGGGGCTCTCGAGTGTTACACATTGAACGTGACTGTCACTCATGTCGGTCTTAAGTCACGCCCTCCCGCCTTGATTCGGCTTGATTTCTGTGCTAGTTAGCTGAAGCTTTAACTTGCTTAACACTTTTATACTGTTGTTACCGGGATAGTTGCATAATTATGTGGTTACATTTTAAACTGGTATAGCGTCATGTTTACACATATTTGTTTGCCGCTACGATATAAGCTATTGTAGCTAAATTAGATATGCTAAATGCAAGCTAAAAGCTAAAGCTAGCTCATTGTGAACTGATAACAAAAAAACACAAATTGCATTTTAAAGGTGGCGTACTTGCGTAAACAATACATGAAAAATGTAGAATCCTAATTATAAAAGTACTTTTTCTACACTGAGGGAACTTTCTACTTTTGTGTCATGCTTTATTTTGCTATGTATTTTCCAAATTTCAAAACGTAACTTGGCCTTGTTGTTTTCCTGTAAGAACATGTGTCATCGCATAACATTGTGACAAAAAGGCAAAGGGATTTCGCTCATCCACCGGGCCCATGTAAGAGAGAGAAAGACACAGAGACACAGGACAGATAGAGAGGGTCGATGGGGGAAGTGAAGGGGGAATACTCTCGGTGAAGAGATTGAACAAGTGCAATTACTTCAATAAACGTACATCGACAGGACATCTTATTATCATTGACCTGTTATGTATTATTCAAGCTTTTGCTTGGCCCACCAGATTAAAATAGATTGGGTGACTGTGTGTGTGTGTGTGTGTGTGTGTGTGTGTGTGTGTGTGTGTGTGTGTATGTGTGTGTGTGTTTGTGTGTGTGTGTGTGCATGTGCCTGTGAATGCATGTAGCCAAATGTTCATTCTCTTGTTCGGTATAGATTGGACTCAACTGTTTTATTAATGGATCAATTGTGTTTCTGCATCATCAACCTTTCAAAGCCCACTGAGGGTGCATTGATTTTAACACAAAATACACACAAAAAGGTGAGCCTGAGAAATGTGAACGCATTGATCTATAATCTGCCAGGAAAGTAAGACATGAATGGCCACTAAAAAGTTCTCACAGGTGGGCAGAAGGGAGCATGATAAGATGGAAATGCACAGTGTGTATTCTTCATCACTTATCTCCAACTTCAGAGAGCATATTATTTCAAGGTGATCAGTGACAGAAGGCAAATGAAATCGGTGTGGAAGTTGTTTGTCTTCTCATACGGCGATTTTAAACAGAATTGGTATTTACAGCTGGAATCAGGACGCGTGTACACAATGTGGCAGAAACAAAACAAAAAACTGGCCACAAATTCTCGACAAAGTGACTCCATTTATACTCTCACGTGCTAAAATGCTAACAAAAATAACTTCACCACGCTGTAGTTAAAATTTACCATGTTAACTATTTTAGTTTAGCATGTTAGCATGCAAACATTAGCAAATGAACACCAAACTCTATGTAAAGGCTGCAGAGTAGGTCAAGGTGGTGCAAGATAGCACAATCAGGGAATCAGTGAAGTCAGGAGGATTCATCTTCTGGGGATCATGAATCTGTGCAGGATTGAATGTCAACCCCCCTTTATGTTGTTGAGGTAGTTCAGATCACACACTGGACACTACCGTGGCCATCCTGGAGCTGCTTGTTCACAGTAAAAATGAAAAAGAGCTAGATTCAGTTTCTGACCATATTCAATGTGAATTCCTCTGAATGTTGCAAAGTTTATGTAAATATCCAGTATTTAATAAGATAATACCTTTACATGCCCCACACATGCTGCATCCTATCCCCACAAGAACAGTAACGACCTTATTTCAAAATGGAGAGTAATTCCAACCCACCGCCATTGGTGGAGCAGAAACTGTTATGAAGCCACTGAGTTTATTTCCCATGAGTCCATTACTGCCGAAGTAGCCGTAGATATATTAAGCCTCCAAGCAGAATACACATCATGCGATCCATGGCTGTTTTTCTAACGATAGTTAGTCACTGTGAGTCACAGTATCGTATGAATTTTAAATTAGATCATTTCATATCTGACCAACACACTTGAATTGAGGCCATCTTGACGAATCCCTAATGGCGTAAATTCACTTCCAGGGCCACTCGCTGTTTTTTTTCCCCCCGTCTTATTTGCTGTCTATTGCTTGTGATTTCTGCAGAGATTCACCTGCACGCCGCCCCTAATGACTGCTGTGAATGTCTAATCTGCTGCATCGGCATGGTCTCTTTCATCCTGTTTGATGGTGGAGGACAAGTGCGCTTCAATCTCCCCCCTGTGCAGACCCTCGTTTTATAAGCCCACATGAGAAGAGGAGTCAGCATTGCTTGTCGTCCAAATGGACTTTTCATTAGGGCACAGAATGGGTTTGGGTCACAGCTGATCAAATCTCAAACAATGGAGCAGCTTGCAGACCTCGAGCACTGTTACACAAGTTCCATTGAGTTGCTGTTTTCTTTGTTACTGATGTGAATCAAGGTGCGTCTGAGTGTTTTCTGCTTGTGTGCTTATGTTGGCTGGAGTACAAGAGAGTCTGATGCATTCAGTACATTACTGTGAAATGTGAGTTTATTATTATAGAAGGACAGGATGATGATATTGGTCTAGATGGCTTTCTTCAAATGTTGTTATTGCATCATCATCATCTTCACATATTTGGTTTCTCAAGATGAAAAAAGGTCAATTTAGTAGCTTTCAATTACATTCCCACCGTTACTATCAGCAGAAGGTGTTTGCTCAGTTGTCATGTAACTGTGGATGTTAGTATTGCTACTTTAAGTCCTTAAAGCTGAGGTTCAAAGTTCCTTATTGACCTTGAAAACAGCAGTTAAGCAAACAATCTCACCACATGGTCCATTTGTTAGCACATCTACAGCTTTAAATGGCACCTGCTGCCCTTTCACAAAAGTTCTGCAGTCTGAATTGCAGTTGAAAACGTGTGTTCATGCAACTTAGTATTTTGTTCTTTAGGGTTCAGTGTCCAATAAAAAGTAGAGCATGAAAACAAAATGGGAAAAGGCTTTGTTACTTTCATCCTGCTAATTCGGCTGTTGTGGAGTCATCATGCTATGTTGGCTTTTCACACGGAACCGCCGCTTATTATCAGATCTCAAAATCCAGGTGCCATAACACCTCAATATTGTGCTGTATTCCCAGCGGCACGGCGGTGTTTGGTACAATAATATTAGATTTCTTCTTGCTATCTCTCTGCCCCCCATTTCATGGCCATTATCCTCTGTAAGCAAGCTGAGAGCAGAGAAGAACAACCCTTCAATAAAAAATGTTCCCTTTTTTTTCCCCTCCACAGATTTATTGTAGTTCTTTGTATATGATGTGAACGTAGCACTGGGACATTAAGTGGTTAGAGGTTATAAATCAGACACTGATTAAATCTGTCTGGGCCAGAGTTTTTCCATTTCTCCTCGAGTGCAAAACTGACCTGATTTGGGTGATTTTCCCGACAGGTCTGTATATCACGGTGGGTGTAACTGCACTGTGGCGCATTTCACGCCATTAAAGCTATCTGTGGGCCTATTATACTTCAGAGGCACAGCGTCCTCGATACGAGCCCCGTGCGACTGGTGCGGCGTCGCATTGTGTCGGCTGCATCTCTGCAGGACGGTGGTCTTCGGCGTGGTCCTCTCCAGAAGTCCTTTTTCTTTTTGGTAAACATGGATTTATATGAGAGAAAGCACCACATGCTTTGTTCTTTTTCCTCTCGTGCAGCATTTCATCAGGCGAGTGCTTTTTCTTCCTCTTGAATGGTCGGACCTGTCAAGGCCAGTTTAAAACAGAATACTTTTTCTCCCATTTTCGCTCTCCTCCGTGCTGCCGGGAGGTAGAAGGTCACCGTGCTGCAGGGTCTCAGGTTCTCCTTTAATCAAGTAGATGTGGAAATAAAAATGAATCCTTTAACGAATCAATGCACTTATACCTTGGAAACCATTTTGTACCGTTATTAGTGGATGTCAAAGTAGGAGCTAAAGGGCATCTGTTGTGAAATATTGCATGTAGGCTGCTTGTATTATTCGTTCATCAAATAATATAAGCCACTGTGCTGCATATATGAATGAAGCATTTCAAATTTGGAATATGAAGCTGAATTTATTGTGAATTAGACGTGACTCCCAGGGTCATCTAGCAGTTCATATATGTATATTTTCAGTAAATAAGGTTCAATACAAAAGAAACTCAAGGAAAGACACATTCAGTTGGCTTTTCTTTGTCAAAACTGAATATGTATTTAATCACCTTTTACTTTCACTAATTCTAATGAAGATACTATGCAGCTTATGAATAAAAATGTGACTTACAAAAAATAAAAGCTCTGTTACTCACAAAATTCTTTTAAGTTTGTGTTTTTAATGGGATATTTTTAAGTTTGAGGCATAAGTTTGATCAGTTAACGCGTGCAGCTGTCGTCATTCTCCTCACAAATGCCTCAAAATGAATCCAACGTCGATGCTCGTTTGGTTTTCTGGATCTTTCGTCCTATTTTCACCACAAATACATCCGCCCTTCAGCACTGAAGTCGAGGCCTGCTTGTCCCGCAGGTGACACCCTCATGAGCTTGTCCATCATCTTCACTTCTAGAGATGACATCCAATCTGCCACGAGTCTGATGAGTCCCCTCTCACACACAGCTGGGAGATCCAACTCCACATCCTGTGGCTCTAAATACATGTTGTGTCCAAATCAAATATTACTAACGCCTCACATATTTGAAAATGTGAATCCATTGTAAGACGCACCTTTTCATGTTTTGCTGTCCCTTGTTGTGACACGTTGAACAAAGGTTGCCAGCAACCAAAGAGCAATAATTGGTGAACAATTCCATAAAAAGGTTGCCAATGGCTAGTTGGCAACCCTTACAGTTGTGCCTTACAATATTTCAGAATAAAACACCGTCAGGCTCACTCACACCACATAATGAGACTCCAAAAAGCATTTGACTCTTGTAAAAATTCATGGGGGAAACAATTTGTGTCACAAATTATAGTTGGAGAAGAGCTTTTTCCTCGTGTGACATCACAGAGCCCTTCAGGTTTTCAATGTTTGAATAGTGACAGTTGTTGCCAGGAATTTTACGATGCGAGTGTTCATGCAAATGAAGCTGTTTACAACTAAACAAAGAACCAAATCCTTCCTTTACCCCCTTCTTTATTAAAGGTAATTCATGTGCTCAGGCCCATCTATAATAACTCTGTCATTAACAATCAAGCTGCAGGGCAGCAAGAGAGAACAATGAGTGTGTGAACGTCAACACCCAGACACATTAGATACGATCAAATGTATTTCATGAGCAACGGATCAGGACTATTTCAGTGTGAAAGGAGACTGATCACCCGACGCTTCAGAGCTTTGCGCTGTGTTTCCGTTCATTGTTTTCTTCTTCGGGGTCGCGACTTCACTGTTTTGGTTCAATCTCTCCGCTCTTATAGCGCCACATTCGGGCACAGCTAGCAGTTAAACATCAACTCTTTGTAATTCCACTCTAAATAAAGAACAAAATACAAATAAAGTTGAAAATACAATTTAATTTCAGCAAAAGCTCCATCAATCAACAGCAGTGCAAAGTTGATCTCGGTGTAACACAGCGTGTCTCTACATGAAGCAGGTTACACTTGCTGTGTTTCCCTTCCTGCCACGTGTAAAAACAACTTCACTGATACAAATGGATATTGCAACATAACACTGGCTCCTCAGCTCTCGCCTCACACGTATGTAAAGTCCCTTTACAGCCCGTGTTGGAGAGCAGCGACATGAGCACAATGAAATGCTGGTTTAGTATTCACAAAGCATTTGGAATCACACTGCATCCTGTCGTCACAAGTAGAAAACAGGGCTCGACCTTGTTGTTCACATCCTTCGCATTGCTGCGCATTATCATATGTTACGTAGATATTCTTGTCAAGTGCAGACACCATAATAATCTGCGGACGTTTGGCGAGATAGAAGCTACTATAATTAGGCCCGTCTGCATGCGCGCTGTGTGTTTTGCGCTGTTAGTTCTAGGATTCCCGATGCAAATTGGATCCCAGAAAGCCTTAAGAGTCACCTAACGAACCACTTAATGCAAGCTTTGATTGCATTTCACTTGTCATAAAAAGTGATTTGAAAGCCTTTCTCTCTGCATTAAATCACCAGAATGAAGCAAGACAAAAAAATGCCACGGCCATTAGCACACGGATTACAAATTTTAATCTGCTGAAGCTCATTAAATTGAGGCTCATGTGCAGGAGAGAGATTATTCAGAGGAGAAATTGTCGTGCTTCTTTTATTATTGGACTGAGCGTCTGTTGTTTGCTCTGATAAGACGGGAGGAGGCCGGACAGTAACACACAGTCTCTGTGTTCATATGGGAACATGGCAAGGATGGAGCAGCAGCATTCGCCAAATAAAACATTTGTTTTCTGATTTTTTGATATTTTAATACAGGCCTGTGATACAGGCAACCTGTCCAGGATGCACCCAGCCTCTCGCCCAATGCATGCTGGGATAAAGGCTCCAGCTACAGGACCTTTGCTGAAAAGATGGTCTCTCTTGTTCAGCTATTGTGAAAAATGTATTTTCTTCATTAATTGATTCTGTACAGTGCAGATATATATATCATTATGTCCATTATGACACATTTCAAAGGGATGTAAGAAGGAATTGTTTTCTGAGAAATGTTTGCTGCTTTGCTTTCTTCCCAAGAGTTTGGGAACTTACATAAGCTTCTGGATTGTTGTCATCACTGTGAGACTTCAGGAGTTTCTTTGTGACGATTTAATAACCTTTGACATGACGTGTTACTTCATAAACTGTAGATGTGCCAGCTGTTGCCTCCTCTGGTCCCACTCTTTATGCCAAGCCAAGTTAAACGTCTCCCTTTCCAGCCTCATATGCAACGCACGGACATGGAACTAAGACGTCTAACGACACCTTTAAGACATCCAGCGGGAGGTTAGTGACTCATCTAACACGCACAACATTTCTAATGTAATTTGAAAGTTTGCTGTTTTTATGACCACCCTCCTCCTCCTCCTCTTCCTCCTCCTCCCTTGCCCGAGGTGTCCCTGTTATGTTTGGTTGTCTGTTGCAGGTGCTGATTGGAGTGTGGTCGGCTGGATCAGGTGTGGCCTCAAAGACTTTCTTCATTTGGCAGCCGGGTCTCTCTGAGGGGGAGGAGATCCTTTGTGTCGCGGGCGTGACACACTTGCTGTGGCTTATGTTTTCTTTCTGTTTCTTTGTACACACTGCCACACATCCATGCATGCACTTCACTGCTCATACTCCTGCTTTACATGGATGGACTCATGTTATTACAAATAAATTGCTTCTTGTTAGCGGCGCGCTCGTTTGTCTCCCTGTTTGTTGTTTAATCTCTCAGCCGGGTAGCGACAGCCTCTGTTTTTTTTTGTAATTGTGCAGCAGAAACTCCAAAAAGTTAAACAAAAAAGTAAAGGTAACTTTTTCAACGTGGACATTTTGGCCCACAGGCACCATCTGTGTGGTTTCTCTCTAAATGAAGACACCTAACAAGGAGAGAAGCTGAACCTCAGCTGTACAGCTTCCTTGCATTTTTCTGATTCCACTTTCCTGTAAAGTTTTCGGTGCAAGTGGCGCAGCTGCAAGTATCCTGCAGTAACAACAGCTGACCTCGTGGGTCTCGCCTCTTGACAGCGCTTCGTGTTTGTCTCTGTGTTATTCCATAAATACGAGATAAGGGCCATGGCAGATCCCATGTGTAACTGTGTGGTTAATTGAGACCTAGCATCAGTGACCCCGGTGTCGGCCCGAGCCCTCCACGCCACCACCTATCACTCACGCCGGGTAATTGGTAGCGCTGCAGCCGCAGAGGGCTAAAAACTGAAGCGCTCGGATTGACAGAGTTTTGTTGAAGAATCTCTTTTGGACAAAGGATATGTTTCCTTTTAGAGGAGGTTTGTTAAGGGAGCTAGGGAAGGAAGCAGGAGATACTTTTATGTTAAAGGCTTTGTGTAAAGGTATCATCTCTTGATTTACAGAAGAAGACCACGTCCACAAAGTGCTAATGAGAAGAAAATCCTATTTTTATTCATCCAGACAATTATTGAAACTTTCAAAACAAGTAATAGAGGAGTAGTTTACTTAAAAAAAATAAGTGTATGATTTAGAGATTTCCCCTTTTCAGATAGCTATTAATCCCATTTCAACTCCATCTCCATGAAAACATGTTATGTTAAGTAATTCACATCAGCAATTAAAATATTTTCGGCAATGTAATGCAGTCTGGATTACATTTTTATCAACACAACTGGGGGACGTTTATATTTAATACATCTGAATGACCGGCAACAAATTATATTTTCCAAGTACTATATATATATATATATATATATATATATATATATATATATATATATATATATATATATATATATATATATACTTAAGGTCAGGGATTGATTGTGGATTCGGTTAAATATTGAAAAACAATGATTATAAGCATGAGCGAGGTGGTATGTTTTCAATATTCAAACCTCAATATTTTGTTCAACTTCCCAAGCATCTTGGCAGCTTAAAGCTAACAACACGCGTTGTGCAGGTAGTGAAGCCCGTTGGGGAAAAACAATGTTGCCAGAAAACATAATCCATGCAGCAATTATATTTACTTGGCAAAGGAAAAAACATCATTAACGAAATGTATTTTATTGGACACAGGTTGACTATTTGGAATCAAATCAAGGTGCAACACTGACAAAAAGAGATTTGAATAGAAGTTCAAAACACTAATGCCTCATAACACAACGAGCAAATAGTGTGTGTGTGTGTGTGTGTGTGTGTGTGTGTGTGTGTGTGTGTGTGTGTGTGTGTGTGTGTGTGTGTGTGAGAGGGTTTAGTGTTATATCTCTGGACGCAAACAAAAGACTTAGCAGAGCATTCAAAGGCTTGTGAATGAAATTTGAAAGATTCAAACATCCTTCCCCATCATAATCAAGCCCCCTCAGCGCTCCCTTGCATCCCATATTCATCAATCAATAGTTAATATCTTCCTTTAGATCTCCACTTTCCTTTGAGTTCAGTCCCTTTTCTTTTTTTTCTTCTTTTTTTTACATTCAATTAGCATGACCCTCACCAGAATGCTGCCTCTGCTGTGACTGCGTTCACTTCCATCCTTTCTGAATGCCATTTCCACCCTGAGAGAGGTGACACAATGAGCAGCCCCAGGTATTTTTTCACCCCTCCAGAACCGAGAAAGGGGGGGCTGTGTGTGTGTGTGTGTGTGTGTGTGTGTCTGTGTGTGTGTGTGTGAGTGTGGTGAGGAAGAGGGGAGGTTTCAGTATCCCCAGGGGAGGGCAGCACAAATCCGAGGGAACAAAAACGCATCCATATTTGGCAGGGCTTTTGTCTCCCCTGACAGCTGAGTGTACCGAGGGGGGCCCGCAATAATGAATTGGATTAAATGCGAAAGTAAGAAAGCATGTCTCCTCAAAGGCCAGCATGTGTGTTTGTGTGTGTGTGTGTGTGTGTGTGTATGTGAGTGTGTGGGTGGGGGAGGTATGCAAATGTGTGTACAGTTTCAACACTGAAGCGGATCAACGGCCCCTTCAAAAAAAAAAAAAAAAAAGTTGCGATTAGCAATATAAGAAAAACAATTGCCTTATTTCTACGCTTGTTAAAAGAGCTCTATGGAAAAATGATTGCCTCCTAAATGCTGCCAGCGCTCGCCTTGTTGTCTCTCGTGTAGGAACATGTAAGAAGAAATAAATTCCCTCTTCAATGAGAAAAAGATGAGCACAGCGCCGCAGTAAATCATACATATGAAGTGTGTAAATCACCGCTCACACGCGGCCTCTAAGCTGATTAAAACACCTGATACCAAACAGCACAGCGCATGCTACGCAGCTAATTTAATCCTGCTCATTCTATATTCCATTACTCTACACTCTTCCAACATGACCTTTGACCTCAGCGGATTCCTTTTATTGCTGCACTTTAATGTATAAATCTCCCGACGGGAGAACGGCGGTGATTTTTGATTTGCATTTTATTGAGCTTTAGATTTGCGCCGCGATAATGATGAGACGTGAGGGCGGCGTTAAGGCTCTCAGTGTTGACCACCGCGGTTCACCCTCTTTGTCTTCTTCGCGTTGTCTCTTCGAGATCTGCCGCTTGTAATTACTTTCGGATATCCGTAGCTCGGTAAAGGACACGGCGGCGTGACCTCGCCGCGCGCCACCGACAAGGAAAAGAACACAACGCTATGAATAAAGGAATTTATGTTCAAATGTTTGGGAGAAAGGAAATCTCTTCACACATGTTACTCATGTGTAAAGCTGAACAGACGCTAAATGGATGAAACCCTCTAATGTGATCCTCGAGTTTAAGTTTAGCAATCGGGCCGAAGTCCCACTGGAGCGTTCTGCTGGACCTTCAACTTCAGGGGAGTCACGACGCCCATAAAGTGCCAGGATGATCAATGATCTGGCTGTTGGGCGATCAAATGGTACATGGCCATCTTGAGTGTGAGCTGTTGCTTAATCTGATTTCCGACATGGCTGCTGTCCAAGGATCCATTATGAACCGTGATTTAATATTACTGGAGAACTTTAGTCGTGACGGTGCTGCAATGGAAATAAAACTGAATTGGCTAGTCTTCTATTTATATTTGGCTTTCCACTCAAAGCACAATTGCATCTCTTTGTGTGTCCCCTGAAGCTTAAGCTTTATGTCCCCACTCATACAACCTACTTTTGATAAGGAACTAATGTGAAGCACCGTGCCTTGCATTAGACACTCAGCCCCTGTGGGCTTCACATGTGGACTGTTTGAAGATGTCAGTTTTACATTTACGATCCGACAGCACATGTGGTCAGCCTGAAAAATCACGTGTCGCGTAAAGTTTTCAAAA
This sequence comes from Clinocottus analis, assembly GCF_023055335.1. Taxonomy (NCBI): domain Eukaryota; kingdom Metazoa; phylum Chordata; class Actinopteri; order Perciformes; family Cottidae; genus Clinocottus; species Clinocottus analis. The sequence goes on from NW_027175821.1 coordinate 18,739,645, forward strand.
AGACAAAAAGAGCATCGAAACGTCCTCGATGCTGCATAATCCACTCTCCTGCTCTCTGCTCTGTATGCTCACCATGTGGTGAAACAGTCACAGTTGTGCATGTTGGTTTTGTTAGATTTATACGGCCACAATATGTCTTCGAGAGGCGGTTTCCTGGAGGAAAATTCCATTTCTCACTGTGCATGTTCCTCATGATTGACAGCAAGGGAGCAATAATTTAATGCAGCAGTCATATGAAAACACTGGACTCGGTATAATATAATTAAATAAAAAATACAACCGAAACGTTGACCAAACAGAATTACAGCCGAATGTTTCCTGCAATGAATCATCTCGCTGTGTGGAAGTTCTTTTTTCATATTTCGCGAAAGAGTGAATGGCAGCTAACAGCCACGTCTGGAGGGAGGAAACAACGATGTGGAGTTACAACACCAGCGACTGGCGCAAACCCGCAGAAAAACACCGGCGTTTCTGCTCCGTGCCATCCATCATTATGTCAGCCAAGCATCGCGAATTTCGAAGTGTGCGGACAAATATTGAATTAGATTAGCGGGAAGCGAGCCTAACCTCTCAGAAAACCGTGAGCACATTGGCACCGAGCCATCCAGTAGAGGAGAGGTACAAAGAAAACGTTTGGCGCTGCAATTTAACATCACCCGACACTGAGAGCGTTTGAATGTCCACCATTTTGTCTCTTCTGTGACAAAACAAACCTCTTTAACTGAACCCCTACATGCTCTTGTTAGACCATTATCTGCAGGTTCTCTTTACTGTGGCTTTGCGGTTGCTTACTTGTCGTTTGTGGTCACAATTAATTTCTTCTCTGACCGATTAACTGCTATAAAAAGGCTGCAACAATAATGCTATTCTTGAGTGCTAAGTAGTTCACTTCCCAGGGGAGACAAACCAGAGCAAAACTTGTTCACACTGAACAACAGCTCTTCACATCAGGGTCAGTTGACAAGCAAGATTACCCATCAGCCATTGCACCCAGCGGGTGTACTAGCATAGGGGTGTGCTAGCATAGCCTAGCCCTCCAGTATTGTTGTGTTACAATGATCCCAAACAAACACTTCCTGTGCCGAGTCTGCCGGAAATTAAAATAGAAGAAATCCAAAACGAGATGTTTTACAGACTGACAATGAATCTCTGTTGGCTTTTCAGACGTCCTAGACAAAGCCAGTGCTCGCTACGGTATTTTGTTGAGTTGCTTCTTTTTTTTCCTCGCGTAAATTTGTATTCATTTAGATGTATTAACATTCGACCTAAAAACAAAAATTATTTGTTAGACAATATTTAAAAAAAACACCAGAAAAACAAAATAAAATAAAAAATACAATCACCCCGACAACCCTTTTACATGTTTTACATGTAAATTTGCATAGAGCCCTGCATTTATACCTGCATTTTCCTGAACACACAAATCACGCCCACGAGCACTTGACCACTCCTCTGATTCGTTGTAAAAGCCGTTAGATTTGTTCATGCTTGGTCAGTTTGGCTTGAGCTGTTCTTTACCCTGGCAATCACATGGCAGCCGTCTCTGTCATGAGTTTGAGCCAGTCTGTGAGCGTGGACTTATGTGAGCTCTTCCAGTTTTGCAGGATAAGTCTGACAGTCTAATCTGTGCTTTGGTGAGGCCTGGTGGCACTAGCGATGTGTACCCAAAGAAACACAATTTTGGGGATTCTGGTAAAGGCCGTTGAAGCCACACTTCAAGTTTCTTTAGTACTACCTTTCAAAAAGGCAACACATTGGCGCTGTCCCACAGAGACTGTATAAGTGACCATTTCTTTGTTACATTTCCAGCACTTATTATCCTGCGTTATCCATCGTTGAGTTGCCTCCTAAGAAGAAGGAGGAACAAAAAGAGAGCCGTTGCTTTGATGACTTTATCCATTACAATCTGGGATGCATGAACTTGCATTCGTGTTCACACCTGCAAAGACAGACCACCTGGCCATGAGGTGTTCAATGCACCAATGTCCACTCCTCATGTTAATGCCATGTGTGCACGTTTGTTTATTACTCTCTCTACATTCACACAAGTGCACTTCTCTAATAATGTTGCTACTTTGTGTCCTGGCGTAAAGGTTAATTGCACAAATCTGACGGCTCGGCTACACGTACATGTTTGTTCATCCAGATTCCTCGTTCCTGCAACAGCACCTTTGTTTACCGTCTGTTCCCCTTCTCGGAGTCGTAATAATCCCTTTTGTTGTCTCATTCTGTTTTTTTTTTCCATTCTCACAATGGCTCTCAGCAACAACTTCAAAAGCCAGCGAACGCCTTCAACCTTTATTTGAAGTGTGTGCAGCTCGCTGCGGAGCTGTGTACCTGCATAAACGTACGGAGTCAGAAGAGTCGGCCTGCGATCTGCTGCAAATCCTGCAGGTATAACGATGCGTTGAGTAATGCACGGGTTGGTCGAGTTCATGCGACTTAAACTACTCGGTTAGGAATAGATCACCATCGGTTAGGATGGTTGTGGCGTCTTCACGTCGTTAGGTGGATGCAAGCGTATGTCATTTTGAGGACTGTCTCATTCTGGCCTTTGAAGCAGCACATTGTAAATTAATCGGTCTCGTGGCCTCAAGCAATCTTTCTCCTTGGTGGAAGAAAAAACATAGAACCACAGAATCAATAAAACGCAACACGCTGCATGCTCATGTTTACCAACAAAGCCACTCTGCGACGCTCTTCACTCCCGAGGCAGACGAGGGAGGCAGATGACGTCACATTGATGGAGCTGCTTCCTTTTAGTGCGCCGAATTGTCCAAACCAGAATTACACCACCGATAGATAACACACTGAAATCCTCAGCTATGCTCATCATCCTCACAACCACCGTGACTTGAATACTGCAGAGCAAAAACATCTTGTGTATCTGTTCGTGACAGAAGGAAAAACACCTTTTTTTTCAAGTTCAGTTGGGGTAATACCAGAAATTGCGCACTCAATGCCTCCCGTGACACGGTTAAACTACAGTGGAATTGCATGATATTGGCCTCAGGCTGTAACGCTCTCGAGAGCCCAGAGGGGAGCGCCTCTCCTGTGTGAATTGTAAAGGTCACGGCAGTTTCACTCCCTCTCTCTCTCTCTTTCTCTGTCTCTCTCTCACACCACTGAGAAAAGAACACAAGCTGATGGCCTATTGAGTATATTGTTTTCTATCTCTGGGCCCCTATAGCGCATTTCCAACGCTGCCCTTGGAAATGCGTTTGAAAGGCAGCTCACAGCATGGCAAAACACACAACACGCTCATGTTGATGCCCTCGGTGCCTCTCAATATGCAGACCATAGATAATGGCATTCACTGCACAGTTGGTACTGACTTTCCTTGCCCATCCTTTGAATGAGTACACTGCCTCACACTGTGCTTTGTGTTGTGCTCTCTTGGTAAACAATGAGAGCTGCATTGACGGAGAAGGAAACTGATAAAACACCAGCAACCCCGGGCGGACGATGAGCCGGCGTCTCTCGTAACCAATATGATTGCAGATTTTTCAACAGGCGGCGGTGCGGGGACACAGTTCGAGAAGATTGAAGTCGTCCTGCCACAGATAACAAGCTGCGCTCACCGCTTATTGTGTTGCAGCGGAGTAAACAAGATATATTCTTCACAGTTTGCTGACAGTCAGGTGAACTGATCAGGGGGCCAGCCAAGCAGATGGTGTGACGTTTGGGGAAATACTGTTGCACTGTGGTGAAATGTGCTCCCTGGTTTTGTTTATCTTGATTCATCCAAATCAAATAAGCAGCAAGCAGAACAAGCGGGGAGTAAAAATGGTTTAATACATGGAGATTTATCGTTGATGCGATTCGTGCTTGTGGTTCGAAGTTGTGAATAATTAGATTGTTTCTGTCAACTTAATCATTGCGCCGTAGCTTTTTTGTTGTTGTCATAAATTACACCCGAGTAAAGGAGGGTGATAAAATAATATATACCATGAGAAGATATGTACATGTGTCTACTCTGTTGCTTGATTTATCTGCTTTGTAATTCACAGGATATGATTATTCCAATCTGGTTATTTTATTCAGTTTTTTGCTTGATTTCCAAAATATTCACTACATCACAAGATCTATGGCGATATAAAATCACATGCATACAGTGATGGAGGGTTTTATCTGTGGTAGTCACTCACATGTGTTTATTTGGGAAACACACTTACCGCCTTCCTCGAGTGAAGGACACCACGTCATTAACTACGAAGCTACAGCTAAGAGTAAATTAGCTTAGCTTAGCCTAGCAATTACACCAGAAGCAGAGAAAATGCCTGTTCTCCTAAAAAATGATGTTCCTGTGCAACTGAACTGTCAAAGACATCTCAGGGAAACTCCTCGATTACATTTCATGTATCATAAAAACGTTTCTAATCATATATATATCCCCTCCCTCTGGCATATAAGCCCCTCCTCTGTTACATAAGCCCCTCCCTCTGGCGTATAAGCCCCTCCTCTGTTATATAAGCCCCTCCCTCTCACATCTAAGCCCCTCCCTCTGGTATGTAAGCCCCAGTTACTCACAGTGCCGTGGGGTAAAGACACCCTGCTGTCTGATCCATACTCCGGAGCAGAAGGTGGCGATAATGCACCAAATATCCAACCGCCGGTAAACTTCAAGAAGAAGGCACTCACTGCCAGATCGTTCTCCCCATTTATGCCAGACCCTCTGGCTATTCACCCTCCGACTGCATTCCCGTCGCTGACCCTGCCCGTTTAGACTTCCCCGCCTTGCCTCTTCCCCCGAAAACCACCGCCATGGCTTTCTGTCCCCGACCACGAGAACTGCCTCGGCCTTTCCCCCGTGAGCAGACCTTGCTCTGTTGGTGTGAGGTCTGCCTGGAATAAACCATTCATGGATTCTGTCGTTCTGCATCTGGGTCCTTAACAACCTGTCACAGTTGACTGGATTTAATTTGTGTCGGCAACTTTAATGTCACAAACTTACTTATTTTAAGTCTGTAGCCATGATGTTTCACGAAGTGTAACCAAGTACTTTTATGGAGTTTTGTTTAAAATTACAAAATGATCAATATTTAAAACTGCGACCAACATCCGAAAGAAATGACTTGTCCCTTGAACTGTATTTGAAAATGTAGTTTAGTTGTAATGGAACATGATTTTGTAGGAGACCCGGAGTTAAACTCCTCTAAAGATCACAAATAATACAACGTTGTTTTATATAATTAGCATTAATTTTAGCTGTAAAGGTGCAAAAACATATAACTGCTCCTTTATCCGACATAACACATATTCTAGTCATCACAACTTAGTTGCAGGAGCACAGAAGAAGAAGGTGTGAGGCACCGAGTCTGGCAGCTGCAGTTACCCTTGAAAAGACGAGCACACAAACACCTTCGCTGAGTGACAGAAGTGTTTGACATGAGTTTTAAAGAAACAATTGCGAGACCGTCAAGGAATTTATTTTAATACACACTGCCAGTGGGAATATGAATAATGTATGTGTGTGCATGATAAATGCTGACCTTGTATAACAATGTATTGTCTCAACAGCACCGTGCTGAACAGTACCTCATCGTTGCAGGAGATGGAAACACGTTAAGTTTGTGCACGGCCCATTTATTTAAATAATTAATCGGAGGAACCACATAACAATGTCATATTTTAATTGTTTAAACAAACTTTCACTGTCAATGCACCAGTTATAGCTGGGCCTTAGGCGCAGCAACGCTTCTTTTTAAATGCACGAATAAACACTTCTTATATATGCTTACCACCTTTTTAGTGCCGCACAAAGCATTTATATAGCGCTGGGAGATTCTAAATGGGGCGTTAAGAAAGTGTTACCCAAAGGCAGTGTTGGATATGGCACTTAGACCATGTGGCTTTTGTGCTGGATGTAAAGCAACAGATATATTCACAGTGTTTTATATTCTAGCTGTTGTTCTACCAGGCAGGTTGACGAAGCACGGTCTCATTTGCAGCAGCAGCAGCTGCCTGGAGGAAGCGCTCCGGTGGGATGGAGGGATAAACGCACACATGCATACACATGGCTACTTGAGCACTTTGATGGTACTTGTTCAAGGAAAGTAAGTCTGTTGTTTATTCAAAGTTGGCAAGACATCCATCTTAGAAAGTGCTGAATAGAGATGAGCAACGTGACTCGGGCGGGGCATCAGTACACCTCCATAAAATAACCCCGCATGTAGCCGCGAAACCTCTTACCTGCAATTGATCTTTTTTGTGGCCATAATCTAGAAAACAGTCTGTGCGTTTACATGATGGCATTAATTCGAATCTTGCTTTAGTCGGACTATGCTCTCTTTCGGGGCAACTGCTGTTATCCGAATATACATGGCAGTGAATAAATCGAATCATTGGCCGAATGCATGTCATATCCGATACGACAGGTGGCGCTGTTTTCATTACATGTAGTGGTGATACAGCCATCTCCGCTTGACCTCTTCACTCTTCATAATGGAGAGAACCCCGCTATCTTCGGTGGTTATCGGGGAGCTAGCACAGAGCAAGCAGGGAGCTAGCAGCAGCGCTGGCTGGCTACAGCAGGGAGCTAGCAGAGACACCCACCGAAGGTAGTATCGGCTCGTAACCCGACTTTTACGTTTGTTTGTTTCTGCCGGCCGTGACAACTTATCGTCTCTTTCGACTTCCGGGTCACGACCTGGGAGGGAGGGAGGGAGGAGGCGGCGGGATCTTGAGCATGCGCACAAACGCATTGTCCAGTTCCGATCCGATTCAGCGCTTACATGCAGCGTTATTCGAATTATCAATCGAATCGAATCGAGTTATCCAGGGGTGTTAATCGGATCGTAGTCGGACCGCAGTTATTCGAATAAAGGTGTTTACATGAACTGGATAATTCGATTTTAGTCGGACTAAGCCAGTTATTCGAATCCATGTAACCGCACTGACTGTCTATTTGTATGGTTTCCTTCCAGCCAATCACCTCAAGCCTTTGATGTAAGTACATCTACATTTATTAAGTTTATGATGGGTTCATGATTGTATGAGAGCTAACGATACTAACAATGTTTACTGAGGAGGAACCAGCACACACACACACACACGCACACACACACACACACACACACACACACACACACACACACACACACACACACACACACACAAACACAGATTTCATTCACATGATAGGTATCAAATGTCGTTCTTTATTGGTATCAGAATCACTTTCAGGGTATTGGTACTGGCATTGCCCTAATTAAACCAGCATATACGGTATGTATACATGACTGTATTTGGGTCTGTGCAGTACCAAAGTCCAGCTTGTTGGCAGAGTAAGTTGTATTCGAAAGAGCTACAGCTGACGATGCTCTTTCCTTCAGTGTAGCATTAGTTAAACATGATGGTTTTGTTTTTATATGCTTTGGATTTCTATGCTCTGACTATCCAACTGCCCCCTGCTGACATCTGGAGCTGTAATATCTACAAGGGCTTCATTTCCTCTGTGGAGCAGATACAACAACATAAAATGAAGGTGATATCAAACAGTAAAAAGAGCAGTAAACTCATGTGGAAGACAATTATACTGTAAACCCAGAAAGTGAATAGACAGCGCACACTAACATTTATATTATAAACAAATACAAAGCCATGGTTGTAAAGCAGAATTTACACTTTGTGTAGTGCTATAAACAAGCCATTGGACATTTACTGCAACGTACTAGATGGGCAAATAATCAAATATAACATGCAGTATGATTCTCTTATGAGCTGGAAATATGACTTGCTCGAGGTGCTCTTGAACAGAGCATTGTGTTAGAAATGCTCAGGTATGAAGTGTAATCATGTGCAGCTACACTCTTGAATACAAAGCGAAGCCAGAATTGAATTACATTTGATTTGTCCAGCATGTGTTCTGCTGCAGTCGAGCATCCCCACGTGTGTGAGTGTTGCTCAGCTAAAGGGTAAGCAGCCTCCCAGTTAAAGGTTCAGTGACTGACACCAGCTCAAAAGCTGCTGCCTAAATCTGTTGACTGCAGTTTCATTTAAATATTTATCATATGCATATTAGACCCCGTAGGGCAGCATTTGAAATTACGACACTCAGTCCGTTAATTGCCAAAAAATGCCACACAAGCTCTGGGATCTAGATGCTACATTTTATTATTAATGAGCCAGAGAGCGTAGTTTGACATTTATGTTTGGCCTGCAGATGCAAATGAGTCTCAAATAAGAGTCAATAAATGAATGTGCGTGCATCAGTAATCTGATAAGAGGACTGCCGGGTTGGAGAAGCAGACAGTCTTTGTACAGTTTTGTTTCACTTAATGCTGCACACATTGCTTCCAACAATTTAATGAGATGATGTCATTGGTTCAGTCAATCTGAAGTGTGACAGAAAAACTGTTTCCCTTCTGACGAGGTCAGGAAAAAAGTCCTGAGAAAGTATAAGGGACATTTTAAGTGACACTGACTGTTATTTATTTCTAGAAAACAAGAACATGCTGCATCTTTACACGTCTTAAAGCTCTTGTGTGTATGTACAACATGTGTATACAGAAACAAAACACTTCCTTTTTCAAGATGGTTGCCTCGGTGCGTTACACAAGAAAGGTTTGTTCCCGGCTGCAGCCTCAATACGGCCCGACGGATGCAGACTGTCCTCCAGAGCTGCAAAGTTTAACTGAATGTTTAAATAAGCAATTATTGGTTGGCAAAAACCAAGATAACTTATTCCAGCTTTTTTAATGTGAACATATCCTTGGTCCTTTAGTCATGTATGACACAAAACATGTAAACATGAAACGGAATATCTATTGCGTAACAAATAAGACATTTGAGCAAATCATTTCAGGCTTTAGAGAATACTGATCGACATTTTTTCACCATTTTTTGTTATTGTAACCAATCAATTTCATCAAGAAAATGATCGTTAGTTGTTGCCCAACTCTTATCCCAGCCCAATGAAGTCCTCCACATCTGACTAAATGAGTCACATCGCTTGGTTTATTATATCTTCACATTGCTCACATGATTTATAATTCAGAGCTTTTGCACATTCTTCTGTAAATGTTGTTACATTCATTCTTCATTTCAAACCGTGTGGAGTTGTTTTCATGAAAAAAAGATATATTTAAAACCTTTTGTTCAGGTTTTCATCGTCGGTGTTTCTACTTTCTGTGTATGATTAAGTATCTCATCATGTTTATTGTTATGAACCAAATTCCTTGTATTTAAAAACCTACTTCTGATTCTTCAACGCTATCTCTGCTGCATACATCCTCCAAAGTAAAACCTGTGACTTCAAAACACACATCTGACACAATTAATATCTGTTTTTCTTTTTTCTTTTCAACACTGGACGGATCACTTGTCTGAGTTTTCCCCAAATTTAGACATCAATAGACGTCGTAATCCTCTCAAACCGAGTCCTGTGTGCAGGTAATGTCCAAAATGATGAAATATAGCAAAGGCGCGGGGTTTAAAAGGTCGTTTCTAATGCAGTCTCTAATGGGCTTTCCATATGTTGTTCGCTCCTGCCACCTGAATTCCATCAGGCCGGCTAAGTGGGGGAAGCGGCCCCTTCCATAAACATCTGCCATTAGAGTTCGGGCTGCAGAGGGAGGGATTTAAGTCTCGCAGCGTTCCTGACAAGATAACTTGTAAAAGCTTGGCTGAGGGTCAGAGGTCGCAGCTATCAGATGAGGTGTATTCCCCCAGTGAACTGTCCTGTAAAGACATATAAATCACCTGGACAGTTGCTGCCGCCTATTTGTATCTGTCTGTCTCTCTCGGCCTTTACTGGGTTTTTTTTTCTTCCTTTCCTTCTGCGAGCCTGAGATGTCCACACAGATAATTCCTCCACTGTAACTCCCTGAACTTTGCAGGTTACTGAAGAGAGGAAATGAGGACAGGGGAGCTGCTGACATAGTGACATTGACAAAGCACTCCACCAAGCCTTTAGACCTGTACAATTTGGTGGAGATTGATTATTCTATTAACATCTGGCGCGATAGGGAACTGCACAAGTTGGAGCGGCACTAACAAGATGCAACTGTCCAAGTCATGCTTTCTCTGCTCTTTATGTGACTCCTCGTTGGCAATGGATTGATCCTAAACCAGAAAGCATCATTTAAAAGTATTTTCATAAAGGGCTGAAAACATAAAATGCAATATAAGCTTGCTTATGACTCATTAGCCCAGGTTTTTAACTTTGTGAGCACCTATTTTTTGACATAAAATGGATTTCAATAGGACAATAATACAATTATGTAAAAGATTGCTGCGATACAAACGCAAGATAATGACTTTCTTCAAGCTTCAATCATTTGCTAGTTTAATTTTGGAGTAAAATAATAAGCCCAAACTGCCGGATTAAAGCCACCAAGCGCTGTGGAAAAAAATGGAGCCCTCAAATTCAAATTAATTTAATGTTCTCCCCCCGTTTCTGTAGTGGATAGTATCCTCTCTGTAAAAATAAATCCTTTATCTTAATTAAAAACACAATTGGCGCATGCTATAAAATGGTTGGCAGACTCATCTTTTATTCTGCTGGAAGGGCTTTCCCTCAACGGCAAGATGCCTGCTGGTGTCCGCCTGAGAAATGAGATTAAGACGACAATATTCGTGGCCGTAATGTCACGTTACACAGGTCATTAAGCTCGCGGGATAACGAATGGTTAGTCAAGGGCCACATTGGATCTCCCCTCGGCTCCATTGTTGAAGTAAATTTGTGTCAACACAATGGCAATAAGCCGCCCCGTGTCAAGTCAGCCATTCAAAAACAGGATTTAAAGTCTATTGTGTTTCAGCACGCATGATGTATGTGAGGGAATTTGGTTCAGATGCTCCTAATGACTCCCCATGGCGAGTGCATGTGGGCACTTATTGATTTCATGCCTGCCATCCTATGCATTTCCATAAAAGCTTTTAACGGTGGGATCTTTTACCGCTGCTGATGCTTTGATCGTAACATCGATTTGTTTTGAGTGTTCGATAAGCACACAAAGAGGCAGCTTTACTTTTATCAACGGCAGAACATATAAGTGATTTTTCAGTCCTGCTTTTCAGTTTACATTCATTCACCAATAGAACTGTCTGTATACACTGCTGGCCAGTGGAAAATTGGGGGAAAGGTGACTTATTTCAGAGGATGTGGTGGTTGTTATTGCCAGTATGTGTTTTCTTGACGTCCAGTTTAGATTTTTTTCAGCTGTCCTGGTCATTCAATCCGGTAAACACATGTATTCTTCCATATGGGTTGAATTAGGGGTGGTAAACTAATGTGATGCTGAAAACAAACTTTGTAACATAATCTGATATGTTTCCTCAAAATAATTTTCATTCAGATCCCAAAGGACTTCAAACAGCACATGGGCCAGAGCATAAAAGATGATGAAAAGAAAGAATTTCCAAACAAATTACAGCTGCCGATATTTTGTATTCAGATTACTGTAATCCCCTTTACGTCGAATCTGTTGCTCCTTTGCCATTCACCTCTTTCTCTGGGAGCAATTAAAACAAACTCTTGAAGCTGGAGTCCAACAGGAAGCATTAGCAGACTTATGACTTCAAAGGCTGAGCTCAAATGTACCACAGTGAGATGTGTTTTCCTCCATGGCTCCTTCACAACAGACAGGCTCTCTTTCCTTCTCCGTGATGCACAGCACCAATCAGGTCCTTTGTGTTGTCAAAGAACATGCGGGGGAAACAACCTTTTAATCCCAAAAAGAGTCAACAGCTGAGTGCTACAAATGCTGCACAGACAAAAGGAGCCGAGTCGGTCACTGGACCCGAGTTTCAGGAGCGTTTGATCGGCTCTCAAAACCCCCGGCAGTGTTTCCTCATGCAAGTGGGTGATGTTTGCACAAAAACAAAAAAAAGTATTTACATTGGGTTTACCTTCAGGTAGTAGTGTAGCATCCTCTGCATGTTTAAGCTCCACAGGTTTTAACGTTTTAGAAACATATGCATCTCTTTCTAACCCCCGGGCCTTGAGTATCCTTGTTAATGTTTCACAACGCTCCAAATCCACAAAACCAGCCTGAAAATAAAGGAAATCTTTCGCCTAGTATAGAGAAAACATATCTCGTTGTTGTGACCTCGGCCTGACGCTATGATTGGCCAATCTGCAATGACGGGGAGGGGCTTAACAAAGTACATGTGTTAGGTCCAAACTATTCCTTCTCCAAATGTTTAAAATCTGAAAGTCGACATGTTTCCACTTTGCACTACCAGAGTTTACATTTCCTCCTCAAAAGCTCTGATTAGTAATTCAATGCTGTTTGAATGGTTTTCATCCTAATGCCTTGGTAAGACTTTGTGGGAGCAATTTCTATATCTGAAACCTTTATGAACATGCACACAAAGCGTAGCATCTCTTCTAATCCTAACTTCAACAAGTGTGAAAGAAGGATGGGAAATTACCAGCTGCCTCATGCTGTTTAAATTTGACTGTGACTAGTAAACTGTTCTACTCCACCAGAAGGATTGGCAGAAGGCCAGCTCTCATCTGGAGTATTTTCATTTGTCCCAATGCTTAAAATCACCTGTGACTGAATGAGGGGAAGAAAAGAGAAAGTGGTCTTTGTGTGTCGGCTGTCCATTGTTGGCCACGGGTGAAAAATATCCTTTTCCGGCTCTGATCTTTTCCCACAGTTTGAAGTCTCCAAATCCACAAATCCATTTCCTTGGTTGTGCAGGCCGCCTTACTGCATGTTTGCACGGCACTTCAGACATGCTACCACCGATCAGGCCAGTTGCCAGGCCCCCAAGCCCCCGACATAGCCTCTCCCTTCACAAAACTCAGCTGCTCACAGCTCATCCATTTGCCTTTGTGTAACGCAGTCCACAAGCTAGAGCACCTCATCGCAGGAGCTATTGAACACATCGTCACAAATTACTGTTGCACTCTTATCTCTGGCGCCGTTAATCCCAGACCTCTTCCACTCTGCAGCCCAGTTGCCACGAACGTAATAACCCTAAATCAATGAGACGAGCGGTGGGATTTAACTAAGGGTGCACACAGAAAAAACCTAAACAAACTGAAGGAGCTTTGATTGTGTGAACAAGCTGGTGCATTTCACTTGTCAGCGTTTCTCCTGCTTATCTTCTTGGTAATTTGATGCTGTTACGAGACCATCAGTTGATCGGTGTGGCCTGAAGAAGCACAAGACAAAACACACTTTTCAGCTTACCTTTCTGACACTCGGAGCAGGAAATTGATTCATTGCTGTTGGCCCGTACTGCCTCATACTCCCTACCTCGAGGTTGTAAACTGCACATACGCAGTTTACAACGATGACGGGCAGATTTTAACCATCAAAATTGTTAATGCTTCTATAAACATTTGGTCCTCGACAGCCAGTGGGAGAAACAAATGCTGGCTTCTCATTTGGCTGAAATGACCAGCAGATGTATCGGGAGACGGCTAGCTAATTGAGCTAATGTAGGCTTCATGAGTTGGTTGAATGAAGTCTCAGTCAGAGCTACCAACATGTTTTCACACGCACTCACGCCACTCAACCAATTTCTCACAGCCCAAAAAACATTCGGATTTTAAGCCGAGGCGCGTTCGTTCCTTTTCAAACTCCCCGACGATAGATGGCGCTAAGGAGCGCATCTGTAAACCTGTTCGCTGCACAGACGTCCTGTTTACCCCAAAGAGTCCTGAAGTCAGCAACAGAAGAAGATTTCAAACAGACACAGCCGCGGGAGAAATTCAGGAGGAGCAGAGAGACTGAGGTATCAGGCGTCTCAAGTTTCACGCATTGAGCGTGACTGTCACTCATTTTGGTCTTAAGTCACGCCCTCTCGCCACACATCGCATTTCTAACGCTGAAAAAAACCTCCAGGCTATTTAATGTGCCGTAGTGTGCAAACATGACCTGGCCGCGCTGCCCTCACCGCGGAGGAATCAAGCATTCGTCTCCCCCGAATCCCCCGGAGGTCTGACGTGAGGAGCCACTCATCAGCTAATCAAAAAAAAAGAAAAAGAAATGGGCTTCACGGATAGCCAATCAGAAAAACATATCTTTTGTATCTGGGCAGGATGTAATGACAGGCGGGACTGGAGCTGTCCGGCGGCGCGTATTCGTCGTCATCGTCGACAAAATCTTACTCCAAGGTTTTTTGAAAAGTTGTCCGTTCTGCTCAGTTGACCTTCCATAGCTACATAAAAGGCTGAGGGTAAAGCTACATGTGTCTCAGCGCTTACTAGGATACTCTGGGAGCTTTGACAGTCATTTACCATTTCCACATGGTGACCCATTATGGTCATACAGCAAGAAGTTGACAAAGTCACTGTGACGTCACCCCATTGGTTTCCGGACTGACGTTTGGAAGTCTCAAGCTTGACATTTTAGCTATCACCGTCTTGGTCTACCAAAAAGATAAAATGAACTTTCAGGAAAGGAAAAAAACACTGTCAAAGGCTAAAATATAGAAAGTTTTAAAAAAAACACTGATAACTCCCAAGACGGAGGGACCTGTCAATCACAAGGTAGCCTTTTCAAAGCATAACCTGCTTTATGGTCTGTTTGACTCTAAATTAACCATCAAGTACTAAATGAACATCATTCTGTATTTATAGACCTCATGTCTAACCCTCATGAGCTAAATGCTAACTAGTTTCCACCAGAGAAGTGTATGAGTGTATGTATGAGCTTCCACATCCGCAACAATCCCAAATGTTGTCGTAATGAGACATGCATTTCATTTCTATAGTCAAACATCTTTTTTTTATATCATTGTTTCAAAAGCTCCGCGACCCTAATGGATGGATGGATGGATGTTTCAAAAGCAGAAACATATGCTCAATAGCTGCATTAAAACGATAGTTTATATATTTTTACCGGACAGGGATGATGATACAAATTTCTATTTGATTTTAGATTTATTTCCCCCAGCACTGGTTTATCAGTAAAGTCAGGGTCACCTGACTCTCCCCTGCTCCTATTAATGATCTGTGTGCCCTTGAGAAACAGTGAACATTTTCCCTCCATAAGTAATATCCCTGATTAGATAATAACAATGATGATTGTAATGGACTGTCTTCACTCCGCTAATTACTTTGTGCCATTAATACACAACAGTGTGGCCTCACAATCAGCAGTGAGAGCCAGCCAGAACCCGCTAATTGGATTTGTAAAATCCATCGATGCTGATTTTATTTTCCGCAGAAGCACAAAAGATTGGATTCACTTCACCGACTCAGACACATTGCTCTCAACACAAACAAGATGATGTAATGCCGAGGATTAACATAGTTATACCGCGCAGCTTAATCCACACCGAGAGTAAATCAGGAAACAAATGGCAGCGGGAGCATGCAGTGGCAGTGGTAATATAGTTTCTAGTTCACTGAGCTGTAGTGGATTTCTGTGTTTAATGAATGCACACCATGAACCACCAACCTCCCACTCCTCCCCGCAGGAAGACCCCTCTTCTGAACACAAGTGTGCAAAACCATGATGGATGGCACCATAGTGTGTAAGTGGCATCGTTTCACCACCTGCATAAGCAGAAAACAAGCTTAGCCCAGCACTTTGAAAATTAGCTTCGGTATTAGGAGGATGCAGGTCGAGCTTATGGCGTTTTGTAATTCCATTAATTGACACTGAGCGTGTGCGTTTTCTCTGACTGCGGAGGAGGCCGTGCATGTGGCAGAATCGTGATGCCTTCAAAGAGGTCAAGAGGTGTTTATTTCATGGGCCTCTGCCCCACTGGCATCCTTTTCATATCTGGACATGATATAGAGCCCTGACCCGGGGACATTACACCTCTGGAGTGCAAAGAAAGCTCTTCCTTTTGAAATCCAGCAGACCACCAAATGCAGGAGGCGTGAAGCAGCTAACCCTTCTTGTCTTGTGTTTCAGTTCAGGAAAAAAAAGGGGCCTGTAGGTAAAGTATCATCAAAAGCGGCACAAAAGCGTCAGAGATTACTACGGTACAAATAGGTCAAGCCTGACAGAAGTGGGAGTGTCAGGAATCCATATCTCATCCTCAGCCTCCTGCATACTAAGGTGATTTATTTGACATTACACGGAGCCTGCAGTACCAAAAAAAAAAAAAAAAAAGGAGTTCATTGAAGGGGAAAATGGATGATTTGACGTCAAAAGTTTCAGGCCTGGATGAAGGTAAATCCACATGTTGTGGCCGGCTGGAGATGCCGATCTGTCTGTTGGTCGGTGCACCGCTCCGGTCCTGACCGAATACATCTCAACAACTATTAAATGCGTCATGACATTTGGTTCACTCGTGAATGGTTGCAAGAACACAAAGCCTATACTGGACTGACTTTGGCGACTCATATATTTTTCCTCTTTACTTCACTTTGTACTTAAGTTTATGTAGAAATATCTGCAAAGCTATCGACATCGACCCATTTGTTTCTGGTGCTAAGCAGTGAAACAGCGTGAGCATGAAGATAACGAACTTTACGCTTTCTTAACGTCCGCGTGACAGCATTGTTTTGAGCATGTTTGCATGCTGGCAGTAGCATTTAGCTCAGTACAGCCTTGTGAAAGAAACAAAACAACAACAAACACATCCCGGTATTACAAACATATTAATGAAGGGCCATTTCATTGTTAACGCTTATAGTCACTGAACTATACGTGATTGCTCCCTGATCATTTCACAGTAACTCAGCAGCTGTGACTGAACTATTAACTTTATTATTATAATTTGTTTACCCCTTCTTCCCTCCTCTCCCAGCACACTTGTAATCCAATGTCCATTTCAGCGTTGAAATGAGGAATAACAAGATTAGGAAACACTGTGTTTTCCCCGCGTTCACTCGCTGTTTACGCTTCCTCGGGAAGGAAAGGTGACTGCGGTCTCCATGGAAACTGTGGCTGGCCAAATGGTGGGTGTTTTCTGCCCGACCGCGTGACGCCTGGTGAGACGGGCAATGCCGCCGGCAGTCGGAGTGTCGACTCGTGATGTTCATCGCAGGAAGACAAAAGGAAGCGGGAGAAGTGCATCACCAGATTGAAATGTTTCACTCAGGTTTCAGTTTGGAGTTTGTTTAGACATCCAATCCACCCGCAGCTATACTTAAATATGTAGCCGCTGTCACAGTCATCACTTAAAACACTACCTTCAAACTGAACTCATGGTTGAAATGTTTGCTTTTATGATTTTAAAAGTGCTGTGCATCTGCATTAATATACCTCCCTCCCGCTAAAACAAAATGCATACATCTCTTTTTTTTAAGCTGATACCTCCCCAGTTTTATTGTCCCTAAAGCACTTTGTAACTGCATTTTGAAAAGAGCTACACAAATAAAGTTTATTATATAATGTAACAGGCAAGATACAGCTGAGCCCTCAGGAAAATGTGCTGCTCCCTGTTCAGGGCAATATGAGCAGCGGCCTTGAAACTACCTGTCGACATTGATCAGTCACGCGGCGGGCTTCTCTCTGAGATGGGACTTGCAGTTATTAGAGCTGTTAGATGGAGAAGCCCGTCGTCCTCTGCCTCAAGACAGCCCAGGTAAGCCCTGAGGAAAACTGCCCCCCCCCCCCCCCCCCCCACCTCGAGCATTTCAGCCCTCGGCATCACTCGATTTTCAAGTCAGCAGGGCGGTGTGATGTATTGGCTCTCACCAGTGTGCTCTCAAGAAGAAACTGTACGGCTGCTGAGTGCCGTAGCTGTGTAAATTAGGACATCAAACCATACTGTAGATGCAGTTTTTTTGGCAATAAGTAAGGTTTTTATTGCCCCACGGCAAAAAAAAACCCGACATCCGTATCTATGGTTTGATGGGGTTGTTGATCAATACAAATGACTTCGCTCACCCTAGATAATATCTGGCTCTCACAAAATGGACCTGTGCTTTTTTTTGTGTTGTTCAAACCTTCCTGCTCACATCCTCAGAGGAAGTTTTGTTAAATGACACGTTAGCCACACTCCTCCTCAAGCTGAAAACAAGTCAAATTGCACAGCGGGGTTATTATTACTCTATTTTTCATGGTGACATATTGCCTTTTTTTCACTACACGTTTATGTTTGATTTCAGCTCATAATTAGCTTTCCCCTCTCTCTGCTGTGAAAATATGACTTCATAATGTGCATCAATTACAGGCTGTATAATAGCTCGAGGGTATGAGGGGCTGTGGGCTGGTACAGCGTCTGCAGGCTCGGCGTGGAAATCTTCTGCCGCTGCTTTTAGGAATGGGATACGATAGAAGTTATGTATCACAAATCGTCTTTACGTATAATAATTTTTAAGATTTAGGGCGACAGATCAGTTGCCATTGAAGAGAGCCTGTTCAGGGCTGGAGCTTGTATTTCTGTAATAATTTCATGGATATTAATCTTGTATATATTCTCTCTGAGACGTAATGTAACTGGGTGTCTCAATCAAAATGTTCTTTTTCATTCCTTTCATGCAGATTTAGATGTTAATCTGTAAATGATGTACAAAGAACAGACAAAGAAGATCTCTCAGAAATGAAGCAGATACAATACTAATGTACTGTGAACGCTGTTTATAGGGAACAAAGTGTCATGTTGTGGTACATGGAGGACGGCAGGGTGCATGATGGGAGTATACTGGTGTGACTGGAGTTTGCATCCTGAATCCTGCGTTTAAACTGAGGGGAAATGATGGTGTAGCTGCTGGTTGCTGCTGAGTGAGTATTTTGCTGATGTATGCAGTAATGTGCAGTAATTAAAATCATTTCCATTCTGCTGTGATTCACTTGTTTCTTTCTAAATGTGCATTTACAGATTAGTAGTCTGTAAACATAATTTCTAGAGGAGAGCGTTGTTCATCAGAGGGAAATGTACTATTTGTTGAGCAAACCAAACATAATGTACTTTATCTGCATGTTAAGTACAATGGATCCTAGTTTGATCAGGATACTTACGTTTCATCACCGCTGTAAATACCAACGAGCCATTAAATACTTATTTACTTAATATTTAAAGATGTGTCTTAAGGATGCTATTTCACCAATTTAGACAGACCTCCTCAAAGTCATGTTTTGCATTGAATACAGGGCACGAAAGAGGGAGAACACTACCTGTACATCACAAGAGCCAGAAGCTAAACTAAACATCCATACATACTGTCCAACAAAAAAGCTGCCTCCTGGATGTAACTACCACTGCGTACTGTACAAGCCTGTGGGGGCATTGCTGTGATCTGGGGTTGCTGCAGTTGCTCAAGTCGAGGTTCAGCAACGACCAGGTTATCCCATCAATGGATGTTTTCTTCCCTGATGGCACGGGCTTATCTTATTCCAAGACGACAATGCAGGATTCATCGGGCTCAGATTGTGACAGAGTGGTTCAGAGCGCATGAGGCATCATGTTCACACATGAAGTCCAGACCTGAACCCCATTGAGAGTCTCTGATGTGCTGGAGAAGCTTTGCAGCGGTCAGACTCCACCATCATCAACACAAGATCTTAGTGAGAAACTAATGCAACACTGGATGGAAATAAATCTTGTGACATTGCAGAAGCTCATGGAAACAATGTCACAGCGAATGCTGTAGTCAAAGCTAAAGGCGGTCCAATCAAATATTAGTGTGTGTAACTTTTTTTTTCGGCCAGGCAGTGTGTGTATTGTATTCGTCAGAAGTGTGTTTCCATCTTCTCTTCAATCCTGTCGCTCTGGTTGTTCTTGTTCAGGTAAGGCACCGTTAGACTGTTGATAGCACTGACAGTGACATAGAGACCTGCTTTTATTCCCTCGTGTTTTCGGCTGTCAATATATAAGTCAAAGTATTCAGAAGTATTAAACATAGTTCCTAATGGCTCTGTTGAAAGGCGGCACCCAGCAGCCGTTGCCTGCTCGCTCTTATGCTTTGTCAGTTTTTCTCTAAACCTCTATTCACACGACCCATCCAGCCGTCGTCTTTAGAAATCCCCCCTTGTCCTATAGACCCACACAGCAGGTAATGTCTCTCTGGGGGCTGCCAACGCCGATGCCTTTCACACCAACAGCCCCATCACACGACATCAGAAAGCAGCCTGGGGTGTGTTCATCCATTTGCCCTCCACTGTGGTCCCGCTCCATCAGGACTATACCCCCTCAGACTTGGGAACCCGTTTAATCAATGGCAGAGATTACAGTAGTCCGGACCAGCTGGCGCCTGCTCGACACCGGCGTCTTTGGTGTCCATGCAGGGGCCCGTTATCCTGCGACCCCTCCGCCCCCTCCTCCCCACCACGAGGGGGCAAAGACCACCAATGGCCCGCAGTCAAACACACAGCGCCCTATGATTGACGGCGCTGTTGCTCTCGCGGCTTCCCTCTCACAAAGCCGCCTTACAGCGCATTGTCGAGGCAAAGTCGTGAACTTGTGTTTACCCTCTCGTGGTGATTTGTATGTGCTCCAGCGGGTTGGAATATTTGCCAGGAGTTTGTGTTCCCCTGCTTCTGGCAGCGACTCCATCAAGGTTCTGTACACATGGCGTTTGTGATTAGACTCTGCCTCCACTTCTGTCGTTTTGATATTTTCTCTGGCTGGCACCCTGTTGCTACTTCCCAGCATGCAGGAAATAACATTTTGAAAGAGACATCTTTATATCTGGTGTGTTATTTTTCCAGCGGCACAGAGGCTTAACATATTCACGGTCATATTGGGTAAACCTTGGGCTTCAAGGTTGCCGAGGAAGTGTTGATAGAATTTGTTTCCCGTTGCAGCTGCTCTGCTGAGCGCGGAGCTCGATACAACATCCCTGCTGGACTCCATCACATGAGTCACTGTGAGTCTGGGAGTTTATTTTTTTTTAAAGTAGCTTGTTTATGTTCATTCAGAAAAAATAAAGCACACATTTGTTTTTAGTGCTATCCTGATGAGAACCATTGATTGAGGCGGATTGGGGATGTGTTGACTTGTATAAAACAATGTACAAAGTCTGCTTCACTGCCCAAAGTTCACTATTTAAAGGAATATTACGTAAAATGACAGATTCTGTCAATCTCTCACAGTTTTCTTAAAGCAAACTTTGTTGTTTCTCGCATGCCTCCACGGTTCACTGAGAATCCTTGATGAGTTAAAGTAAACGCCGTCTAAAGGTTTAACAGCAAAACTGTTTAAAAACATCAGCAGTATAAACCAAGTCTTGTTTAACCAGTTTTATCTTTCCCAAAATCACCGCCAACCCGACGGTCTGTAGGTCCGGTTGAGTGCGGACGTGAAGTGCGCCTGCGAAAACATGTTTCAAATTAACTTTGATTTATTCATTTTATGAGGGATGTGAGAAAAACTATCTTGTCTTTGAGGATTCAAGGCCGCACGTGATGAGTAAAGGATCTACAAATCATTTTGTAAGTGAATTATTCCTTTGAGTAATCCTGAAGTTACCGTTTGGGACAGACGTCATTGTTTTTGTACATTTTTAGCATACGTCAATAGAAACACTCATGATTTACTTAATTTTTCTCAATATTTTTATGCTCTCAACTCATCACCTGCATCCTCGGCTCTACACAGTTGTTTTATGGCCCAAAACAACTTTACTCCGTCTGCTGAGCAGCAAACAGAAAACACAGACAGATTTAGCCAGAAGCTGGTTGAGCATGAAGGAGAAAGTGGAGACCAACAAATAGTTACAATAAAAGTGAATATTGGACTTTTCATTCATTCAAGGACCCGAAACCCAAACTTTATTTGGACCTAGAAGTAGGTATTCTAACCTTTTTTGTTGATCGGTAAACATGTTTTCAATAAGACTGACAGCTGTGTCATTTCAAGGAAAACCAGGGTCAGGATGTCATAATCTGTTTTTCATTGGACTGAATGACATTCCTCCTGAAATGACCTTGGGTGACTCATCTAACAAACTCTCCAGAGGGATCTTTCTGGTCGAGGGAACGCGCAGCGGGGATGAAGGAGTCCTTGTGTGAGCAGTCAGGTATGAGCTGCTCAGCTTCATGAATGCGCATGTTATATCCTCAGCCAGGTGGAGGTACAATCCGCGGGCTGTTAACGGGCCGTTTGCTTTGGCCCTCGGGCCGCAGAGCAGCGACAGACTCAAAGGAATCACACACATCGTATTGGCTGCTGGACCCGCTTCACCCTCCCGAACGATGATGAAGAGCAGCTACCCCGGCGATGCTTTGAATTTTTATGGGACCTTTATTTCCTTTTGGCACGGGAACAGAAGGCACAAGAGAGGGTTGTTTGCTGGAGCTGGTTCACTTTGCTCTGAGATTCCTGGCGTGCTGTCTGGAGAGGGTGTCGGTCATTTTGTTTCATTTGAGTTATGCTGATTAGACCCCGTATGGTTGTTGTGTCCGGAAGGTGACCCCGTCATTGTAGATGAAGATTGACAGCCACGCGGTAAACGATCACATGACCTCTACAAAAACATCATGCCCACACTGACTTTGCCCACGCATACAAAGGGCAGCAGCTTAAACACAATCATTTAAGCACCAGGAGCAAAAGATTATGAAGGCTTTGAAACGATATTCTGCAGACATGGTGCGTAGTCTCAAACAAATGTTTTATTTAAAGTAACACAAATCAGTTGATGCGTAGTCAGTCCAGAAGGGGTTTGTTGATGCCCCTTTTCCAGCTGGGAGATCCATTTCAGTGTGTAGTTTGCCAGCAGTACTAATAAAACAATACAATATTCCTAAATATTATACATGCTGTCTGTTTCAGCTCCACCACACCTCATATATGCAAGATTTCAGACTCAACTTTGGAGTTGTTAGTTTTGGCCACTGTGCAAAGTTACATGTTGAGAGCTGGAACATCGTCTTTGTTCACATCCATAACATCCAACATCTTGGTCCAACTTTGACCATATTTACTGTAGTTTTCTGGTGAAATGAGGGATTATTACTGATGTTTTTGGCGCACTAAATCCAAGATTGGAAGCATTCATTTTGCTTTTAAACGCCTCTGAAAAGTAGCTTCTTTAACACCTGATGTGGAAACCAGAGAGTTCATTTATCAGCTGTAACCGTCGTATGAGAGCCGTGCAGAGTGCAGGGGCCGGCTCAGGTGCACTTAAAGGCCCGTGTGACCGGCCCGACTGGGTCAACAAAGCAGGCAGAAGCTTGGACAAACACACACACACACACACACACACACAGACACACACAAATGGAGGGAGAGCGACTTCATCCTCTGCTCAGGTTGACGTCACTCCACTAAATATTTGCAGAGACAATAGATGTTTGCTGCTATGTCAACGCTCTGAATGTCATGTATTGCTGCTTTGAAAAACAGATTTCGTGCTTTAGATAATCTGGTTTAAATTACATGACTGACGGCTCCGTGGCAGAGACGCCATTTTGTTTCCAGATTGCAGCATTGCACGACACGAGTACAGACATATTAGAAAAGAAAAAGAAAGAAAGAACAAAAGAAAGTATCGTTTTTAATCCCCTTGGGGAAATTATTCTCTGTATTTAACCCATCCTTAGTAATGGAGGAGCAGTGTGCTGCTGTGAGGCCCCCGGGGAGCAACTCTTTAGTGCCTTGCTCGAGGACACTTCCACATGCAAACTATAGGGGAGTGCAGGGATCGAACAGGCTCGCTTGTGGATTCAGAACGACCACTCTCCCCATGAGACGGCACAAACATGAGAAAAAAAGAACAAAGAAGACTATTCATGAACCAGAAGAAGCCTTTATTAAAATGAATAGACTCCTACGTGAATGTATCTTTTTGACCTTGGCGTTTTGTCTTTGTGCCGGATACAGAAAGCATCATCAGAGGAACTGGACACTGCATGCAGACCCCAGTGTACGAAAACTAAATAACTGAAGTAACCGTCATAAATATTTCATGGAGAAAATTGCTTTCAGTCATAAATACATCATGTAAACGGGAGGCGACTGGAACCGAGCCAGACCTCCTGGAACAGAGCAACACGATATGCATCACCTCTTAAAAGGCGCCAATTAACCGGGTCCTCGTATATCAGTTGCTAGTCACTTACAAAGTCATTGCCTTCCTTCCTGCCCTCATTATCATCACATGCAGTGGGCACCCACAAGAGTTCACTTCACAGTCGTCGAGGGGAAAGGGATGTATTGTTTTTTTTGTTGTTTTCTTTTATCAGTGAGGGGTTTCCTCCTGTGTTCTCCAGGGGCCCACGGGGTGGAGAATGAGGCTGTAGCTTTGCACATGTCCCAGTGTGACATCTCCATTGTGCTGGGAGAAAACGCTCATGCGGCGCGGTGCAGACGACATTCTGAAGTGTATGAATTTTGACAGCGAGACATATATCAAAGCACCTACTCTGCATATCATGACGGCCAAACCACCAGGTTGACTGGTTAGAAACAATGAGGCGGAGAGTAACAGGCTCCTCCAGGAGTGTAAGAGATTTTCTCTGACTTGTGGGGTCAGACAGTATTTGTGTCAAAGGTTGCAGAGGCCTTGTGTTGTGCAGGAGGCCTTCATATTACAGCTCGGATGCTCATCAGTGTTTCTGCTCCCAGAAAATATCTAAAGTATCTTAAACTCAAGCAAATATCTCAGCATATTGCTGACAGATTTGACCTTTTTTAACCATGCATTTCTAATTTGCTTTTTTTCTTTAATGAAATATTGCATTATTAAAAAAATGGACACTTCCAAAATGCTGCTGGAAAATAAATAGTTTCTGTGTAGTTCTAGTTCCCTGATTGTTCATGTCAATGTTCACTGATCCAGTGAAATATGTCAGCATCTTAAAGATGGATCAGGAAAAGTTAGTTTCAGACGCTCATCCTGTAGGTTCTCCTGACTTTTATCTCGTTGCATCATCAGATCCAAATTTGAATGACTTGAATATTCCAGTTTGTTGATTAAATACCTGCAGAACTAACACTATTGTTCAGTGGTAAGTATCAAATGCTAACATGCTAACCCACATGGTAAACACACTAAGCAGCGTGTTCACATTGTAATTGTCACAATGTTAGCATTCAGAAGCACGGCTGTGTTAAATACACAGAACACAGTCTCGTTTCCTCCTCCGTTGTTGACGATGTAGCGTTGCAGGCAGAGCAGCATTAAACGCTTTAAATCACGCACAAAATCTGACAGCAGTCTCCTTCACCTAAAATGGAAATATCGGGCAGAAAACACCTCACGCTTTGCCAAAAAAGCAAACACAACATCTCGTTTGAACACATTGAAAATCTGGCTGGCTGAGTGTTTTGCTGAAACGGTGCGGCGGCAAACAGGAAAGTGAAGCCGCTCAGATTGAGACAAACAGCGCTGCTGTGTTTTTATAGCCTATCTCTCCACACAGCAAATGGTGCTTTGCGCCATATCGGCCCCCTACATTATTTACACCTCGTTTTTATTAGGGCAATCTTGACATGTGTGCCGGGTGATCGATGGGGGGGCTTTTCCCCCCCTTCTGTTTTGTATTCGCCCTGTCGGGTAGCTGGAGAGGGCCGTGGGCTGGTGCCTTTCAGAGGAAATGGAAAAAAAGAATAAATATAATGATGAGGTTTTTAACGCTTTTGTTTAGATTTCTGTTAACAGGAAGGTTTCAGGATGGGAAATGTGTCCAATTGGAGATTTAAGCTGATTGTTTTGGGGAGGAGGGAGTTTATTTCAACACGCTAGAGGGGCTAAGAGCGTTTGATGTCACCAAGACAAAGACCAAATGTAAATATAGCTCTCAAATGGAGTGACCCCGAGAGTCAACATGGATCCAATTATTTCTTAATTTTAATCACATACAAAGTAAATCCCGACGCTGTTTTTCATCCGTGACCACAGTATCTAATTTGCAGTGGGGGGTAAAGGGTTATTTCAACAATTCTGAGTCATTTTATTTTGAAGAACACATGAAATTAACAGGAATTTCTTTCATGGAAAAAGCCTCTACGACTGTTGACACGATCATGATTCAAGCACCACGCTGCTCGACTCAAGAGGTGATACGCTCGGCTCATTATGCAGTCGGTGCATACTGCTGGGTTTTTGTTACCATCATGATTGACACCTCCACATACAGTACAAATGCAGAGTGGAATCCTGAAAAGCTCTCCTCAATAATACATATTTATATTAGTTGTGGTTGAAATGTTATCCAAATAGATCTGACCTTGCCTCAGCTGGGGAGCAAAAATAAATTATATATAACCTATACAGACTTTACTTGGCAAATAAGGGGGAATAATACATACTATGAAGCGCTGAAGATGCACTTTTCAAGCCGTTAAGCCAGGGGGACATCCACATTGGTGAAATGTCAAAGCCTGAAATCCACAGGAGATACATTCCTGGATTTGTAAAGGGATTTTCTTTGAAGCAGATGCTGGTGAATATTAATGTCCAGAGGAACTGCGGTTATCTGGCTTTGTGCGGCTCAAAGTGGTCACGACAGCATGGAGAGCGGCTGCACAGGTTGTGCTCTTCAAATTAATAACAGAAATAACCTTAAAATGAATCTTAAAATGACTCCTTTCCTTGCCTGGGGTCAAATTTGCTTCACTGAATCTATTCAGGAAGTGGCTAAAAATGGTCTTTTAGAGCTTTGTATGCAGCATGTACTCTTCTCACAAGAGGAATGTTGTACTTTTAGTGCAACACATTCATCTCACAGTCATAGCTAATCACATTGGAACACACTCATAGAAATAAGTGGTAAAATACTGAAGTTTTAAACGGTCCCGACCAGCTACAACTTTAACATACTGCTTACACATCGAGCATTCACGTTAATAATCCAGTTATAGACAACACACGACTACACACGACGGCCTTTTCAAAGCCGCAACCTGCTGCTTCTGCCGAGTGAAGCCAATGCGGAAGTGTCTTGAAACCTGCGTTCTCCCTCCTGACCAGCAGGGGGCGACTCTGACATCCATGAACTCTATGATGTCGACAAAATAGTAAGCACGAGTTTATGCCTCAATCTCTAGTTTCAAGTGTTCTTCAGTAGAGCATGATGTTCATTTAGTAAATGATGATTCATTCAGAGTCAAACGGACCATAAAGTGGAGAATGCTTTAGGGCGGGGCTTACTGTGATTGACGGGTCGCTGCTGCTAGCAGAGCCATCGACGGCGTCTCTCCATCACTCCTCGCCATTTCAAATACGGTAACTTCTGCTTATTGGTTGCTGGGGAAAAAAAAACATGTTGACGCTGAATTAAAAGCATCCGTCCACAAGCCAAACGTCACAACAACACAAACGACATGCTTTGTGTTCAGATAAGGACGTCACAACCGTAACAACTTGACTACCATAAATATATCGTACGATGCATACAGTCTTTTTTTTTTTTTTTTTACAACCTGTGCAACCAAAACAAGGAGCGCATGATTAAAAGCTGCTGCGCGTAAAGCTGCAGATTAGGGAGCGACATGACCGTGACCCAACAGTCATCACATTGTGGTATTGCGTTTGTACCCGTTATTGAATATAATCATTTCAAACCAGACATAATGTTAAAGTGGCTTGCATTTAAATTGGTATGAAACATCTTTGACACGTCTTTCCTTCGTTTATCTAAATTAAAAGTGAACACATATTCATTAACCCTTCAGTTAATTGCTGTGCAATAGTTCAGCTGTTGACCCTCTCATAGTTTAAGTTACTCCATGCGGCTTCTTCTTCTTCTTCACGTACAGTAGGAAGGCTCACTGTGATGGGTGGCTGAATATGACTCCCTCACCTCTATCATTTCAATCCGATGTATTATGTTCTGCCTCCATCACTTTCAAAGGAAGTCACAAGGTCACGCTGCAGCGAGGAGGAAGTCATGACTCCATTTTATTTTCAATCTCCTTTTGATTCGGTATTTCCCTCTGATGTGAAGGCTGAGCAGAGTTTCCACATTAGAACACAGTCTCCTAACAATGAGTTATTCACCAGTGTGCAGACTGCTTTATTGAACTTGATGCATAAAACAACCTGAATGCGTTATGACTGAAGCATAGGAGGGCAAGAAGATAATAAGATAGCTTGAGAGGAACACTTTTTTTTTAAGCATCCTCCCTCTTAAAACCATGTCTCCTGACTTTTACATTAAAAAAACATAAGAATGCAATGAACATAGGTTGTTTTCCTGAACAGTACACATGTACAGCTAATGCAGTAATAATGCCCATGAATCTGTATGCCTATGCAGTGAAAATATTATCCATGCATGGATCGAATGTCATAAATAATCTTTACTACATTGTGCAAAGTGATGCAGAACCGATATATTGTGGACAGAGCGAAACAACATTTTAAGAGACATTTTGCAGAAGACATCTTTCCCACGTGGTCGGTCGTAGGTCCACAGAGTACTGCAGCATGGATTAAGACTTGTGTGTTCAAGGCCGTTACATCTGATGAGTTTGACGATTACAAATTGACACCAAGAAACTGTTCCCCTTGATCGATAAGAACTCTGAATGTATTTCAGGGAAGAGAGAAGATTTAACTCTTCAAGTGAGGAAAAAAATAAAAAGTGCCTTCCTGCCTTTCTGAAAGGCAGCATCAATAAAATATCGTTCTTGTCGCTCTGTGTGCTCTTTCTCCTGATTAGATTTAACTCTGCTGTGTTTGAACACATCCGCCTCGCTTCCACTGAAGCACATTAACAGGCTGGACGAACAACAACCTCATGCTTTGTCTTGCAGTTGTGTGGACGGGACGGCTCAAGTCTTTTATTCAGTATATCACAGAATAAAGGATAGTTTCTATCTTTCTGACAGCAGGAGGTGATGGTGTACCAGAATCGTGGGCAGTATCTGTCACGCCTATGGAAGTATTACGTACCAAACACCAAGGTGCAGGTAATGCAGAATCAATACGTGTCATATTGATCTACCCATGGCTTAATGTAAGGGAATTAGTGTGTTTAAAGGTAAAAGTTGTAACCACAGTATGAGTACAGAGAGCACCGGTGATTCTCTAGCCAGTGGATTACACACACACGCACACACACACACGTATTTACATGACAGAGAAGCTGGGCTAACAGCGCACGGAGGGAGAGTGACTTTGTTCTCATGTCAGGACGCCATAACTGCACCGTGGCCTTCTCTGTTTGCTGCTGTGATGATGCTCTGCGGGTTGTTTTGAGCAGCAACAGCCACCCTAAAGCATGCCCCCTGAAGCGCCACAACTTTAATCGACATTATCAACACTCTGATCGCACTTATTGGACTGACGAGTGATCTCTCAATGCGAATCAAAGCAAAACTCCGCAGCAATAAAGTCATCGTGGACGTTGGCAAATCTGAGGGTTTATCAGTTTAATGAAAATGAGATTAGAACTAATGAGAAGTGAGCGCATAGCTCGTCAGCGCTTCAGGTGAGTAATGCACTTTTAAATGGAGGGAGCATGAAAATGAATTGGGGAGTGGCAGACAAAGGTGTCTGAAAGTCAAAGCCTGGCAGATATACTGCACCACACTGGGCATGTTTTATTTCATGAAATTTGGAAAAAAGACCTTGAAAGCCTCTAATCATCAGCGGGGCACTGCTGCAGAGATAGAAATAATGATGAAGAAGAGGCTGGGCCGACATGAGGACGGTGGTAATAGCAGGAGGACGGACAGAGAAGAGAGACCGGGATGAGAATTGGAGCGATTTCTTCTTTGACTGGGGGAATTGCCGAAGAACACCATTTGATGTAATTGCCTCCATATGTGGAGGGGCTCTTGAGATAGTTCTTCTCCCTCCATCAGATACCAGTGTCTAAAAAAAAATCATTTCTGGTGAGCAGAGAGACCCAGAGCCTCCTGCCTCTGTGAGCCTGTCATGCTGCCGTGGATAATAACGCTGCCATGTGGACCTGGTTCAGGAAAAAAACACTTCCATATGTTGTGCGCGCATGCTTCCCTTTCAAGATTTATGAATGAATAGGCTTCAATCGCTGCCGAGTCCGTGCAGCGGGCGCTGACCGGCTCATGTTTGGAATTTAACAATGAAATCCATTCGCTCTTCCGCAGTGTGTATGTTTGTGGTTTTTGCCAGAGACCTTTCTGTAGGATATAGGATAGTGTAACTGATGATCTTCCTCTTTTACAAATACTTTTAATATGTGGTCGCACTGTGACCTGGGAGAGATTGTTTACGGCAGAGAACGTACAGACATATGGAAAGGCCCGAGGGAACAAACATGACGATTGAACAAGTTCCCCTCTCATGTATGTGTGTCTCGGTGTCTCTGTGTGTGCGTAACTTTGTGTTTCTTTCCTTTATTTTGCTATTTATCACCATTATTATGCTACTGAGCTGCAACAAACACACATGAGGCAAAAACACAACATTCAAGCACATATTTCAGTATTGGCACCAACAATTTAACGGCAACTAAAACACACGTCGTGAGTAATTGCCTTTCTAAATGTTGCATAAAAGTATTTTCTGATCTGAAAGTTCAGTTTGATTTCAGCACAAAAACAATGATGAAGTTTGACTGTTGGGAGGAAATAGGAAGCAAACTGCGCCGTGTGTTTCTCAAGCCATACATCCGCACCAACCTCCGCCTCAAAAAGAAATACTGTGTCTGTCTCATAACATCAAGTTAGTTCCACCTTTTGCTCTTAAATTAAAGATTCATAATTCACGGGGCAGTTACACGTTAGTATTACAGTGCGTCACTTTCAGTAATCTGGACAAAGGAGTAATGCTGTGGGTTTTCTCTGGAGGGAAGCGTCGGCAGGATTTTATAACATAAATTCAAAAAAATAAAAAGGGCCTTATAAAAAATGCTGACATAAATTATCTCGGGCTAAGACAAACGTCTTCAAAACAACATTAATTTCACCTGTCATAAACATTATAACAGTAAAAAGCCGTGAAGGACTTTGCACTTTTTCACTTTGCAGAGACATTTATATTTTAGATTTAAAAGCCAATAAAATCCAATTACTGTCTGCACTTTTGATCCATTACAATTACAAACCACAAAACACAGTTACGATGACTTACAACAAAAGATGGAACAAATTACTTGCAACTGAAACCAGGAACTTCAAAGAACGTAAAAACACAAGCACATAGAAACACAAGAGTCCCATTTCAAACTGACTTTATAGTTTGGATAGATAACGGTTTTCTTTTGCAAAGGTCTCTTTTCCTGCGCTGCTGTTGATCTCAAAGAAGAATCTCAAGAGGATCAGTTCATTCGAAGCATAAAAAGCTGACCCTAACTCTTGATCCTGAACCCCATCAGAAGGGAGCCGCTCAGTTCCTTGTCCGTCTCTGACCTTTGCTCTCGTGGCTGGACGCTGCTCTGCAGAGTCGAGCTGAACCTCTTGAGGGCAGTGCAAACAGTGAGCTCTGCAGGAGCCTCAGCCACCAGCATGCTCGCCAGTTTTCCTCCAATTGACATTTCCCATCATGCCCACACAGCCTGCATCAGTATTCACAACCCGAGAGGAGGAGGCCACGGGGGAGAGGAGGAGAGTGAGAGTGAGAAAGAAGACAACACAGTGCAGGGATACAGCGGGGCCGAGAGCCGAGCGCGCTCATCCACCTCTCTCCTATCTGCGCCTCCCTTATTCAGCGACCGCCGTTATCTCCCGGCGAAAGGTTCTAGCATTTCAGTGAATACAAAACATCGCATTTCAAAGACTGCTCATTGTGTTGGACACAGAAATGGGAGTAGCGGATTTACAAAAGGGGGGGGGGAAAGACAGGTAGACGCAAATAAAAATAGATTGAGACAGAAAAGACGGGAGATGGCGGTCTGAATGCCGGAGCGCCGTCTCAGCCCGGGCCGGACCCGCAGCCCAAGGTCCCAGGAAGTGATTAACCCTCCACAGATAGCACAGGATGATGTGCACATGCACGTGTGTGGGAGTCGGGTGTGGGCAGCCAATCTCTAAGCCCCTCTCCTGAGGCGCTCCCTAAAAGTGGGGTCATCACCCCTTGATCTTGAAATTGAATTTCGATGATTCTGGTTTCCCCCCCGTGTAAGTCCTCCAGCCCCAGGGCTCTTTCACCCACACACACCGCATCCAGACCTCCACTGCAGCGCCCACAGCCTCTTCGCGGAGTCATCGGAAATGTAATACCCGAAAAACTGGACTCTTTTTTTGTTGTTGTTGTTGGCTGATCGAGATGTGTTTGTACTGAAAATCTGAGCAAATTGGACATTTTTAAATTATCCCGTCATGTAAATTGTTCCTCACAAGCAGACACACAACCCAGCAGCCAATCAAACAACTCGTTTCTGGATAAATTGTTGTGTTGGGCACAAAAGCTCAACAGCAAATCTCATCGACGCTCAGAGGTGATTTAATAATTCACGAGGCGACAGCGAGCTGCAGCTCCAGCTCCTGATTTAGAGTCTGAATTTTGGAATTTGCAGGTGCTTCGCAGACAAAAAGCGACACATTCGCGTGGCTGTCGTTCTCTTTCGGCGGAGGGGGGAGGGGGCGAGGCAGATGTTCGTCGGGTGAATCTGCCAGACGAGGGAACCCGGGGCCAGTGAAGCGAGTGAAGAAATGCACACATCAGTTTCGTGCTCACCACATAATCCAAACACACCGGATGCCGAGCGTGAAGTACCACATGCCACAAAGAACACAACAAAGCAGATGCTGCTCAAGTGTTTGCTCCAAGCTGCAGCCGCCAGCACACGTTGACCTACGCTGGACATCTTTGATGGACAGGCACAGTTAGATTGAGCACACATTTCTTTTTACAACAATTGTACTCGCACTGTACCTATACTACTAATGTTCATTTGTCAGATTAGCAGGAAGTCTAATGTTGCCTTTATTCATTTTATACAGACAATAAGAAGGAAACTTATACTAATACTAAACTCAATATCTAACCAAATCAGGTTATTTTGCCATAAAATTGCATTTATAAATTGTCTTGCCACTATGGGGCAGCAGACGCTACATTACCTCATAAAGTTGATATTGCTAAATGGCTATAAGCCAACAGTTGCTTATTTACATATCAAGCAGACATAAAGCAATATTAGCATTTCTTTCTGGAGACCTAACACATGTAAATCTAATGTTTACTCTATTCTAAGCTGTGTTGGCCCCTCATCAACTCCTGCACTCCAGTAAAGTAGTGCGCTGTAAAAACAAAAGAATGAGCTGAAAGAGACTGAAGCTGCAGGGATGAAACTACGACGTCAACTACAGGGACAAAGTGGGCTTGTCACTACGATGGATCACACATACTTAGCATGGAAAAAAACTACTTGAGGAAAGACCAAGGAGAGCTTTATATGCCCTACGAGTGTGTTATAAAAGCAGTAACTTTAACCCGGTGACGCTTTGTCCCCTCTTTGTGGGGTTATCGCCGAGAACACAAACTTTTCTTTGTTTAATCTTGCCAATCTCTCCCGTTGCTCTCTGGGAGCTCTTTCAACTTGAACTTTAAAGCTAAAGGGACTGTCTGTTTGTTTTTTAAAGACATTCAGCTCTGCTCCCGACACTCAATATTCCCTCTTGGATTTACTCGAGTCGTGGAAGAGCACACAAGCACAAGCAGTCAGGTTTTTGGACGCCAGAGCGCACATCATTACACCACTGCGCTTAAAAAGGCGAGCAACAGGCTTAACAAGAGATTTTTACTTCACCTCTGACATTTAGCATGTCAATGAACCGCTCAGTAACTCTGCTCTCTGCAGCTCCTCTCCTCATTACCCTCTTTGGCAGGAGAGCTCTCCAGCTCTCTCTCTCTCTCTTTCTATCTCGTAATCTTTCTCCCTTTCACTCTCTCCCCCCTCCCTCCGCCTGCCTCTCGCCACCATTTCACTCTGCAAATGATTGCACCTGAAGTCAACTGGAAAGAAGAAGGTCTGTTCACGAAGTCGGACCACTATAGGGCTCCATCTGCAGAGTCAGTTCCCCCCACGGGCTCGGTAACCTCGGGGCTATGAGGCTCAGCTCCATTCTTTTCCAACCTGGATAAAGTATGCTCACTGTCAGCACTTTCTCCAGCAGCCTGGCACTCTGTTTATTTTTGCAAGACACAGAGCTGAATAGACTTTAATAAATACCGTGGCCTGAGAGTCAGGGAGCCATCTGAGCTTGTCACAACTTGTAACTTAGCTGGTTCAGACCCGCGATTGGGTGTTCACTTAACGGATGACTGAGTGCACCGCTCTCTCACCGGGGCCTTTTGGAAATCGGGGTGGAAGGCGAAAGGGGGTGGGGGGGTTACTTCTGCATGCATTTACCTCCCATGTGCACAAACACATTGCACATTGAATCCACCACGGATTGCACACCACACACGCAGCTCGGTGCAGTTCTGGAGGACGCTGAACAGAAATCTATCAGCGATGGAGCTGTGACTTGTTGGACGTCCTCCGTGCAATCCTGAAAATCCATTTTCTGAGGATGTTATGATTCTAAATATAGCAAAGTCACATCTTGCTGTGGTTTGAATGGATGAAGACACCTGTAGAGGACAAAGAGAAAAACATACTGTGGCACTTTGGAAAAGAACAGTTGTTTCTGGAGAACAAGCAGGTTTTTACTACTTCCTGATGTTCGTTCATTCCGATCCTTATAAAACTGTGGGATCTGAATGCAAAACACATATTTGAGGCTTTAAAACAAAACATTTAGGCATTTTGGGATGTACGTATTCGCACTCTAAAATACTGTAACACTTTAATGCCAGCAGTCGGTTAGCTTAGCTTAGCACAGACTAGAACCAGCTAGCTTAGCTCAGTCCAATGGGAACAAAACTGCTGGTTCAGATCGTGTCTTGTTTTTGCGTCACAGATCAGACCTTGAGCAAAACAAAAGGAGCAAATATAACTTTTAGAGATGCGTCGATCATCTTGTTTTGCCTCCGATGGACCAGAGCCAGCACCTCAGAAAAGCTCACAAATAAACACACTGTATTAAATCTAATTTGTCATCTTCGCTCATTACTACCTCTGAATTGGTCATTAAATGTTGTTGTATTAACACTTTAATCCACATAAAAAAGCTTATTGTGCTAAGCTAATGGTCTGCTTGTAGTAGCTTCGTTGTACGATGATATAACTCTCTAAGAAATGGAATGAGACTATTTCCCAAAATGTCAAACTATAACTTTAGTTTTGTAAATCAGTTTCAAGCAGTGTCAAGGTTTCTTACATTGTGTGAGTGTTGTATAATTGATTAGTATATTGAAACATATCATGGCAGCACCACAACAATGTTGACCGAGTGCACCTCAGTATGTTCAGTGCTTCCTTATTGTTCATCGCAAACTATTGGGTTGACGGCAGCAGCATTAAAGTGATTTTCCTGGAGACAACTGATGTTTCATAAAAGTACAAAAACAGAAGCAAACACTAAAGTGCACAATGTTGGCCTTGCTGACAGTAAGGAAATGTTTCAGAAGGTCCAGACTTGAAAAGAATGAAAATACAGAATGAAAGAGCAGCTAAATGCCTTTGAAATATGAAACGGCATTGAGTAAAAGGGATATGGCCATTTAGTTTAGCCCTGGATTGGCTCATCATTTCAAGTCCGGCTGGGTTGCTGCTATTGACTTCTCTTTTTCTTGCCAGTGGGTTTCAGGGTTTAACTCGGAGTTGCTGAAAATTCCACAGTGGTTTCATCCGGTGTTAATCTTTAGAGATTTGCATTAGTGTCCAGAGACACCTTTGATCTTTCTAAAGACTTTGATTGGATGTGTGAATGAGGGGGCCACTTTCCCATCGTGCAGCCACTGGATTATAGGAAGGGAGGAGGGGTTATTTATAATTTTGGAAGTTGTTTTCAGGTCAGTGCAGGCTTTCAGAAGCAATCAGACAAACACATTTCAGTGGCACAGAGACAGAGGAAGGAGGCGGGCGTCCGGGTACGATTTCAAACTCGGTGAACCTATGACGACAGCGCTCTCCGTCTCAGCGGTTTGTCTCTGTGGTTGCATGAATGGAAGTCAGAGAGCGTATACGGTTGAGACGGGCAGGGGAAGGGGGAAAAACCCCGACACCGGGGGTTATTTAAGACAGTTAGAACCACAATTATGCCTAAAGGAGACATAATACTACTCATGTACAGGTTCACACTTGTGTTGTATGGTTTTGAATATAATATGTTCAAAAGCTTTCATGTTCGTAAATAGTTTGAATAAACTTGGATTCACCCTCAGTGTGAAACGGTGCTGACGGAGCGGAGTCGTCAGGCAGCGGCTGGGTGGGTCCGTGTGTACTTCCTGTCAGCTGATGCCATTCAAATACACTGCAACCGGAAATAAACCGGGGCACATTTAGCCTGCTCAGACACAGATATCCTGACTGATCGTTTAAAGGCTCAGTCTCTCCGTGGACTGAGCGTTTCGATACGTTCACTGGGACGTCTGTCGGTAAGGGCCGACGTCAAAATAGTCACAAATTCATTGCGGCATGTTTTTTCCGCCCAAAAGTACGGACCTGGCTCCGTGACTTCTGTGTTTCTGGATCATGTCTGCCTCGTGCACGCTCGACCGAGGAGCCACCCTTAGACGAAACCAAACAGTATTTCCAGGAGGTGAGAACGAGTCTCTGGTTCTGTGCCTCATGTGTGAGAGGGAACTTTTTCATGATTCTACAAAAAAAAAGATTTGATTGTGTACGCACTGGAAGAATAAGGAACAACAGTTCTTAGAAAGCCAATTTTAAAGGACTTTTTTAGCTCTTATTTCAGAGTCGGTACTCTCCCAGCACAAGAGGAACCCGTGAGGGACGTAACTGTACGGCAGTCGACTGACAAGAGTCTCGTGTTGTGAGACATGAGGTATAAAAATTGTCCACAGTCTTCTGTTGTTTTTTTGGGCATTAGAGACCAAAGTTTGGTGTAGGCTACAAAAATGCTGTTTTGAAAAAACATCATGGTTGGGCTTAAAATAATGACATACAGTTACCTTAAGGAAACGACACACTGAGTCCATGTTACCTCCTGTCAGCTGATGTCGTTCACACTGCAGCCTGAAATAAACTGGGACACGTCCAGTATGCGCGTATAGAAATGCTGGAGGCTTGTTTGAAGTCACACGTTCTGAATTCAGGCTGAGCGTATTTCTCCCTGCATTGAGTGTTTCAGGCTTTTCACAGTGTTTATGTAGCAATAAGGCTTGCTTCATAGTAAAATAGACAATCTCACTTTTCTTTACCATATGGAACCTTTAAAATCAAAGTCTAAAAGTTGAACATGCACAGTGAAGCACTGAAACACAGCAGGTTGTCATATCTTTCAAAAAAGCTGTCTTCAGAGATGATATGTTGTACTTTTGGCCACAGGTTGAAAGCAAGGATTTTCACCCTCGGTGGTGGGAAAGCCATCCTTGAGAGCAATCATTATCAGCAGATCCTCTTTGCTGACTCAAATCCATCGGGCTTCACCGACAGCTGGTCTCTGCTCCCCCTCCGCCCATGCTTCACCTTTCAGGAGAAATCAGAGCTCGTAAACATCGTCTCAGTGATGCCTGAAACAAGTTTCCATGCCGCATTAATGTGTGCAGCAGCGAGAGCGAGTCTCTCGTCGAACAGCTGCCACCCCTGTCTGCCTGGCAGCAGCGCCGGGTTAGATTTGCCATTAATTTGTCGCACCTGACAGCCGACTCTGCTGGGTACCCTCCATCTACACCACTTTGCTGCCTTGTGCCTGGGAGGGACATGTCTTGCCCTTGTGAGAATAAGCCTGAAATATGGTTAGGGAAGAGAATGGTACAAAATAGGAGCCCCGGGCTGTAACATTTCATGTGTATCTAGGCCAGGCCGCATGATTCGGTAGAAAGTTAGAACTCCGGGGTTGAAGTCCGTGGGGTAAAGTGGATGTACCTCCTACGAACGTAACTGGGGCGGTAGACATCATCACCTTCACCAAGTCCAGGTCCAGGGAGGATTAAAGTAAAGTCAAGACGAAGCCGGTGAATCAACTTATTCTCAAGACAAAATAAGCATTAAGCATCTACACTAATAGAGGAAGTACGTGGATTAGTATTATATTTGGGGGACTATAGGCGTTCACACATTCACGCAGCAGACGCTCTGGCTCCTCCGCAGTAAACGTGTTACTTCACAGTGTTGCTCGGTGGGTTCCTTTATGTCTGTTTGTAGCACGTCGCTTAATTTAAACCTCCGTTTCACACGAGCGCCGGCCGCGGCCCTGAACATATTTAAACATTACGAGGAGCAGATGTACTGTATGTGAGAACGCCGTCGTCCAAAACAGTCGGAAACTAACTTCCCCCTGCCGGCACGCCAGAAACAAGGTCTGTGTATCGTCCGAATAGAGCCGCTGTTTGTCTGCTGAACTCACAGCGAGCGAGTCTGCGTCTCCATGATGTTTCCGTGCAAATGGAAGAACACAATCCAACAAACACCGACCTTTGACCCAGAAGCCTGTTGTTTGTTTCCCCATGCGAAACCAGAAGTCAGCGTTGGTTTATTTGAGACGTAAAACATGCGGCCCTTCTGTGAATATTGTAATCCAAATGACGTAGCAAACTTGTTGCTTTGTCTGCTGCTTCTGTTCTCAGATTGCAGTGAATTGTGAGTTTAAACTTCCAGGTGTGGAGTTATTTGGGGAGCTTTCCTGGACGATTCTCTTTTGTTGAGTACCCAAATGTTTTTTTTTTTTCCTGAAACACCTGGAGCTAGTCAGCACTACCAGGAAGTAGGAAGTCGGACGCCCAGTTGTATCTCCAGGAGTTTCTCATCGCCTGACATGTTTTGTTGCCACAGAGGAAGTAGATTCCAGATGAGGGAAACTCATGATGTGATCCATCAGCTGCACTTGAACAGTGGTAATGTTTTCATGGTATCGTAAGTATTATATGTTTTACTTTCACTAGAGAGCAGGCTTCAAGGAAAAGGGATTGATTCATTATCTTCAAACACAGGTGTAATACGTGGAGTTGTTGTTTTACAATCCGGAAAGTCATCTTATATTCTGAACAATATGGTTTCATAATATGTATAAAATGTTAGAGAAAAGGGTCCAAAGTGACTTTAAATAACATGTTTTGTCTGACCAACAATCCAAAAACTCAGCAATTTTTAGTTTACAGTGACGTATAGGATACAAGAAGTAAATCCTGCATTTGAGAGGCGAACGTTATGAAGAAAATAAAAACTGTGTTTGCGTCGATAAACACAGTTCCTAAGTTTTCAAATGGCAAATCACACAAAGCTGATTAAATCTTGTCTGATTAGTGTTTATTGAATTGATTAGATATATTTGACTGTATGTTTGCAGAGCCCTTATTACGTTCTATGAAACTAAGCTGTCACTTCTTCCCCAAAACATGATCTATCAGGAAATATAAAAACAACAAAACAGTCATTATTCACCATCTTGTCTCAGGTATGGTCCACCACTATGCCATCAGGTGACCATCAAAAGTCCCTGTACAGTACTTCCCTGCGTATCGTGCCATCTATCTCTATGTACTCAGACGTCAGTAAGGTGGAGAGGCAGTGTGCGTCACAAATTTGATCTCATTCTGAAACAAATCTTCTCATGTTTTGTAAAGGGCAAGTAGATTAAGCTTGACTGTGATGCATTGTGCAACTTCAGGCTAATCTGTTACCTTAACATAGGCAATGATGCACCGTTGCATATATCATTACCTGGACTGACGTGAATCATATTTCAATGTTCATCTTCCTCGGGCTGAGCCTTTTCTCAGCTCGCTGACATTAAGAACCGTCTCAGGCCGCTGCGAGAACGCGGCGGCAGGAAGGAAAAAGACAAAAACTTGACGACGTTATGAAGAAAAATCCTCCCGCAGCCCTTTTTCCTTTCAGTAATGGACGTGGCGTATTTTGTTATTGATGAGGTTGACATTCGCCTCAGTAATGGAGCCGGTGGTGAGTTTGCAGAAGTTGAAAGCGGCGCGTGAGCTCGCAACTGAGAGTGTTAAACGCTTCAAAATCAATGACGTTGTCCCAATCGAGCGGAGCACTTACTGCGACCCCGCCCTCTCTGATGTATGCACGGCCATACGCTGTGTTATCATTATGCAAAAGGAGAAAAATCCACAAGCAAACATTACTGCAGCGGAAGCAAGAGCCCACCGTCTCCCCCACCCGGCTCATGGATGGACAATAACATTTCACAAAGAGCAGCAATAAATGAGCTGTGAAGGCCGGGCCTCTCACCTGTCAACATGTGACACTTAAAACAGTAATTTGTTCCCCTCGGGGGCTGTACTTTTCGAGGTATTGGATTTCCCTCCGGACCCAAGATTATTCAACTATCACCTCGATGGAAAGCAATACCTTTAAAAAGACGGCTTAATGTCAAGCCAGAAACTGCACACTGAGCGGGAGCTGGTAAAAGCCAATGAAGACACACATTAGGCTTTCCTGTGCTTTCTGTACACGGGGCCCTTACATGTGAGGATTTGTCAGAGTGTAATAAAGATCCAGCCCGAGATATCCAGCAATAACATTTCATAGCTGTCATCGTCGCATGGCTCATAATGCCTTAATCTTTTATGCATATTTTACCTTAGAACAACATAACGTCCGTGAAACAGGCCCTCCTTTGTTGTCGGTGAATGTCAACATCCCTGTTATCCCATCAGTTCCCTCTGCCTGAAACCTTAAACCGCCAAACACCTGTTCTTTTGTGCGAGCTGGTATTTTACAGCAGGGTTTCTCTACATGTGGAGGGGGGGGGGCTCACTCAGCCCCTCTCATTTGCTCTCTCTCTCTCTCTCTCTCTCTCTCTCTCTCTCTCTCTCTCTCTCTCTCTCTGTCTCTCTTCCTTTTACATGTCGTCACCCCTCCCCCTTCCTCTTTTTCACTGCCCCGTTTCCTTTTATTCGCTATTGTCATCTCTCTCTCTTTTTCTGTCTCCTCAGCTCCATTTACCAAATCTCCCCTCTTCCCTTCATCTTTTAGACCCTTCTCTTCCCTTTCAGTACCCTCTACTGTGCCTGTTTTCCTCCCCTCATTTCCTCTATTCTCACTTCTACTAATGACTCTCAGACTGATACTTGACTCAGTACTCTGTCTATCACTCTGAGGCTTCATCATCTTCCTCTTTTTTGTAACACTTTCTGCTGTTTCTTCTTTATTTTTGTACCTCTCTGCCACTCAAATCGCCTCATTTAACTCCGCTCATTGTTACTGTCTCCCTCTTCTAGCCCTTAAATTGAAAAAAAAACATTATTCTTCAGACCTGATTAATGAAGCAGGAAAGAGCCCATCCCAAACTTGAACACACTCTTTCCATAAAGTATCTTTACGCTTAAAAAACACCAAAAATACATATTTGAATAATCACTGCGCAGAAGGAAGAATGCATGAACTCATGGACAAGAGGCATCAATGACATCCTCCTGGGTCGAGCTGTAACGTTAGCTAGGCCAGGTGTAACGTTAGCCAGGCCAGATGTAACGTTAGCCAGGCCAGGTGTACCGTTAGCTAGGCCAGGTGTAACGTTAGGTAGGCCAGGTGTACCGTTAGCTAGGCCAAGTGTACCGTTAGCTAGGCCAGGTGTACCATTAGCCAGGCTAGGTGTTCCGTTAGCTAGGCCAGGTGTACCATTAGCCAGGCTAGGTGTTCCGTTAGCCAGGCCAGGTGTACCATTAGCCAGGCTAGGTGTTCCGTTAGCTAGGCCAGGTGTAACATTAGCTAGGCCAGGTGTAACGTTAGCTAGGCCAGGTGTACCATTAGCTAGGCCAGGTGTACCATTAGCTAGGACAGGTTTACCATTAGCTAGGCCAGGTGTACCATTAGCTAGGACAGGTTTACCATTAGCTAGGCCAGGTGTACCGTTAGCTAGGCCAGGTGTAATGTTAGCTAGGCCAGGTGTACCGTTAGCTAGGCCAGGTGTACCGTTAGCTAGGCCAGGTGTAATGTTAGCTAGGCCAGGTGTACCGTTAGCTAGGCCAGGTGTAATGTTAGCTAGGCCAGGTGTACCGTTAGCTAGGCCAGGTGTACCGTTAGCTAGGCTCGGTGAGCAGTACAGAGTTTTGAGTGATACGGCTGCCGTATATGTTTTGTAGAAAGAAAATAGTTCCTAGAAAAAAGAAGAAAGAGAAAGGCACAAAACCAGTTCTGTGGATTATCTTCAGTAACTTTGTCACGCCTTGTGGAAAGAGATATTGCACGTTGAGTTTATCATATTTTGGTGCTTTTGAGCACCTCGAGCCATTTTTTTTTTCAAACGCAGTCTAAAAAAAGCTTTTTTAACGTAAACTTCTGTCTTTATATGAAATAAGAGATAATAGCACTACAGGCAAGAGGTCAAATATGTATTTTAGATTTATTTTGTCGAACTGTCTCTTTAAGAGTTCCCTTAATTGGAACCTCACAAATAATGAAAAACATCCCCAGATGAAAAGTATAGAAAGTATGTACCCAGGACTGTCACACTGAGTTCCCATCCAGACTTCATTCTGTGGTCGGGGTCAGGCAACAAAAGCACTTTAGTAGTTAGGGAAAGATTGTGGTTTCTGCTGAATGTAAACAAATGCATCATGTCTCAAGTCACTGTGGACCTCTTCTGCATTAAACCGGACCACAATCTCAAGCTGCACTTTAACTATGTGCTGTGAGTGCCCAAACGTTGCCATAAAACAGTTATATAATAAAGTTGTCGTCAATATGAGCAGATCAGATATTTTTTTGCAGCAAGCGAATGAAACTTTCCCTCATCATGTTTCAGTAATATAAGATGTCTGAATGGTATTACATTTCCTGTTTTTTAATATATGTTTCACATCAAAAGTTCATGTTTCACAATAAACTTCACGTCTTCACAGGCAACAAGTTATTAAGTCAAACTAAAAGTAAGATTTAGGCAACAGAACGAATGAGTTAGGTTGAGTTAAATATCGTTGTTTGGGTTAAACTAACTAAGGAAGTGTTGGAGCTGCAGTAAGACTTCTTCTGGAAGCCTGGCAGCATGGCATGGAGTCTAACAGCACCTTCCACCTCGCGTTGTGCTGTGGAACAACACACACATTAGCGGTCATGGTTGCTCATAGTTCAGCTCGCCCCTTTTGAAGTACGCCCATTTTGAAAAACAGGAATAGAGTACCTTTGAATCTCTTTATCCCGTCAGCTCCTTTCCTCTCTTTCTTCTGATTCTAACATCACCTTTCTTTGTGTCCTTTCTGTCCTTCTCCAGCAATATGCCGATTGTCTCTTTGCTCCTGGTGCCTCTCTCTGGCTCTCACACTTTATGTCTACCCACTGCTCTGTCTTACTGCTACTCTCCAACATCTCTTCTATCCCTTGGTTGTATGGAAGATGAGGTAAAAGAAAGAAGAAAGAAAGAAATCCTCTCACAATTCCCTCATCTCCTTTTTCTATTTGAAAGCTAGCCTTTGTGGAGCTGCCGGGAGCAGCTCCAGTGTCTCCAACCGCAGCCAGGGCTCTTTTCATCGGGAGAGGTTTGAAATCTAACTGACCCTATTCATGCACTGCCAGGCCTTCGCTTGTACTCATGCTACATAATACGCGGCGATGCAGCGGCTGGGGAATGTGAGTTATTCAGTGAAGGAGGGAGACAACAGTAGAAGAGCACAGAGGGAGTTTGGATCAAATCAGAAGGTAATTTCAAACGCTGCATTTTACAAGAAGGACTCTTTAAGATGTGTCATTACTTTGAGGTCATCGTTCAATAACTGTGCGATGTGGCAGTCTGAAGTTTTCTGTTTGACTAGAGTTTCAAGGTTTTGTTTTTTCTTTTTCATGTTCGCTACGTTTTAGCTCAGTAGTCATGCTGTTGTCTTTCTTGGACCGCACAGCGTGTCCGGCAGTAGGATGTCTTTCTCTCTGCTTTAGAAAAAAGTGCATTTTCTGTGGATGATAGTCTGTTCTGCATCGTTGTGACCAAGCGGTTTCAACAGCTCATTCTGCTGAATATCTTGCGATACAAACGCATATTGTGATGCTTTTCTTGGAAATATGAAAAAAACAACATCCAGAGCACTCCCTTGATCTGAGGAAGAAACACATTCTTTCTTTACTCGTCCACCTTCCCTGTGGTTTCATGTTTCATGGCAGCATGAGCTGACGCTGTGCTGGCAGATTGACCAATACAGAGACGGCGGTAATGACACTGAAAAGTCATGGGTTGACCCAATTCCACCCAGCGCGGCGACAAATGTCATGAATCCCATCTCATTTCAACAGGATGTTATCAGCAAAATTATAGTTGACCTCTGGGATCCATCAGCTTCCAGACAAACACATTTAATATTCATAAAATAAGGAAATGTGTGCACTTTGAAACATAAAAAAAGGAACTCTTGA
Organism: Clinocottus analis; assembly: GCF_023055335.1. NCBI lineage: Eukaryota > Metazoa > Chordata > Actinopteri > Perciformes > Cottidae > Clinocottus > Clinocottus analis. Next base: position 18,783,702 of record NW_027175821.1, read on the forward strand.
TCACTAGTTGACCAAGTTCATCATTTCAGGCTCTGTATCATTTCCCCATATATCCTAATCTGATAGGATTGAATACATTGAGCTTATCCAGACTGTGTGTATAAGCTCATCATTGGCCGTGACTATCGCTATCTGCGCTGTCTTATTTTGAAAGCACCACGTTTGTGTGTGTGGAGCCAGTGTGGAAGGTGGGAGGTGAAAATGGATGGGTGATACAAACACAGGACTTCCACCCAGCAGGTCTCAGTTCATGTCTTGTGTTAAACCATCACAGTTGAGGTATTTTCCAATAGTTTTGTTACTTAACGTCCGGACACCATGTTTTTTTTTTACTTGTTTTAAGCCAAACGAAAATCTTCCCCGAAACCTAATGAAGTGCTTTTGTTGCCTGTAAAAAACCAAGTAAATTTCAAAACCAAGTAAATAAATCAACAGTAAGATAAAAGTGCATGTGGAGAGCGAAAACTTGATCAGCACAATATTTTGAAATTAGAAACTTTGAAATTAGAGACTTTTAATTGAGAAATTAAAAGTCTCATGTTTTTCCAAATATCTGATAAAGTAGTATTTAAACATATTACCAGAAGCATAATACCATTTACCTGTAATCTACTCCTGTAGAATCATGATTAGTGCAAAGGTTTTATTTTCCTAAACTTTAGGAATCGTATAGCTCAACATGCACAGTGAGCAGATTTGGTCATTTTATCTCTGCAGACCTTCAATGACTCACTGATTCTGGTCCGAAGTGCGAAGACAGTGTGTAGATTCTTGTGGATTTAACTTCTGTTGTGTCACATCAGTCAGTCCCAGAGAGAAGAAAAACAAACATTCAATATGAAAATGTGCCAGATTATTACGCCAGATATCAGAGAAATGTCTTTCCATCTGATGAAAAAGACCGGTTCCATTGATTTGTGTGGCAATAAAAGCTTGAACTTGATCGCAAGAGCACCAAAGTGTTGATGGTGATTATGCATTCATTTATAAACATCCTTCTATCTGATAAATAACACCACGAAACAACAACTGTGTGGCATTTTAAAAACCCACTGATTATCTCCCTGTAGGCCTGGCTTCTTCAATAAATTCACATTTGTAAAAGAAAACTTGTCCACTTATCTGCCACCTTGGTGGAAACATGAACGGCTGGAGACAGAATCAATTCTACTTTCACTCATGTTTGTTTGTTATAGTCTCACTCTCAGCTGATTGTGCACACACCAGCTTACACAGATCCCCACCTCCATGGTAGTCAACAAAACTTCACTGGAGAAAGATGCGCTCCTTCATATCATTCTGGGGGAAAATGAAAATATGAAAAAAACATAATAACAGGAGCGACACTCTCATGAGGCACTCCACTGTGGCTCTTCTGGGATTTATATAATAACCAAAAAACAAGGCTATGATGTAATTCCTTTATACTTTCAGTATCATGGAAACAATAACTTGAATGTACTTCATGTCTTGTGATGGTTGCTCAGCTTACAAGGTTATGGGGAGGATCGCTTCCACCAACATGAAACTACAGACGCAAAGTAACAACATTAGCTACAAAATGTAAAAATGAAAGGTTTACTTCCTGGAGGAGTGAACGAACAAAGGCCATGTGATCGAATGTGGAAGTGCTTTTAACTTGCTTTCTTTCCAACGGCCATCAGGGGGCAAAAAGAGGTCCGGTTGTATAGAAGTCTATATAAATGACCCTCGTTCTCATTTGATTTATTCTCTCAGTCAACATTGGAAACATTAGTTTGTGTCTCAATCTCTAGTTTCAAGTCTTCTTCAGTACAGTGTGATGTTCATTTAGTAAATGATGGTCATTTACAGTCCAACAGACCATAAAGCAGGGGATGCTTTGGGGCGGGGCTTACTGTGATTGACAGGTCACTACTTCAATAGAATACTCATATATTCATGGTTTGAAATTTTGGTCTTACAAAACAAGACTCTGGGCATAATTAATCAAAGATAATAAATTAATAATCCAAATAATCGTTAGTTGCTACCCTATTCTGTTTTTGTATACTCTGTATTTTTAAAAACGGCTATCATTGCGTCAGTTATACTTAATGTATAAAGACATCAAGTCACACAAAATCTGCTGCAGAAATCAAACCTGTGTTGTTTTCGTCTCTGGACTGGCCGCTCACACCACGAGGCCGCTCTGAGTAGATGTGCAAAATGTGCTTGTGTCAATACAGACGAGCCTAATGGTCTGTGTGTTTAGACCCTTCAATGGGACGACACTGGGGCTTTGGCTGCTTATAATGGGAACACCAGTGTGTGAAATATGTTATGCAAAGGAAGCAGGCGAGTGATGCAGCAAAGGGCCACCGTTTGGCACTAAGTCCAGAGAGTCAGCAATAAAAGAGAGGACTAAAGTCAACAAGCCGCTGACAGTCAGTGTTGGCCGCCGCGCCGCAAGCAAGAGGCGCCTTCCAAAGTTGGCCGAGTGACGCTCAGACGCAACTCAGCCACCGAGCTGGAGGAAGAAAGCTACGCTTTCATTGTTTGGTGCAAATATAATACTTTAGTTTGATATAGTTGCTATGGTGCAAGCGCTGAAAGTGACGTCCTCAGATGAATTAGTTTCAGATCTTCTCTACTTCAGCTAAGAGTTATCACGGAGAATAAACAAAGTGAAGATACCATTAATTTACAAAGAGTGTTTATTGATGTATCCTTTAAACCAAGTCTAGATATATTCACATCCTAAACAGCTTAGCTTGAGAGCATTTCCTCCCCCGTTTCTTTTATTCATGTGGACAATTATTTCAGATTAGATTAGAACACTTTATTTATCCCCAGTGGAGAAACTCATTTGTCACAAAGTCATACAGACAACAACAGACAAAGCTCACAGTGCACAGCAGAAAAGAAACACATCAGTACAAGGAACAAACAACACCAGAAAATGCCATATGGAACAAGATGACAAAAGATGTTAAATATAAATCATATTCTTTATAGACAAAACGCTGCATTGTCTATGAGTCGATAATGGTCTACGCATCATATCAGATAAAAAAACGTCTACATGCTAATGTCTGCATGCTAACGTCTGCATTCAAAATCTGCATGCTAACGTCGGCATTCTGTAAGTGCATATTATGAGTCTGGTTGTTTCTTTTTCTTTTCATAATAAAACATTACTTTGATTTTCATTATTTGCCTTTTCCACCTCGCCAACATCCGCCGAAATATAAATAACTAAATAAATCTACCGAGTAACAGATGAAAAGGGAGGGAATGTGTACAAATCTGGATTTCACTATCTATGTGCATGTTTTCATTTCTTTTCCTGGAAAAGACAATCTGCCAATCATAAGTATGGGGTAAAAAAGTAAACAATATCATGTTGAGTGGGAGTTCTGTGGTCCAGCTTTGATGTGAGTAATTATTATGAGAGCCTATTCATTTGCCGGCCTCGATTTACTTTTCATTCTTACAGGCAAATGCCAAAAGAAGTCATTGCTTCTGACAGTTGAAATATTAACAGCAAGTGGTGTGGAAGTCGCAAATTATGAATAAAACATAACGTGTCGTGTTTGACAATTCCATCAGCGCTAATAAAACCGTGGGCGTGCTGGGCTTTTGCCAAGCATCACACTGACGGCATTAATTGAAATGGCAACATAATTAAAAATCCAATTAATCATGCAGCCGTAATGGACAGAAAAATGTAAAAACTGCGGATTGACCTTCAAAATGGAATTTGTTCTTTGCTCAAACATTAAAAAAAAAATGTTTTATATATTTTTGGCCTTTCAAATTAATTGGGGAGATGCATTATTTGTGCCCGGGGAAAAGCATGCAAACAATAATTTGGGGTTGGAAGGTTTGCGACAGAGCAGACAATTTAATTATGAACAGTCATTTCAGAATTAGGCCATTACTGTCAGACACCGTGTGTGATTGGATGCAGGTGACTGCAAAAGAGCAAAAGGATCATCATTGGCAGCAATTTGAGCAATCGCTAAAAATAGCCAGGAACAACAAAGTACAATTTGCCAAAAATTGCTTTTTGCATAACTAAAATGCCACGTACAATTATTTGAGTTCTCACCTTCATCATTTCTCTCTCCAACATGCGCTCACAAAGATGCCATCCATTTTTAATATCTGAAGAGGATTTACTTCTCTGTAATCTGAGGATCATTTGGGTAGCCTTGACATTCCCCTTCATTCATCACCGCAAAGTCATATTAAAACAGCAACACATAATTACATTTTTCATCATCAAAATCAAGTTACGCATCATTGGAAAGCTGCACCGTTCTCTCAGGGAGCATGCAAACCTCCTATGCCTTTCAAAAACAAATAAAAAGATTAGCTTTTTTATCCCCCACCAGCAAGAACGCAGGTATTGTGTCGATCCATTTGATCGATCTCCGGACGTGTGGGAATAAGTCTAATCCCATCCCTCCCCCTGACATCGACCTCTGGGCCCCGTCTTGATCCTGTTTCCAGGATGAGCCTGACTCCTGGGCCACTGACACACAAACCATTTGAGCTTCAGCACACATCCCAGAAAGAAAGAAGAAGAAAAAAAATCACCCGGACACATCCAGCTACAATAGTGTCACGCTCGGATTGGCTCTGTGAGCACTGTCATGGCCTTTTGAGCACGAAGAGAGGTTTTGGGTGGCAAGGGCTGTGAAATAACAGGGGGAGGGGGGGTTAAAACACTCTGTGGTGTGTTGACCGTCTAAAGTGAACCAATGTGCTGACTGCGATAAGCAGCTGCGATAATAATGCTAATCAACACGACAATGGCGGGGGACGATATTTGTCATCGCTTTACGGATCGTGACACCTACTTGCGTGCCTGCTCGGTGATTGCGCCATTGTCTTCATCTGAGGAGACGTAGACAACGGTCCAACCTGGAGGCTAAATCGTTGTTGCGTGTCGGCTGAACTCAAGAATCATCCCTTTTATGTCAAAAAAGCAGACCGCCCTCTTTTTTTTTCCTTCCAGCAGACACTTCAGAAAAGCAAACAATCGGGTCCAGGAATAGCAGCGGTATTGTTGCGTCCCCACGTTTCTCATAAGGACCCTCCACTCCTCCTGCCCTCCTCCCGGAGTTTCAATCCGAACCTGAATGAGGCCCAAACAAAGAGGAGCTGTCAGTGGTCTGCTAGACGTGGTGGATTAAGCTGAGAAATGAAGACCTGTCGCAGACTTCAGCCAAATAGACTCCCTGTATCTAAGCGGCAGTGGCAAGGAGCCACATGTCTTTCACGGCGGCCTTTTAATGAGCTCTAATTAAATTTTCGTGGGCTCAGCATTTGTCCGGGGGTAAGCGTTGGATCGCTGGCCACCTACGATCAGAATAAGCAGTACAGGGAAAGATAAAGTCCCAAGATGTAACCTACTCTGTCTTTTGTATGTTGCAAACCAACATACATCGTATCTATGATTATATAAACTACACAAATCAAAGAGTTCCTTTTTTGTGAGACTGAAACGCTCATCGTAGAGAAATGTCTTCACATGGCTGTGTGTCTCATGGTAAGCACTTGCCTTCTTCTCGACAGGTGGCAAACAAATAAAAGTGTTTTTTTTCACAGCACATTGATGGTAATTCATTCAACAGTTGCCGAGGCATTAAAATCTGAGCCACAAATGTCAGCAGGCGAGTGAAAACGTCCGGGGATCACCAAATTCCTTAGGACTCATCCTTTGGGAACAATGAATGTCTGCACCAAAATTTGTGCCAATTCATCTATTTTATGGAGCAATATTCAGCCCACCGGTTTCGTCCTGTGGGCACCGGGGGTATCCGTACAACATTTCATTGCGATCCATTCTACAGCTGATATTTCTCAAAACATCTAAAATGTCAACCTTAAGGTGACCCTGGAGGAACAGTCGGGGTAATAGTGTAGCATTCACTGTTCATAATGTCACAGAAATCAATTATATCTGAACTGAAGTGTTGGCCCAACCCCCAGGCTACTCCACTACAGGAGCTAAACAACAGCATAAACCAAAATCTAACTTGAAACATCCAGGTAAACATCAATGTATGCTTTTATTTTTTTTTCTTAAAATACTAGAGTTACAATTAGTGCTTCCATCCCAAAACAGCAGGTACAAGTTGTTTTCATTCCATACAAAAAACAAGATATAAGTATGGGGTGTCAAAGTTGTCAGCCTGCAGTAGGATGATGTCATCACCAGCAGTCTTAAAACCAGGAAGTGAGTCGGCATCTTTGCACTTCCAGTTCCCAAAGTCAATGGGTTTTTGGTTACATGCCTGAAATCAGGTGTGTGGTGAACACAAGCTTAAGAAATATACCATGAAATCAAAACATAAGAAAACCCCTTGGTAAAAGGTAAAAACTATAAAACGACTTTGCTAGAACAGCAGTCCTCCTTTAGCTTAGCGGTGTAAAGTCATGTGACATTTGTCTGGTTTGTTTATAGCCCAATGTTGGCTTTTTACTTCTCTCGATTGTATTCACGCTTTAAAAATCTTTGAATTGGATTGTTCATTTAATTATCCTGCTGAACAAAAGGTGGATTGTTAACTAATTGTACTTGTATTGTGTGTTCTCTCTTACCATCACTTATAGTGTTATACTTCGTGTGGTGACCTCCACTGGCTGTACTTTGCTTCTTCCTGGCAGGAGGGATGGAGTAATTCACTTAACAGCTGGTCTCTGACTTCCAACTCCTGTTTTCAAGCTTTACTAGAAAAGTGTTTAGCTAGCTTCACAACTGTGCATCTACTCGCATGATAAAGGCAGACGAGTCAGTGTGATGTCAATTCTAAATTAATGATGAATACATTTGTTATGAGTTACGTTTAAAATGTATTCAACAGAGGAACACTCAGAGGTCGATGTGCTGTTGCTTCTCATACTCAATGTGGTTTAGCGTTAGCACTCAAATTAAGGCGTGAAACTGGAAACTAGTGTGTTTAGGCATGCGTGTTGTTTCTCCTAAAGTAGTTTCCCTCCCTGGGAAGGATCAAGTTGTCCATCAGCTACTGGAAGCTACTTGCAGAATAACAGAAAAACAAAAAGCCAGCTGTAATGTATTTTCCTCCCCATTCTCTGTAAGGCCACACTCTTCCTCCCACTCCATTGTGGGAGGAAGAGTGTCTGCATTACAGTAAAAGTGGAAAGCCTCAGTCTGCAGCTCCCGAGTCCCTCATCTTGTGTCACATTGCTGTGCACCACCCGTGTGAACACCTTCCAGCAAGTGTGATTCCTTCCACCTGGCTGTGTTTCATTCATGGCTGCTTCTCTCTGCACCATTAAGCAGCGGAGGTCCCTCCACTCCGGGAGGATGCGTAGCGTGTGGTACACTCACAAAGGAGGTGATCAGGTTCTCTGGAGCCTCAAAAACATATACTTCAAACTGCTGGCAGAGGAGCATTTTATGTAGCCTCGCAAGAGTGAGCAGTACTATACGAGGGATGTTGTTCACTGATGACATGAAGACACTCGACCAGAGTTCTGCTGTAAAATCACCACAGCTGGAGTTAAACCAACACGATCATTATAACTAAACTGCATTAAAAGTCTGTGTTTAGTTAGCAGATCAGTTATAATCTGCTTCATAGCAGACAGCTAAACTGGAATGGCAACAGCTGGTCAAGATATAATAAAAATAATAATAGCAATGTCATGTATGACCATTTATGTCCCTGCAAGCTACCCGCCTGAGTTAATATGAGCTAGTCCTGCCAGACCTGCCATGTCAGGCTTAGTGCCCATTTGTAAAGACATATATAAAAAGACGATCATGTTTGTCACACACCTATTACATAAATGGGCTTTCACAAGTTCCAGGAAATTACTCAAAGGTCGTCATACCGAATGAGTTTTTCAACTACCATTTAAATGAAACGCCTGCATTGGGCATGGAGTTTTACTTTTGTCTTGAAATGAAACTTTTGCCATGACAAGTGGAGAATCCAGTTATTGACCCATAAAAGTCTGAATATGTCGCTCTCTTGTGCATTGAGTTCGACCATTATTTTTTAAAATTGGTCATTTCTCATGTTTTTGACTACACTGTCCTATTTAAACATGTACCTTTGAAACCTGGCACTAATTGGCAAATATAATTGGCTAAAAAAAATATTCTCCATGTCAAACTGTAACTGCAGAGCGTTTTTTTTTTTGCAATGTGTCATCACATTGTCTCCTCCTTATTTTACATATTGCCTTTTCCACAGAGCTGCAATCTAAAACTACTTCCCCAAACAAAAAGTTCTCTTGGTCCAGCTACGGAGGTAAATCAGCCAATGAGATTATTTCTGCTTGAGCAGCTGAGCTCCTAAGTCTAAATCCCACCAAATAAGCATTTGGCGAGGATGACGTGGCTATAACTGCTGCCTTTTCCTACGAATCTCTGACCCTGCTTGTACAACTTGGAGTCATATTTATGTTAATGTTTTGTCAAATAAACTTGTTTAGATTCCCCCGGGTTGATACGTGGAAGAGGGAGAGAGACAGAGAGCGAGAGAGAGAGAGAGAGAGACACAAAGAGAAAGAGACGCCTGCTCAACCGAAGATCTGTCTCATGACTTAAACATTCTGGGGGATAAAATATGCCCACACTGCAGGGATTCTTTCCCAGTAAAAGTTGCAGCTTCAGCAGCGGGAGAGGCATCAATGGAGTATTGTACCAGTGTGTTGTGATCATATTGCGCTGCCTCATGGTCGGCATAAAGCGGCACTGATTACACGGTGGAATTATGGGGAAAGTGGTAAAACAATACCTTTGCATGTCAGAAACCTCGTGATAGGATAGAATGAACTCTGATACTCGGCAGGCAACTGCTCTCACAGAAATAGACTTCGGTATTTAAAATGTATAAAACATATGGCTTATGCATACACTGAGGAGGTTCTTGCAGAATGTCCCGTACTGCTCTTGTTTCCTATTAATCTCTGCTGTCATCAAACACACGTTACCCCACATATCCAAAATATCCGGCCAGAGAATCAAAGCCGGGACCAACACTACATGCTAGTCCTCTCAACAATATCTTACATCAAAGTTGCAGATGTACAGATAAGTAACAGACTGAACTCAACCACGAGCCTGGCTTTGATTCTCAAAGTCTGCGGGATGAACGTTCTTCATCCCTCGTTCAGTGCTTGGACGATGGCGATGAAGAGCGCTTCTCTAGAGTCACATTACGCTTTTACCAATCACCAATACGTTTCAAATCAAAGACGATGCAGGGAAGAGGATCGTTGTGTCAAACTGAGGACTTTCACCAAGGAGACAAGTGTTTGTGTCCCGTGCAAAACCACAGATAGCATGTATTTCAACCCTTACATTAAACCTAACCAAGTACTTTTGTTGCCTAAATGTAATCGAGAGTGCTCTTTTAAAACAGGTCCACAAGCAGTATAACGTGTATAAACACGGATCTAGAAATGTTCATCTGAAACATATTTTTAGTTCAGCAATGTTGTGATTCATATCCGCGGTGTGCAGAAACGCACAATGCCAACTTTGTGTTCTGGCGACTGGGTTGAATATTTGCTTCGTCCCAAATTCACTTCAGTTGAACCCTGCAAGAAGGACAAATGCTTCTCCAGACGGCTCCGGCAGACTGAGCTCTGAAAGAAGCGTCTGTGTTAATACAATTCAGACTACACACATTATTATAAATACAAGAGAAAATAGAGACACAGGCTAACTTGAAGTGCCCAGTCTCTGAAGTTAATAAGCAGCAGAAATAAACCGTATCTAATGAATGCTGTAATGCAATCAGCTGAGGACTCTAAGAGCCGAGGACCTGCAGTACCCCTGCCAGAGGCTGTCTGCCACACTTTACATTAAGCAGCAGGATGCAGCTACACAGCCAGCACCGCTAAGAGACCCCATTTAAGCTGCTGGGCATTTAAACATCATCATCATTTATCATTTATCTCCAGGTTAAATGCACTTCTTTTAACTCGTAGTCAGAGTCAGCAACTGATTGTAATGACAGCATTGCGTGGCGAAAGTAAAGGTGATGGTCAGAACAATGTGACTGTGACTTCATGTTCAGCAATCAATCTCATCATGCGGTCGAAAAGGAAAGAAAGAGGAAATCATGATTTTTCTGGAGGCTCATTCCTGATTGAACCGTGAACTGATTGGCCGCGACGTGACACTCCTGCATGTGAGTGAGGCCGGAGGCTGCACTGTATCTGGAGCAGGCTGGGAAAGCGAGTCAGAGGGTCCACTGCTGCTGTTGCTAACACTCCACAAAAACTGGAATGCAGTGAAGGTCAGATTCCATGAGAGAAGTGTTATACAACCCGGGGTGGGTGGGAGGGCACAGAGGAGGGCTTTCACTCGCCTGCCTCGCTGACTTCAGACGCACCACAAATTCCTCGGGGGTATTTATCTGTAGCCAGGTGATTTCCAGGCCCGACCGTCCTCGGCTTGAGCCACGAGGGGAGAGGAAAGCGAGGTCGGAAAAAGGAAAGAAAGGGAGACAGAAGAGAGGGTTACAGGAAAGAAAAGAGTCTATCTGAACCCAGGCGACCATTAGTGTAAAGGTTAGTGTTGATTCAGTCGTTTCCAGGTGAGTTACCTCAGACTGATCACGTGCATGTGGACTTAGGTGATTAAATGAGGATGGAAAAGGGTGGAAAAGGAAAGGAAATAAGGGAGATGGAAATATTACATGAAGGTTGGCGTTTATCTGCATCGAGGTGATTTACAGGCTTTGCTGTCATCGTAAATGCGAAAGGGAAAGCAATTCTAATGTCATTTCTTAGTTTTACCAGGTTGAGCCATGAAGAGGAGAGGAGAGGAGAGGAGATGAAAGGAAATGAAGGAAGGGAGAGAGCAGCAGAAGAATGGAAGAGGAGAGGAAGGTTAGGTTTCATCTTTATCAAGGGGATTTCCTGGAGAAGTGCAGGGAAGGAGAGGATGGGAGAAGAACGCAGGTGAGAAAAGGGACATCTGCTCTCAGGTGATCCTTGACATGTGCAATGAGGAAAAGGAAAGGACAGAAAATAGCTTACCTCCATCCAGATCTCACTCGCCCACTCTCAGGAGGAGGCTAAGAAAAGGAAAAGAGAGGGCAAGGAAGGGAGATGAGTTAGTTAGTGTTTCTGTATCCTGATAAAACAATCGTCAGATTGAGGAAACAAGGGAGGAGGAGAAGAGAAAGATTTAAGCAAGGTAAGGAATGAAACAGGTAGAAGGAAAGAGGAATGAAGAAAGGAATGAAAGGAAATATATATATATCGGTGATTTACAGTTCAGAGCATCCTTTGTTGCAGGTTTCTCAGCCACAGATTGGACCAAAAAGGAAAGGGAATGGACATTTTTGTGCAATATAGTATACGCCCAATAAACCAGAATGCCTTTTAACTCAATCATGCCCCATCAACCTCCACCCAACCCCCACCACACACACACACACACACACACACACACACACACACACACACACCTTCTCTCTCTCTCTCTCTCTCTCACACACACAACCACATTCTCACCCTATATCACACATTTCTGCCAGCGTCCTTCTGACAGAGGATACAATGCTATCTCTACTGCCTAATCCACGGCAGCACGGGGATACTGGAAGGCTCACGGCACAAATTGGACATTTCTACACGGCGTGCAGGAGTGCAAGACCCAGACTTTCCCTATCAGAAATCTAAATGACGCGTCCTTTGTGCCAATTCCAGTGCACGTTGGGGAAATGGAAGACGGGATTGTGGGAGACATATATTTTATGTTCTAAACCCTTCAATAAAACTCTCACTTCTTACCACCACCGCGGCGATAACAAAGGGCGTTCTCTGTTTGCGGAGGCGACCGTGCCTTCAGCTTGATGCATTGAGACATTAGCATTTAGATAACCCCTCTGAATATAGGATGTGAGGGAATTGAAAACAGGAACCAAATAAATACTGTGAATAATCAGAAGTTACATTTTGAATTAACACAGGTTTGTCTTTTATCCCTCGAAATAAGAAAAGACCGGCAACAACAAGTGAAGCATCCGGGTTGTTTAGAACTGCTTTTGGGTTTCAGAGGCACAAAACAAAACTGAGAACGGTAAAGAAACACAAACACAAGGGATGTTTTATATGTCGGCTCTTTTGACTGAGGATGAGAATCAGTAACATGTTCCTCCTGTTGACAAACATAGCATTGAGTCAAAGCACTTTCAAAACACAAGTAATTATACAAGTTAATATTATTATTAGTATTATTATTATTATAAAAGAAACCATCCAGGTTTCCTGTATCTGCAAACTGTCATGGTAATTCATTTATTTTTCCATAAGTTCCCATTTTCCTTAGAAATCTTATTGATTTTCCTCTCAAAAACTATAAAAGAAGAGTGATACCACCCTGATGACTGTACGTTAAGCACGGAGATATTAAAGGTAACTATAGCTTTGAGAGAAGATGGTGAACTTGGGAAACTCTGTCCAAAAGTAAAAAAACACAAATGAACCCACCAGTAACACAAAAAACTCAATAACTAACACGTTACATCTCTTTTGTTGAATATGAGCAACACTAACCAGCTGCTGGCTGTTTATCAGAACGACTGGTTTCTATTGTCTCATCCAACTATCAAGAAAATCATTGAGTGGGTTTCACAAACTGTCAAACTCCAGTCAGGTTCAGCAAAGGTTTTGGTTTTGGATAAATAGATTAAAAAAAAGATCTGCATATTCTTTTACATGCCTCAAGTCTGTGTTTTTTTTACAACCTCAACCAAGTGCTTCCATCGCCTGGACACGAGAGATGTTTCAAACCATCCACTTCCCTCCTCCTGATGACTTCTGGGCAACAGGAACGTCACATTAGCAACGCTGACAGTTGCCAGTGAGTGCAATCCCAACTGCAATCACATCTCCTATGAATCTGGCAAAGCGGAACAGTGGTAGGAATGCACTTTGCCGGTCATCGGGTTCGTTTTAAAGGAGCAGTTTTGATGCAGTTGTAGGATTCACAAATCATTTTCATTATTTTACATCAGCTCCTGAATGTAAAACAGAGTCGGTGAAACAGTACAGTGATGGGCGACAGTTATTCAAATAAGAAATTCTTATTTTGTTCCTGATCCCCAAAGAGTCTGTTATCTTTGTCCAAGTGAAATTGGTCATTTAAAGTAATCGACTGTGGAGGAAGTGAGATAGAAAGGTCATCCTGCTCGATGACAATTTTGTCCAGTAGAAATTCATTCATAGGCACCAAAATATCTGTAAAACTGGTTAATATTCAAACCAATTGGCAGGGTGATCTCATGGGCCTCTGAGTTCTGCCCTGATTCATCACTCATGATTCTCTCCCTGTGCTCATATATTATTTTCACATCCCGGCATCAGATTTGATCTGAGTCGCCAATCAGAGTGTGATGAAAGTGGCTTGAGCCTCACGGAGATCAATCTGAGCTTTGTCCCCACATTGAGACGGACCCAAAATATCCTCTCAAAGGGGAAATTCCACTGGCTTCGGCTTTGAGGACGTCGTTCTCCTGAAGAAGACTCTTTGTATTTTCAACGTAGTGAAAATAAAATGTAAAAAAAAGTTACGCTCAAGTAAATCCAAACCAAATGTTGGTGGAATTTCATCCGAGCTGCGGAGAGAGAAAAGGGAAGTGTCGGTGCTGCGGGGAGACCCCGAGGCAATCAGTATTCCAGTCACCTGCTGTACAACATAAAGAGCATGCTAGCAAGCTGTGGACAAAGACACCCCCAACACACAGCCCACCAATGCATATGGAGCCACACACACACACAGACACACACATAAACACAATCAACCGCACACACGCTTTCAAAAAAAAGCTTCATTGAAATAAATTGCAGGCTCTCCGGCAAGCTGCACCTATAGCAGTTTTCTTGGCTCCAGCAGCAGGAGGAAGGAGGAAGGAGAGAGAGGAGGAGGGAGGAGGGGGTGGAAGAGGAGGAGGAGGAGGGGGGGTGGCCAGAGAGCTAGCAACAGATGATAAAAGCCCTACAAAAGGTTAGGAGACGTGACAACATGGCTGCCAGTCAATCAGCAGGGCGCAATATGATCACCTTTCCCAGATTCCAGGTAACGGAGAGGAGGAGATGAGGGAGGAGGCATCATGGAGAGATGATGCACGACTGGATCAACTTTCAACATCCCCTTTGAAGTCCAAAATGTACTCCCCCAAGAAAAAACTAAAAAAACAAGGGCATTTTCGCTGGACAACATTGGTGATTAAACGGCATTAGAGGGTTTTCAACCCCTCGAGCACTTAAATAACAACAGGTCAAACGCGGCATTCGCAATGAGTAAACCTGTCTGGGTGAAAACTCCAGGGGTTTAGAGAGCCTGTAGCGATGGCAGGTGGTAGTTAACATTTCAAAGTGTAAGCCCTCCCGAATTCCTATGATAATATGTATAAAAAAGGAAGAACGGGAGGGTCAAATAAACAAAGAGGAAGCGCGCACATGAGACAAAGACTTCACCTGAATGGAAGGTGGTGTTGTGGTGATGGCGGGCGGGGAAGGAGGAGCTGTCACATGCTACGTTAGGGAGCGAAAACAGCTCACTGTGTTATCACAAGGGCATCCTGTCATTGACGCATCCCCGGCTGCTGGATTTACAGTCCAGGGCCAGCTATTACCATTGATAATTGATGGCCTGTAGGTGTGCATGTGGGTGAAAATGGGACGGCGAGTATGTGGGCGTGGACATGTGTGTGTGTGTGTGTGTGCGTGTGTGTGTGTGTGTGTGTGTGTGTGTGTGTGTGTGTGTGTGTGTGTGCTCATGTTCATGCATGTATATCCACTGTATGTCAGTGTGGCTGCCCCCCTCCCACCCTCCCGCCCCCCTTTCAGTAACAACACCCCCTCCCCCATCCTCTGCCTGTCAGTGGCGTGGGCCTCTGATTGGGGGCCCTGGGCTCAGTCGCCACGGAAACTGCACCAAAGCAAACAAAGGGGTGGAACGGAGCCGAGGGAGCGCGGCGGCACAAAGGGGCTACCTAGCACAGTGGAAGATTTCAGGAGAGGCTCCCGCACAAAAGCCGAGCCGTCGCTTTCTCGTCAACACTCTGAGCTCAAACCTGCGTGTTGGGCTGCTGTGAGCGCCAGCCTGGAGAGTTCACACTAATGCCCCGACCCCTCCCAGGACTTCCTCCCTCCCACCGCTTTGGGACTGCTTTATTAACATATGCAAATGACAACGTGATTAGTCAAATTGCACGAAAAGAAATTCTGTGGTTTCCCGGGCGGCGCGGAGAAAATGGAGCCGGTCCAAAAGTCATTTCAATTCATCCTGCGCTTATCGCCGAGCATTTTGTCACTCAAACTGCAGCGGCTGACTATAAACCGATAAAGCTTTGATAGCGCTTTAATTCCCACTGACGCTCCGGTGGCAAGCGGCACTGGAAGATCAATTCCCACCAGCCATGACAATAACAACAAAACAATAAGGTTATTAAGATTAGCTATTGTCAATAAACATTAAACCGATTATGGCAAATTAAACCCCAGAAGCCGAGAATAATATGAAATCCATTAATAAGGCTAAGATGAAGTATAATTCCTTTTAAACATTTCCTCATATTTCCTGGACCAAAGCGCTGTAAAGCCGGCTGCGGAGAACACGAGGACATGCAGGAAGTCATTGTGCTAAAGCAGGGGATTACATTTTGTTAGGGGCCTGTGGTTGGTCCGGTCCACTGAGACTCATTAAGAATGGCCTTGACATTAAGGGCCCGCTCTCTTTCAACCTGTTTGCGGCCGCAATGCTGAGATCAAACGCAGTGCTATAGGTGAGGGCACTCTCAATGGCCTAAAGCTGGTCATTCATCCTTTTTAAAGACAGGAAATCAGGCTAAATGGAGGCCCGACTCCTCCCTCTGCCTGCTAAAGAGGCTTCAGAAGCTGCAGAGTTTTTGCAGTAAAGAATTTCAAGTGGCCATGGGCCTTTGAGGGGGAGTGCAGAACCAATAAAACCCAGGATTACTTGTGTCAAAGAAACACACCTGCATTTCATACATTTTCAGCCCCCCCCCATCCTCCTTCACCCCTTAATCTCCAACTGAGGCTGCAATGAAATGCTTCTTTTCCAGGAGAAACCCCCAAAAATGTTGTTTTTCTCATGTTTTTACTTGTCTAGTTTGCATTTTCCAGTGTTTACGCTTGTGTGGTTGAAATACCACAGACGGGATAAAGGCCCTTTGTCTGACTGAGCTGACACGTCCCTGACTCTTCAACCTACAAGTCAGAGCGCTGCGGTTTTCTTTTTGTGCGTCTGTTCTTCTCCGCACATGAAGGGACTTTTACTTCTACATCTACAACAGGCCGACCAGTGTTTTACAGCCACATTTTGTTGCTGTTACACGAACGGGTCAGTTTGGAGCACCGTGTCACACGGAGACATAGTCGACGTTGTGGTAACGACACCAATGTGTGTAGTCGCTACCGGTGCAGATGTTTCATAGGCTAAACCTGCACACTGTTCATCTTTATGTTACTTTAAATATCTTGAAGTTGTACCCCTGTCATGCCACATATCTGCAGGTGTGCGCAGACAGAACACTGAGTAACATCGAGTAGACAATTGAGAGAAAAAGGCACACAGAAATATGCGATCACGAGTAACAGTTTTGTGATCGGCTGTCACACTCCAAACACACGAGTCAGTGCGATAGCCACTCGCTCCATGCGCTGTCAGAGCTGTGCGGCGGCTGGTTGAGACGAATAAACGCTCCAGAAGACTGACTGCAAAAAAAAAAGAAGAAAAATCCAGCTATCAAATTCACGTTCATGAAGCGAGACGGAAAATTTGCCTCCCACTTTATGGGAATGCTCCTTTTACAGGAAATCAGTGCCGTCCTCATAACTTATAACTCGACGAGCCAGATGGTTTGGATTTCAGGCCAGGAAGAGTTTTAATTGAAGGGGGCATGATTGGCCACGTCTTGGAATTAAAGATGATGTAACAAACCTGCCGAGTGCTGTATCAGAGCTGCAGGAGGTTCAACCTTGCACACTATCAGAGTCCATCAGGATCCAGTATCTGGCCTCAGGGCTCGACATTAAGAGGAGCAGCCCTCATCGCTCTGTCTCCCTCCATCTCTCTCTGTTCTCCCCCCCCCCCCCCTCTCTCTCTCTCTCTCTGTCCGAGACAGATGTGTGATTGATACCCGGGGTGCCGGGTGACGTGCCGCTTCTAATTTTAGCCTCGTTCACTTGGGGACTCTCCCAGCAACAGGTAAATGAGACGCAGAAGCCGGACTCCATCTGTTCTGTAAATAGGCAATGATAAATTATTTTCCCAGGGCAGCCATAGGTTTGAATGATGTAGCATGTGCCTCTCACAGAGTGGCACGCACCATCTATTACAGCTCTGTATTCATGGAGCTCCAGTGAGTGTACGAGTGCACATACGATATGTGAGTTCGTTTAGTTTTCATGTTTCACTTTTCTTTTGGGTAAAAAGATCAACTCAAAAGAAAAACTTTATTCTACAATAACAATAAAAACTTTGAATGATTTTTTTTTTTTTTTAAAGGTGGGTAATGTATGTTGATGTGGTTCAATGTCAAGTCTCTATCTCATCATGTAAAGAGACGGTACCATCTTTTCATGTTTTCTTTCCGGGAAATCGGACCAGATAAAAGGCATTGAGAATAAGTAAATATGAATTGCCAATATTCTCACTGAGTGTCTTTACTTATGTGGGTCGTACAGAGGCATTAGTAACCACTTTGAAGTTCATCAGTAACTTTACCAATGAAAATGCAATCATGCCGTAGAGAGATATGTCATTTACTCAGAATAAATTATTATCATCATTGATACAGTCACACCTACCATTTCAATTTGCCACTGCACTGAAGTTTTACTTCAAAAGCGGCTTACTTGCCTCCAACCTGCCATGTCTAACTCAACCAATAAGATCACATGCTCCTCTGGAAGTGTTCAAACATGAGAATGAAGCAGCAGACGCCTCAATGAGCGAAAAATCAGCTAACAGCATCACGCGATGACATTGGCTCATGGGTGAGTTGCACTCCAGCGGCAGCACGGCCCACAGTCAATACAGGAGTTTATTTAGCGTGAGCAAAGGGAGTTTATACAATATGCATGAAGCATTCCACTTGTAGTCACAGGGACACAAAATGGAGTCATTTTTTCCTCATCAAACCAACTATTAACTATCTAAAAATGTTCCTTTGTGTTCACATCACACAGCCAGAGGGAAACTGGGTCATTTGAATCATTTGAATCTCATAACGTAAGCGGGCCGGCGTACTGCCTGCTACATGTAGGTCAGAGTCCATCTTGGCTCCCGCGTGGTTTCTGACCGCGGCGCTCCCTCGACTGTCACTCGTGATTAATCTGCTAATGTCCGCATGCAAATTCTCCAAATAGGCCTCCTCGGTGTGACTGTACGACTAATGGGTGTCAGCGGAGAGCGTTTTTGCCGTGTCATGCATATGCATGAGCTTGTATATTTAGCAGCCAAGTAGCTTTTGATCACCGTGTGGGGACGGAGCGGGCTGAGATGAACGGTGGCTCGCATTAGCAGCTGACCACCTGTATTTCATCCCAAGCAGAAATAACAGATGGACAAAAACAGACCGCAGCACCCTGTTACCACCATGTAGAGTCGGGAAGCAGATAGTGGAATGATTCATTGAGACACTCAACCAGTGTGTAGTAGGAAAAGAGTCATTTACAGTATTTCAGGATCACAGGGGTTTAAACACATTGCTGCCTCTGAGGGGTTTTTAGATCTTTAAACTGTCTCACAATTTCCTGAAAGAATATGAAATACACTTAAAAAAAGGTCTTCAAATGGCGCTATTGTACCACGATGACACTATTCTCCCAATAAAAATAACTTTGATTGTTCGCAAAAACGCCTCAAAAGCCACATGTTCATGTTTACCTGACGAGGACGAGTTCCAGAGGGGGGGGGGCGTCTGCAAAAGCATGTGACTTTGACACGGAAGAACATGGTTTCATTCCCCTTTTCTTGGAAAAGTCAACAGGTTTTTGTTGTAACCAAACCAGCAAAGATATCTTCACCGTAACCGAATATTCATTAATATTATTAATATTCTTAATCGAGTAGGTTTTGTCTGGAAACCACATGAAACCTGACATATGTACATAGAGAAAACATATGAATCACTGTCATATTATTATAATCACTGTAATTATTTAGGAAGGCCGGGTAAAACAATGTCTTCCTGCAAAAAGGGGCACCAGAATAAAAAACACTCATGGATGATATATATGAGCGAGTCCAGACACTGGCTCCAGAGAGACTTGTGTGTTCAGTCCTCCGTGCAGAAGAAGTTTCACTTAGTTGCATTCTGTAAACTCACCACTAGATGGCACTAGAGCCAAAACACACCGACTGTTTAATAGTTGAAAGTAGAGAGAGCACAGGAAACGAGAGGGATGGGATAAGTTACGCCCGTCAGAAACAAACTGCAGACACGAGGCTGTAAAACATCCGACGGTGATGTCAAACGGCTCAGATAACGGCAGCAGCTTTTAATAACTGGAATTGTAAATGTCTGTAGTGAGCCTGACGGACGCTCCTCGACTCAATGTAGTACAAAACAGTGCAGAACATTTATGTCTCGCAGTAAGATTATGTGCTTTATTTCAGGAAAGTTGTTTTGTTTATGCCCTTTCGATAAAAAGGCAATTCAAAAGACATAAAAGGCATTGAGGACATATATTATATAAAGGAAATAGATAGAAAAGGGACACAGCGCTGTTTCTAAAAAATGTTTCTAAAAGGCTGCAAACAGAAGCGTCTTGAGTCTCGAGTTAAAAGAAGTGAGTCTTGTTTTCTGGGAGCTTGCACAGATATGTGATGCATATCATTTATGTATGGAAGTGGGACGCAGTGTTGCTGTTATCAGTGGAGCGTTACCTCTCCAAATGGCAACGCACAAGAGGAAGCCTTTCACTGCAGCTCCTCATCGTTGAGCCTTCCCTTCTGCTTCATTAATATCATTTGTTTTGTAGTTTATTTACTTTTTTAAACTTTTTCAAGCACTATGGACCCCTGACTTGTTGCTGTGGCCTCTCTACTAATTCTTGCAAGTGTTTTCAAACCTATTGTTTATATAGCAAACTTTCATATTTACTTTTTCATTCATGCAATGTAAACTCAACCATTCAGTCAGATTATATCTCATTTTAGTTTTTGTTAGTTTTACGGTTTATTCATCTATTATATATTTACTGTCTAATCATTATATATATATATATATATATATATATATATATATATATATATATATATATATATATATATATATATATATTACTATCCTAACATAATCTTTTGTTACTAGAAATGTGCAAACCTCCCTGCTGTGAGACGAACAAAGGATATCATCTCATCTTCTATTCATTCAGAATCACCGAGCTATTCGTGTTAACATTTTGTACAAACAGATGTCAGGATATTCGGTGTGATAGTAATTAGAAAACAGAAATAAAGAAGCAGTGAAACTAATCCAGCATGAGGCAACGGAGTCATTTTCACCAGGAGAGCATGGACACATTCATTCACTTGAATCTAAAATGCGCCACATATTCTCCACGCTGCTTTTGCAAGTCTCCACCAACACAAACAGGCTCGAGTGTTTGTGGGGACACATCTGGTGCTGCCGTGTGCCAGGTCTGGTATTTAGCAGACTGTACCAATGAAGAAATCTTTCGATTAGAACTAGGAAATTGCTTCTGTCAAGACCGCTCAACGAGGAGGGAAGATAGCTCTTGCCTGAATTGGGACTCAATTTGAAAAAAAAAGAGAGGAGTAATTCAACGTGGCATCTTGATAACATGTTTCTTGGAAAAGAAAGAAAGGACATATCCTGGTGCCGGACGACTTTGTCTTTCTTTGTGCCGAATTCAGACATGCTCCTAATGCGTTAAATGTGTTTAAACCTTTTGTGCTTTCACTGTTCTGGATCGCACAAAGCACGATCGCCACTAGCCGCTGAGGATTCTGATGCATGAGGAGAAATGAAAGCTTGCTTTGCAGAACCGTTTTGAGGGAGGGGGGGGGGAAAAAAGACTTGTTCCAGCGGATGTAGCCTGCACAAGCTCCAATTAGGCGCTCTAAATGTTTAATAAGCACAAAATCCATGTGCAGAATGAGATCTGCCACATCGGGGCTTCAAACTGAGCGAAGGCACTGTAACTCACTCTGCTGGTTACCTTTACCTTGGAGGGAAGGGGGGACACAAGCCTTTGTAAAGGACTCAGGCATTCCTTTGGTAACCATTTTAATGGCCAATGCCTCCTGGTCAAGAGGTGGTCGCTGAATGGACTAATTCTGCCGGATTAGCCCTCTGTGGTGGTGATCCAGCCAGCCAAACAAATGTGACCTTACGGTGGAGAATCTGTGCATGCACAGCCATACATTGGCTCTATAGGAGGGGGCAGCTCAGCCGAGGGATTAGTGGGAATCAACCATTCAGGCATACTGTGTTTTCAGTTTCTTTTTCTTGACTTTGAAAGACTTGTTTAACAGAAATTACACCGCAGAAGGGGGTAACCGGTGGCAACACAGGCGAAAAAAATACCAGCTAAATGAGAAGAGGGCAAATTTAAGGTAAAGTAGGCCTATAGGCAGGAGAGCTCAGCAAACTCATAACATCCAGCGTTTGGGCTCAGGGATGGGCTTTCGGTCTCCAGGGGCCTGAAAGAAGAGTGCTGGGAGGATAAAAAGCACCGAGAGGCTGACATGCTGGAGCTGGAACACACAAAACACAGGCTTCACATGTGTCAGGCGACCTTTTGTTCCCAACAGGGCTCAGTTCTGCAGGACCGCACAGCCAAATAAACAGTAAATGTTCCAGAGGACGGCCCGGTCCGTGGGCTTAAGTAGCATCTGACTGACGAGACTCGAGGAGCGATAATGGAGCTCGAGGCACAGACGCAACCGCTTTTTTCTTTTTGTAATTTGCATGTCAATATTATATTTCATGAGTATTTTCACACAGGACACGATTGTTGGAATTATTGTGAATCTTTTTCCAGAACAGGGATTTTTCTGAGCTTTCGCGTCACGAAAACAAAGACGTCAACCGATCACGCTGTCACGGACTTATTCAAGATGTGCAACAAAGTGGTCAACAACACGCAGGCTTGTAGTCTGACACAAGACAGAACACTTCATTTCTCCTTTCAACCTTGAAAAAAAAACAGTGCATTGATGCCTTTCACAATAAAAGACCCTTCTGCTGTTTACCAGAGGAACTCACATTCACTCAGAGCATTTTGCTCTGTTTAAACATTTTGCTTAAGAAGAGCTGAAACCATTGAAAATGTGCATTTCTTTTTTTTTTTTTAAATAAAATAAAAGTTAATCATCAAAACAGTAATATCAGTAATACCAATAGTTTAGTATAGCGAGTATAAATGCTACCCTTCACATACATGCACTTTTATGCTGACAAATGCTTATGTCATGCTTATTTCAATGCTTCCAACATGTGCGTTTCTGCCACTATGAATAGTTTTGATGCATCTTCACATCGCTTTTCATTTCATTTATTTATATTTGCCACTCCCCCTGTGTGCCAAGGCCTTGACACAACATGATGGGGATCCATCCTGTGTCCAGCACACAAGAGACTTTCTGGTAGATATTTTCCTGGAAAAAAAAAAATTATCCGGCAAACAGGAAGTGGCGCCTTTTGTGAAGCATTGTAAATAAAACACTATTACAGTCACTAAAATGCAAGCACTTTTTTTTAGGTGCTGGAGTGGAAATGATGGGGTAAGGGGTGAATGATTGGAGAGGAATGAAACCACATTGATTTTGACATCTCTGCCTGGTGCATGAGTGCACATTGTATTCCCCTTCTGCAGGGCTCCGTACCGCACAACGCCGCACGCTCTGATTTCCCCGAGCAGCGTGCACGGGAAGAAAAAAAGTGTTTAAATGTAAACAAACCAATCAACCAATCAATAAGCGCAGCGAGCCCCCGAGGTGCCGCTGAGCGACGAATAAACAGAACAACAATGAGGGAGCCGACGGGAACGGCAAAGAGCTCCTCTGTCAGAACAGAAGCTCCACAGGAAGTCGTTAGACAGCGTGATGGATACGTCCTCTCTCAGCGCAGAGCAGGAACACTACAGCGACTCGGAAGACGCGAGGATGTCAACAGTTATTGCTTTGGGTGGAAATATGACTTCACATCGGCGCTTCCTCTGGGAGATTTCTTGATAAGAGGCTCTTCTCTTTCTGAACAGTTTAATTAGGTGCTTTTAGGAAGTGAAGCTTGAGTAAATCCAGAGAGAGAGAAGAGAGAGATCATGGTGATTCCAATGAAGGAAACTTGAATCCTTTCCTGGCACTACTACTGCACTTCACATGAGGATGAGCACGATCAGTGACTCAGTCATGACTACAATTCTGAGAAAAATGTACTGCACGTAAAAAAAACAGAGACAAAAAACAAACATATTCTTTTTGTATTCATAGACACATTTTATGTGGCGTCTTTGTTAAAGATAAGGATACAAAATATATAGAAGTAACGCCTTGCGGTATCAAATTGTCATGATTAGCAAATAAATAATTGAGTTATGGCCAAAGAAAGTGTGTTTCGGTATGTGACCTTCACCTTTGACCCCTCAAATCAGATCTTCCTGAGACATCACAACAGTAGACCGGCCGGGCGGACGTACGGACGGAGAAACCCAAAACATAAAGCCGTTAGCTGTGGAAATAAATAATCTAAGCAAAAAAAAAACAGCATCTAAACCTCCAGTTGGAAGATGAAAAACATAAAGCGCTTTTGGATGGTTTCGCGTTGGCGCCATTGCTGTCTAACAGCACCACAAAGTGCACCATTATGATAATTAATCATTTTTAAGTAGTTCTTTTGCTACAAAACAATCAAATGATGGAAACCGTGGCCTCCCTGAGAGGAAGTAATGATGTAAACACTTTCACTCGCAAGAATAAACTAGACTGTAGTGGATGAACCACAGGTTGTCTGTAACTGTGGAGTCAAGGAATCATTTAATACTTCCACAAACTAAAGACGGGTATCATTTGGTTCATTATTCTTTATAATGATGATATCCTTGCTCCACATTTTAATATATCCACTTTATATTAATTATTGCTGTCTAACCACAGGGATGCGTTTGATTTAGCGTCAGTCAGTTCAGTCTTCCCGTCTGCTTAACCTTCCCAGCATCCCTCACTTCTCACGAACCACAGGGGCCGGTAACATTATCGGCTTTGTGACACGACGGGTAAAGATCACCGGGATTCCTCGGGTCTGAGTCCTCTCACCATATTCTAATGCCCCCTCTATTAAAAAGCATTTATGACGGCGGTGACTGAAATGAACTTAACAAGTCTGTCATCGCTGCGGCTTTGTTAGCGTCCGTCGAGCCAATCGAATGTGAAGCGGCTTGGTGGGTGACGAAACCCCCGACGGCGAGCTTTGAGGCCGAGGGATTTGGTCCGGGTGGACAGGTGGTTCCACTGGAGAGGCAGGAGCTCGGTACAGAGCCTTTGAAATCTCCTCGACTGGAAAATGTGGTCGCCTTTAAGACGACAAGACGTCTACGCTGCAAAAACAAGCCGTTTAATCTAGTGCAGGGTCTTAACGTCTCACCGTTTGGAGAACAAATAACGTCCCAGAGGGCTTTACGGTAGAGCAAAAATACAAACCTGAAATACAAAACAGGATGAAATCATTTCAACAAAAACAAATACAACCAGTTAAGAAAGAAGCCATGAGAAAATACAGTAAAACACCGTGCAACACAATGAAATCAATCCTCCTGCTTCTCCATTAATCAAATTATACAATGTCACCTTGAAGTAGGTTCAAATACACTGAGGAAGATGAAGTTATCGTAGATTGAATGCTTGTTCTTGTACTTGAATGAAAGAGTCACAAAGTGACACAGCTTGAAGTGAACTCCTTCCATCTGCTCTCGAGCCCTTCGGCTTCGTTCGGCCGCGCTGTATATAACTTTATTATAATAAATAATAAAGTTGCAGCTTGTAAATATTGCAAACCTCTGAAATAAATAGTAGACTAATGCTCTTAGTCACATGCTCTTACTTATTTAAGAAACTATAAAACTGTAAATCATAGATTGTTTTATGAAAAAAAAGCCCTAAACTGCTGTACTGGACGTATTGAACACAATAAGTAATATACATGTGAAATATATGGTTTGGTACATGAGAACATGTACATGTCACAGATGCCTGAATGTTCTCTGAAATAAACGCTCTGGAACTTTGTTCTGCTTCACTTTATCAACGTCCACCTTTACAGAGAGAATGTTCACGTGTTGCATGTTCACGTGTTGCATGTTCACGTGTTGCATGTCCACGTGTTGCATGTCCACGTGTTGCATGTTCACGTGTTGTGCTATGGTTTGGGTTACACTTGGACTTTGCTGCTGCATCATTTCAAACTAATAATCATCCTGAAAGTCACTTGTTTTCTAGTTGGACCTGAAACCTTTTCATTTCTTTCTGTGTCATGTTCATTCACTCTTAACCAGTAACATATAAACTGATATTTACACATCTGAACAGAATCTCACACGGGTAGCCTTTTATCATAACACCAACATTATTGTTTAGTTAGCATTATTTTCAAGGAAATGGTCTAAGAATAGGTTTGTTTTCAAAAGGTTGCTTCTAGCTCTGTTTAATGTGTAATGGTCTTGCAGGACACATTAATCAATCAAACCTATTAGGAAGAGTTATTTCTGCTCGTAAGTAGATGTGAAACCTAATTGAGGAACATTATATCTAATGCTTTCCTCCGTGTTTGTTGTTTTCTGCCCAATCTCGTACTTTTTATGCTCTCTTGTTTCTGTTATGACGGAGAGTATTCCTACGTAACACAACAGGAGTATTTGAGAAAATCATCAGAAATGATGTCCATGAATTCTTCAAAATGAATACCAGCCACAGGCACGCAGCCACAGAGTTTTAGAAGAAGAAAAAACCTTTTTAAGACTGATGAGTGAAATATGAACTGACATAATTACTGCTTTTGCTCCCCCATAGCATGTTGACAGTTGCAGGCCCAACCCAAACAAGAGCAAACTATGGTTTGGCAAGAAAACACTTGGTTAGCGCTGCGGTAGGCAGGATATTGCTGGTCTCATTGGACAGGAATTCCATTAAAACCTTTCAGCATATTGTAATTCAAGTGGTCTGAGAGAAAACTAGACGTTTTCATGCTTTAGAAAGTCTAGCCTGTGAAGGGGGACTTTGGCCAATCACAGGTGATTTCACCTGTGAACGGCGTTCCCGTTGGCTGTTCTGTAAATACAGATGCACGTGCACGTCTCTTCAGTGAAAGCCTGGTGATAGCAGGTCGATTCCTGCAGAGAAAGTTGCTGTTCAAGCATCGGCAACAATGGCCGACACTGAAAAGCAACCTAAACTTAGAAAGACTGACCTCTTAAAAAAAAAATAAGAGTCTGACAATATCGGCAAGCGTTTCGAGGAAGAAAATATTGCTAATAGTTTTAGCTTCTGGCAAACGGAGCCAAAGGTTCACGGCTGAGGCGCTTGACTCACAGCTGCAGTGAACAGAAGAAATGGATTCATCTGTGTCTTTGGCAAAATAAACTTTCAGCAACATGTTTTCTCCATCTCTCTGCTAGCTTAGCTTTCTGCTAATCATCGCCAAAGGCTTAAACGATTGACTATGAAAGTCAATGACCATGAGCTCACAGCCGCGGCTGGCAGAGGGCTACATTATTAGCATTTTTCCACCATCTCTGAAACGCTTCACTGACATTCTGTCCAAACGCTGCCTTCAGCTTCAGCTCTCAAGGTGTGGGGAGGCAGGTCTGTGACAGTCTTCTCCACGAATGTCAGAAGTGCTGCAGCAAACCCCTCCAGCACCCAGCATCCACACACCCATGATACAGTGTCACGACCTCTTGCAAGGATGCTGCATGGCGAGAGTTAAGCAATGCAGGGATGGATTATTTGAAATAGGACTGGATTTTCGGGTTGAAATTTTGATTATACCTCAATTCCAACCACTCAACACAAGAATTTGGGGATCGGGTTGAACACACATGTGTTCTGATAGAGAAAATGAACAATAACATGAACTATTTAACTGAAGAACAGACATCTTTCACTTCATTTTGTCGTTAAATCTGACCTCAAACAGGGATTCTCTTCTTTATCATTGCAATATGTTGAAAAGCAATTGATTGGCGCCGCCTGCATGAACCGGCCTCTGGCTGCTCCAGTGAGTGAACCGTCCAGTTATCTGACGTTCACTCCTTCGTGACAGCTGACAGGTGAGAGGAGAATATGTGGGGGCGAGATATCTTCCCGAGGAAATGCCAGAGAAACTGACCTCCGAGTTTCACTCGGATCAGTGAACACGGATATTATCTTCCCCACACACACGCACACGCACACACACACACACACACACACACACACACGCACAGACACACTTCCAACAGTGGTGTGTTAAAGGGCCCACACGATACGCACACAATACGCGCTCACATGCACAAATGAATCACCTTGCAAGTGCACAATAACGTTGTTGACGTTAAATAGCAAGGGGACACGCTCATGAAGGCAGCTAACGACGCCAGTCATGAAACGTCTCCCTGACAGTAACCAGCCGTGATTTTTCAGATGATTTCGTGAAATGTGGAAGGAGAATAAAAGTGGTCGCCGTTTTGTGCAAACTACGCAGCATCGTGTTGTTTTTTATTGATAAAGTGCAGGGCAGGCGCAGGATAAACCCTCGGCTACGTCACTAGGTGTGACTCTTGTTGTGAACTACATGCGGTAATGACGCAGCATCCCGTCATGCGTGTGTTCATGTAAACTATATCAGACGGCACTGAAGGTAGAAAATGCCACTGATCAAATATTACGTTTAGATTTTTTGAAGCAGCCTGGTTTGTAATTTTCCAGTTAACATGAAAAACAACTCATCCAATGCATGCAATGGTTGTGTGTCAGGCATTAACGGCACGATATGGCAGGTCAGGCAAAAGTATATCATGGTATATTGTTAATCTCAAAGTAGAGTTGCTCCAAAAGAAGACGGCAGTGTCAAGCTTTCAGTTTTACCTCCAGTATGAGGTCGACTCAGCCGGGAAGCAACAGCCAATGAAGGATGAGCTTGTCAGAGGCCAACATATTGTGACAAATGTAACATCCAGGGCTCTCAATATCTTTACAACTTCAAAACTTCCTTTTTTTAAAACTTCTTTTTTTAGGCTTTCCACAAAAGTTTGGGACCTGGCTGCAGGGGATTTGTTCCCCGTTAGCGAGGCACGCGGGTGTTGGATGACGGCTCCTGACTCACAGCTGGAGTTCAGTGGTGTTGGATGGGGGTTGAGGTAAGGGCTCCTGTGCATAGAGCAGTTCTGCAAAGGTGGCAGCACACTAAAATATGTTTAATGTGGAGCAAGGAGATTTCCATTCGGTGGAACAAAGAGCCTCAGGCCCAAAATAAACAAAGGGGTTGGAGACCGGGGGGGTCCACATTCTGGTTTAACTCTGGTTACTCTATCATTTTATCAAGACATTCAATTTGTGGTGAATAGCTTGATTCATGGTAACCGAGAGGGTCTCACCATAACCAAAAAGCAATGCAATGGAAAAACACACATTTATATGTGAGTAGAAAGAGAAGTGAAAGTGGAAAAAGAGTCCGATTTGAATCGCTGGCTTTGGTGTGCAGCTCACTGGCAGCCTTAAATATCATTTACCATCCTCTAGCTGATTGCAAATGTGAAATCTGGTTTCCTTTCTATATCTAAATATTAATAGTCTCCATTACACGAAAATTACTTTCATCTCCGACTCACATGGAGGGATTAGATTTTAATCAAGGCATTAAATATGGCTTTCTTTCGCTGCAGATGGGAGAGGATGGCAGGCAGTCAATTAGTATCATGCTCTATTTGCAGTCGCACACTGAAGCCTGATAAAGTCTTTGTTATCACAGAGGCTGTAAGCGCACAAACAACAAAGACAAAAGGGAAATGTGGGAACGAGGCAACATAATGATGAGCTTCTGTCAAGCATCAATGCTTTGATAACACATTCTCAACAAAAATGCATTAATGTGGTGTTTGTGTTCTGCAACTCACGCCATCGAAGATTTAAACTGGTAACATATCGGATGCTCAGTCTTCAGCCACAGATACTCTAAAATATGAAAGTGTGTTGCTCTTTGGACTTCCATTGTGATACTGGTTTTCAAAATGGCAAAATGCTAAGAAGCGTCTCCTGAAATCAGTCGCCGACATGTGTTGACATCGATTTGAAGGCGCTGTTAAACTCTAAACTGAAGACATGTTGCAAACACAAAACATGTGCAACATATATACAGGTAATCATGACCCACAATGCCGATCAATGGATAATACAATTCTATTGTATATCTTTTGATTGGCTGTAATGCATCCGACTTTGTGTCGCACGTCTCATCAAGTTAAATCATAAAAAAGTTCAGATCAAGAGATTACATCTTTTGTTCTTGAATAACTTTTGTATCTTTGTGTGTTTATGCCGCAGTTTAAAACATAAAAGCTTCTAGTCATTGGGAACATTGGATCGTTCCTCAGTGAAACAAGCTGCAAGGCAAATTTGGTGGATTCATTGCTGAATTAAAAAGTAAAGTAGCGTCTAGGAGTCAGAAGCCGTCCAGTGATCCGACCCCGACAGAACGTGGTCGTTCTCTTGCTCCGTCATAAACTTTCACTAAGCCACAGCGAGTCCCAGGAGAGATCATTAAAGGCTGATTAGCTTGATTATCTCTCTGCTGGTTGGTCCGCTGGGTGTATTTATGCCCAACCAAAGTTGCTTGTTTGATGCTCAGAGGCAGTTTGTCATTTTTATCTTTTTGCCGGCGACACCTGCTGTTTCAGCAAAACACTTTTTTTTTCCAGCGAGAGGCCAAGTTGTTAGCAGCCAGCCGCTGATGCTGCGGCAGGAAACTTGACTTTGGAGTGAAGGAAGTCGCCTGATGCGCTTCACTTTTTGTGTTCTCTCATCTGTTAGCATCCAGCTAGCTGTGCTGTTTGTTGGGGTCTGAAGAAATTAAAAACATACGTAACCAAAAGCATATCAGTGTTCAATTGACTTTGTAGATGAGATGTTCAGATGAGATACAGCCTACCTCCAAGCCATGAAATGATAATTAGAAAAAGAAGAAAGCTCCCCACATGTTATTCAATCCACTTCTCTAAAGTAAATTCATTGCTGTTTTTGGCCAACGCTGCGCTTCATCATCTGTGATCGAGCTCTAATGGGTTTAAGGTAACAGATGTTTGAGGTTAAGAGCAGATTCTGGGACTTGTAAACAGCACTCAGATGCACAATCGCGCTCACAGTCAAGACATTAACAGAGTTTACTCATCCGCTTCTTGTTTCCTTCAGATCTCTGTGTGGTTTGCCTGCAGCCTTGACTCCTAACTGCATTAGGTGATGTTGTCTTATGCTTTAATGCCCTTCCTTCTGCAGTTGGCGAGGCTGAATTTCAGAAATGGTTGAAAAAGGAATAACTGAGTCTTTTTCTTTCCTCTGCTGTAACTTTTCTGCCGTGCATTTCAGAAACTGAACATGGAGTCAGTGTCACCGTGAACCTGCTGCTCTCTCATCCCGCTACTTGTAAAAAAGTGCTCTCAATCTTCCCCTGCAGAACCGCAGCTCGTCCTCGTGAACTTCTGAACTTCGCTCAGCCGACAGAGTCCCGGGCCTGGAGGAACGCACGCGGCATGAACTGCGGCGCTACAACTCGTAAACCAGCACGGCTCTTTAGATCCGCGGCTCCTGCTGGGCTCAACGGCAGGGCGGACATTTCCCCGGCTGCAGCTTGTTCCATTTGGCTGTCAACACTTATAAGTCTATAAATGCTCAGATTTATTTCATGTTTCATTTTAACAAAGACCTAGTTGATCAGACTTCCACTTGCATTTGCTAAGATTTCCGGCAGCTCTCTATTCCTTCAGCGTTAAACATGCATTGGTTCAGCTGGGACATTTGGGACTCCTTAACTTAGTTTGTACCAAAAAACTTTTTCCTGTGGCATTCATTTTTTGCATGACTCCAGACACACGGACATGTATTTATGACTAAAGATGTAAGTCCCTCCACATGCCTAAACCTGACCTTGCTTCAGTCTTGAGGTGTTTCATACATGAACTCACTGCTCTGGTGCACCAGCTCTTGACTTTAATCTGCATCACTGAGGTGAAAAACTGACTTTATTCTCTAGATTATCATACAAATGAAATCCTGACAAAATAACAGATGGGAGCGTCAGTCTTATCAAATCCCTTGAGATGCGAGCTGAGCTTTTCCAAAACACTTCCTGCCTCCGTGGGCGCCGTAGCGAGCACTGTCACCTCACAGCAACAAGGGCCGGGCTTCGATCCCCGATCCCCGATCCCGGGTCTTCCTTCTGTGTGGAGTTTGCACGTTCTCCCTCGTGTGAGCGTGGGTTCCCTCTGGTTCTCCGGCTTCCTCCCACAGTCCAAAGACACGCAGCTCAGGTTAATTGGAGACTCTAAAAGTCGCCCATCGGTGTGAATGTGGTTGTCTTCCCCGTGATGAGCTGCAGACCGGTCCAGGGTGAACCCTCCCTCCGACCAGTGTCAGCTGGGATCGGCCCGGGTCCTCACTCCTGTACGATGAGATCATCGGCAGCAGGCTGGGCGATAGAAAATTCAGTTGCTTTTCAATTTGGCAATTACCAAGTGAGTGTCGGCATGAAATCGAGTAGCTGCCCTTGGTTTAATATCAAAGTGACCTTGTATGATTTTTCTTTTTCTCTTCCTGCATTTGGGTGAGAGGCTGGCTCGGGATCGTGACAAGCGCCTACAAAGCAGGAAGTGGAAGCAAACGCTATCTTGCTGTGAAGGAAGATTGCATGTACGGCTTCAACCTCGACCTGATGTCACAGCCCATGTGTAATATCACTGGACATGTCTGTGGGATAAGTATTAAACTGACTGGAGTTGTCCCGGTCTGTGATTGTTCAGGCTAGTGAAATACATTTTATCCGATGGATTTGTCCTGTTTTGAATCTGAAAATAGGCTTATTTTCCGAATGAGGAAAATAAATCTAAAGCACACGTTACTTCTAGCATGGTGAGCTAGGTTTCCACAGCGAGGCCTTGAAGGAGTCGTTCACTCAGACGACCTCAAGCGAAGGTTCAGGCTGAATCAATCACGGCGCCGCGACAGGTTTCTGGCTAAAGAATCCATCGCTCCAGCGGCCGGACCCTGCTCCTACAGAACATACTGGCATTTTGCTGCGATGCTTTCAAAACCATCCACTTCATTTAAAGGGTGCGCCGGCTGTTTAGGATCAAGCTTTTAATGTAAAGGTACAGAACGTCAACTCAAAGAAGCTGTCACATCTCTAGTACGGTCCAACATTTCTATGTTGAGATATTGAGAAAACTTGAGAAGACGCAACTGGTATCTGTATACAAAACAACCACGAAAGCCAGCGGCTTTGTGAGGGCAACTGAGGACACAAGGCTTGCAGTAAACTGGATATCATTTAAAGATGGGGTTCAGGCTTCCTACACCTGAGGCCATAAGCCTCACAAACCTACATGCGGAAAGCTGCCCTCTGCAAACTGAAAGGCACTCCGCTTCTGGTATTTGCGTAAATCTTGTGAAATAACTTGAGATCTCCAGGGGGAAATGTGCACAAATTTTCTTTGGAGGTGCTTCACTTGTGCCGACTCAGCAATGCGTGTTTTCTTCTGCAGTTCCGGAGGCAAATAGCAAAGCTTCATTTCGCTTCAGCCAAAAGCATGCATGCGGGCCGATGCGAGGTCTGCTTGTGAGGGAGTGTCTACACAAAAAATGTCAAGGCCGTGAAGGTCCGATCCCAGAGACTGTCAATGAAAGATGTCCAGCAGCCCTCCTGTCGTCACCTTGAAACTTTGGGTCGCAGGACGACTGAACCGAGACCGGTCGCTCCCAAAAGCTGAATGACATGTATTTGTTCTACATCTTTGAGCTTGATAAACTGTCCCGCCTCTCTTATTAATGGCTGGCACGCTTTATTAGCTTCAATCCTGTCATGCTCCTGGAGCAACATTCGGTTTAATCACCAGTTATCTACAGTGGCACACATAAACCGTACAATGGCATCCTCTGTGTTTACGTGCAATTACAAAGAGCCCATTTTCTTGCTGAGGGAACAAAAGAAAACGGAGCGCTTAGATATTTAGTTCAGGGGACGCAACAATAATAAAAATGCATGAACACAAGCTGCTGTGCTTTGCTGCCGATATGGAAATGCTTCCCATTAACTGCAGTTTCCATTCGGCATCTCAGGGGAGAACAAAGGATAATCAAACCTTACGCGCTGCTGTTAACTTTGAGCCTCCAAACCCAAGGCGGACCGTAAGCCTATAAAGCTGCGGCGTGTCCAAGTCGAGGACCACTGTGAAAACAAATATTGAACATAATTTGGTTGCTCGATATTATGCGATCGGGTCCCCGCCCGCCCGGGCCGCCCTCGAGCGATCGTTCACGTGAAATCAAATTTGTGCACTGATTAAATTTCCTGCATGTTTCCTCATTTGCATAATCACAAACAGAGCTCTAATGGCTGTGAATGAAAACACATGGTAATCTTCGGGTCTGAGGCTCAAACTGAAAGAGCCGTCTTTCCACTGGAGCAAAAAGAGGAGAAGAAAAATAACGGGTGTGAATAAACGCAGGATGCAAATGCTCACGAGCCATTTTCATACGCAGTGATTCAGCATTCGTCTTCATTACGGCAATCGATACGGCAAAAATGGATTTTTCAGCAATTCCTGCAAACCCATTATGTATTGTTTGGTGATCAATATGACGCCCTGTAAACACGCAGATGGAGGGGGGTGGTTTGTTTTACACAAAAAGGATCTTACTGAGGCCCAGTGGTGGTGCCGAGGCCTGGATTATCAGCTTAAATGGAGTTGAAGGGAATATCCACTTCTAAAGTATCTTTGAGCAAGGCATTGACATGATTTATCCACGGCAGCTGCCTCTCGCAGCAGTGTAGGAACACGCACAAAGCTTCGCCATGTGTGTGTGTGCGCTTTTGTGTAATCCTCCCCGATGCGTTCACCCTCTCTCTCCAAGGCCACCGCTGAAAGTTGCCGCATGAAATAAGCAACAGAGAAGGAAGGATGAGCGACACAGCCGCAGAAACACGTTTCAAAGAAAGAGTGTGTTCTTTGATTTAGCGTAAAAGGGTTACAGACGTCATGTTAATGATTCAAAACATGCCCAAATGATGTGTTTAAATTATTACTAGAGAGTATGAGCGGATGCTGTAAGGGGGGGGGGGGGGATCGGATTTCTTCATGCAAACCACAACACCATCAATCATTTATTTATTGCGTGAAATATGAATTGAGCAGAGTTTTTCCGCCAAAACACAAGGCCTGGATCAGAGCACGGAATGTGTTGATTATACTCGTAATGCATGAAGCAGATTACATGGACGGGACGGCATAAATCAGACATTATAATACCCCTAGCTTCAGCAAAAAGGCACGTCCGGGCTGATTTGCGGTGCGCAATACGTCTTGAGCGCAAAAGAAATGAATGAAAGTGTACATGCGAGTCTCGCGTTGCTAATGAGCCCACGCAGGAAGTATGATTTGCTCATTAAGAACAAAGTGTCTTCTTCCTCTTCGCCAGCCAACACTTTTTCCTGATGATCTGCGTTTTCTTCCTTCCTCCTGTCAAGCCAGAAAAAAAATAACAACAACCTAAAAACACTTACACAACAATCACTTAGTCAGTGTGATTCCTAAATCGATTTACGGGCAGCAGCCGCCCCGCTGAGGTTATGCATCATTCCACTGCTAATCTCACTTCCTTGTCCAATACGCTCGTCCAACCTGGAGGCGGCAGCGGAATTAGCTGGAGTTAATGGATGAGTATTAATCCCTCTTAGTCACAACAAAATTAAGAAATAATATAGCCATGAATACTTGAGTGGCACTGCATCAACACGGGGAATCCACTCGCACAATCTGTCCTGGCTTGCAAAAAAAAAGAATTGGCAATTACGTACATTATTAATGCCTCGTCATAAAATTCACATTTTTTTCTCCTTCTCCGGAGTGAAAATCCAATGAGCGTGTCGATACTATACCAAACTAACTTGCTGAACACACAGAGACGAGAGAAATATGCCTCTAAAACACCGCAGCTCGATGCGCCGCGCCTTCCCTCGTCCTGCTTTTATCACCACGTCTCCTGAAGGTACAGCGCTTTCTTATTAGACCCCTTAAAAATAGATCTGGGCCTTCTGAGTCAGTGGGTTCTCGCAGCCTCCCCCTGGAAGTTTTAATTAGAACACCAGTCACTCGTGTTATCATATTGTTTCAAGAGGGCCGCTTCCACATTCCTGAGCTGCCCACTTCATCACAGGATCAGAGGCCTGCGGCGAGCCGGCCGTCCATGACGGCCGCCTCTGGAGATTCACAATCTTGATCCCTTCTATCGCTGATGGAGAGCCAATGTGCTCGAATTTGATAGACGGGATTATTGTCGAGATCAAAATTTGTAAACGTATAGACTCCTAACAGGTTCTTTGGAATGGAAAGAAAAGTGGCGAGGGCAGCAGATTATGCTTATCCCTGCCCGTGCAATGAGCTTTCCAGATATGTGCATACAGCAAGAAAGGAAATAAGAGCCCGAACACTCTGTACCTCCATGGAGCGCTGACCCCTGTGAGAGGTCACTGCGTGCGGTGGTTATTGATGTTTAAGGCAACAGCTCGGGTGCTTTCCAGTAAAGCTGAAGGCAACATGGTCCATTTTGTCAACGTGCCCAACAGTACAAGATTGTTTCTTTAAAAACGCTAACAACCCCAACAGATGTGTCTGTTTACAATGTGCAAAAGCCAACACAGCCTCTCCAGATGTGGCTCTCAGATCTGAATGATTGAATGAGGTTGTTTTTTAGGGTGGGTGGGAAGGACTTGAGTGTTAGATATCACACTATTTCCCAGCTTGTCATGAAAGTGAAAAAAAGAAACAAAAAAGATCATCCATGTGATGATTGTGATTCTAGTGTGTAATTCTACTATGTTTTGGATATGAGGAAATAGTGTTTTTATGACTTCTTTGTCATCTTATTGAGTGTAAAGCTGTCGAGCAGGCACACATCTCGACCCATCTCTCAACTGTTTTCTAGGGAACTACTTTTGAGCAAGGAAATAGTCCCTTGACCCGTGTGCTGTGTGGATTAACGGGCAAGCCGCTGTTTGCTGTGTTGGTGGCACATGTTCCCCTGCAGGTGAGTGAGAAGCATGTGGACCCTTTAACAACACTACACATACGTTGTTATATTTTCATTAGTTTCCTCATTAGACCTCCACAGTGTTCTTCAGTCCATGAGTCCTGGTTTCATTGATCCGGGCCGTGTGTCCGTGTGCTTCCTGCTGCCTCTGTGGAATCAGAATATACTAATGACATCGTGCTGCTGGGACATCTTGGGTGACTTTCATCTTCCAGCCAGTGGCCATCATTACTGTGGGTTTTGTTTGGCGCTCTCATTCAGTCAGGGGGGAGGAGCCAGGGGAGGGGGCGGGGCCTCTCTGTCTGAATGAACTGACCTGTGATTGCACTTTGCTGCCCCCTGTTGAAGAGCAGCTCTGCATGTTGTGTTTACATCAGGACTGAAGGGACTGATGTGGTGTTGGCTTTTTATGAGCTTCCACTGCCAGGACTGACAGAGTGTCACAATCAAGCAGCAGTTTATTACACCGAGAAGTCATTACGGGCTGTTTCCTCCTCTGACGTGTGCAAACTGTGGAGGAACACAGACTTGTTTAGTAAACAGAAAGTGTTACACAAGAAGCAGCCTCGAGTTACATCTAATGATCCATCATAATCTGGAGGTTCTCTGAGTAGACAATCTGCCTCAGATTGGCTCCATTCCAACATGAATCTGGACGCTCCAGCACAGGCTGAGGGAGGATGTCTGCTGCACGGAACAAAGGGCCTCTGCTGCTGGCACACGAGGGGTTAACGTGTGCGAACGCCCCGACTTGGTTGACTGTATTCACGCGCAGTGATTAACGCAATTGATTGACGAAACGCGCGGAATTGTACTGTTTTAGCACCAGAAGGGGAACAAAGAGAACATCGGCCATCCTCCTCTAATTGATCTGCGCTCGCGCGGTCACAATGTAATTAACTACAGTCGGAGCCAAATTATTTCTCTGCTCCCGAATCATTAACTATTAACAACTAGTATTTAATGAAAATGTCTCCAAAAAAATAAAAAAAATAACGGCCGAATGATGATTGATGTCGACAGAAAGAAGGAGAAGCGAAACAAGTGAGTGTAAAGGCTGCTGCCGGGGAGAGGGAGCCGCTTTCATCCAGAGCACTAACTTGTGTTTTGAGGGGAGCGCGCCCCGCCCTCCTGGTCCTTATAACCAGAACGCCTGTTTGCAGGACGCACAAACACAACAGGGACACTGGAGAGACCACATCGCCGCGCACGACCCGCTCCTGGAGACTGAACTCTGGCTTCAAAGACTTTACGGATTACTCTGGTTTGCTCTCACCCTCATGACCGCGAGCGAACGACCAGAAGCGGCCATGGATTTTCTCAATCACAGCTATTTGAACGCGCGCAGCCCTTATGACTATACTTTTAATTTCTGGAACGACTATCTCGGGCTGACGACGTTGGTCACGAAGAACAACAAGCTCAGCATCCCCCAGAACCCCAACTCCATCACGGAGTCTCTTAAGGCGACCCTGGGCTTGGACGATTCCCCGCCGTGTCCGTGCGTAATCTCGGGCGGCGTTGGGGACAGCGGGCACCTGGACTGCTGCTGCCCGTCCGGGAGCCCCCCGCCGGCCTCCATCCTGGACTTGAAGGAGCGTTTCTCGATCCTGAGCCCCTTCCAGAACCAGCTCCCGGAGCGAGAGGTGGGCTTCAGCGGGAGCTTCGCCGGGTTCGACCTGTTCGGCATGGAGAGGAAGATGCGCAAGCCCGCCTCCAGGAGCAAGCAGGAGCCCAAAATCTGCGTCTTCTGCCGAAATAACGGAGCGCCCGAGGAGGTGTACGGCTCCCACGTCCTGAAGACCCCGGACGGGAGGGTCGTGTGCCCGATTCTGAGGGCTTACACCTGCCCCCTGTGCAGTGCCAACGGGGACAATGCCCACACGATCAAATACTGTCCTCTGTCGAAAGACCAGCCATCCCAGCGACCATTAAAGGGAGGGAGGGCTGTGGGTGGTAAAAGGATGAAAATATTCTAAACAGACATGAGTAGAAAGTAAATTGAATTGCACTGAACTATTTCCAGATGACTGTTTTGATTTCGGCTTTAGCCTTTATCCCAGTTTCATAAACATATTGATTTTATCCTTTTTTCCTCTCTCTCTCTCTCTGTCTCTCTAAGATCTCTTATATTTTTATAGTTCTTTTATCCACATAGAACAATTTTATGCTTTATACATGGGATTTATTTTTCTTGCTAGTTTATAGTCATTTGAGCGTGTGCATATAAATACATGTATCAATAATCACAAAGTGTGAACACATTCGAAGAGAAGTATTTTGGTCATGTAGGGAAACACACTGACATTGGCAAAAGGGGATGAATGTCATATTTCTACCAAGTATTTTTGTACGGCGAGCTAAGCTCGCTGCGATTTTCTTTCTCGTCTTAGAAAACCAAAGTTATGTTTGCCATTAAAGAAGCTCAAGAATGTGTCATTGATGAGTGCTTGTGTGCGTCCGACTGGAGCAGGAACTCTTTGGTCCCAGCTGCCTGCCCGAAAAAACTCCACAACATATTTTCCAACTTGCTCTAAAAGTTGACATTCAATCTGCGAGGCAGGAAGGAGGGAGGAGGGGGAGACAATGTGGCCTCTGTTTCAGGCTCATGTTCTCTGGGGGACATTATAATCAATTGTTGCCAAGCCAAACTTTCACTCCAATCCAATGTGATGAGAATGTCATCTGACTTTTACAAGCAGTCAGAAATGAGAGATACTTGCCTGCATTTCTTTATGTTTACATTCCCAAATAAGGGCGACACACTGGATTTCCTTTTCCCTGTCGAGTCTTTGCTTTCTGTGTGGTGTTTCTTTTTGTTGTTGTTTGGCTTTGCCCAACGTGTGTCATGCCTGCTCTGCGAGGCCTTTTCACTCTGAGCGTGAGGCGACAAAGAGCAAATGAATGTTAGCAAACGACGACAACGACGTGCTATCCCGTTATTTCTTTACCGGAAGAATCCCCCCCCCCCCCCCCAAAAAAAACCAACAACAACAAAAAAAAGATGCAAAAATGTTGTGAATGTATGATTGAAAGTGTCACTTGCAGGACTGCACATTTCTGACAGTTTTGTTTACCAAAGGAATACAATTGCATTGAAGAAAGAAGAGAGATTTGCTGTATTGTACATAAAGTGATGTTTATTCAGTATTTTAACATTACAAGTGACTTCAGAGGGCGCTACCTCAACAGGATTTTGTACTTATATGTCAAATGTCAACAGCAGTTTATTGATATAGTGCTGCCATTTATAATAAGGGTTTTGATAGTATTTTTGATCTTTGTATAACATAATTGTATTTTCATTTTGTCGCATTTAACATGACGGAAGTGAATTTCCAAGAAGCTATAAGCATTGCTCACCAAAAGGTGATTGTCTGTAAATAACGATTCTACCCATACTTTTGAAAGTTTAGTTGGTCAATGTTACATTCTTGAGGGTGTGCGAGAGAGTGGATATTGAAAAAGGCTGACACAATTTGCCACTTTTAACAGAGGAGTTTTTTGATTAAATGAATAATAGAAAAAGAAAACACTGTTGAACTTTGTTATTTATATTTTACCACGATTTCCTGTATGCTGCTGTGCAGAATAACAACATATGAATCCACTAGAGAAATAAAAACCTATCAAATATTTGGAGCAATGTGGTCGTGTTCTTCGGTTGCTTTACTCAACATCAAACTGAGCATAAACCCCTTTCTTTCCCTTTGAGTTGGTGGGCAAAAGTCTAGAATTACCGGCTTACTGACTGATTTAGTGGCGTGCAGATGGACTGATTGCATCAAGCGGAGAAGTCGACTAAAAAGCACACGTCCCAGAACGGCCCTGCTCGCCCTAATTGCTCTGCTAACCGACTCCCTCGCTGACTAACCCGTGTGTGTGGACGGTGTCCAGCGTTTCGAGCCCTCATGCACACAACCGCCTTTTTGCTTTTGGGCAAACTGAACCTGATCCGCTGCTCTGGTATCTTTAAAGATTTGTCTCCGCAGGACAAACACAGGGCCGCGGTTGTTCGCGGTTGTTTAGGGAGGTCTGCCCACACAAGAATGTCTTGGCTTACGCCTCTGCCATTCAAACGGATCATGTTTGCACTGAATTGGGTTGAATAGCTGGCCCTCCCGGCCTTCTCCGCCTGCCATCTGTGGAATGGCTGCTGCAGACTCTAACAGGGGGCTCAAAGCGGGCAGAAAGCTTTGCTGCTGCTGCTGCTGCTGCTGCTACTTGATTTGAATTCTTCTTTTTTTTCGGGAAAAGAGCTGTGCACAGTTGTGCAGCTGTGAGGGCTCGGTTTCTTACAAACGTCCCATGAAATAAGTGAACAATAAATAAAAGCGTGATGAGCTCATGAATGGCTTCACTGTCCTCGCCAGCAAAACAACCTCAGACGTTGGTAATTGCTGCTGACGCTGAGCATGCACTACAACAACACATCAAGAAGACTGTACATACATTAGCCCGAGGCAACCAGCTGGTGTCATCCACACCTCCCCACCACCCGCCCACCTCCACATCCCCATTCCTCCCAGTCTCCCCCCCTCTCTGTCTTCATGCAACTCCCAGCTGAGGCTGCGCCATTAAAAATGGATGACTACTAAGTGCAACAGGGATTTATCTCTGTGGGAACAGTGGCGAAAAAGCCTGGCGGGCTCGCATTTCAGGCAAACACAGTACGCTAACAGGTCTTATTCCCTCTACGCCGCCGCCTCCATTAGCCGCCTCGCAGACAGGGCCCTCATAATCGACTTAGTTGCACCATTCATGAGATATTTATCTCCCGTCATCGTATAATACGTGGCTGTTTTTTGCGCGATATACAATTTTGGGTGCAGGACCAATCTCTCAGGGGGCAGAGACACAGATGAGGTTTGTTCCAGATGCGAGGCGGCAAAGTTCTGCCATGTACTACATTATCGTGAACAGAAATGGGAGATGAGTGAGGAGGAAATTAAAGGGCAGCATTATCGGTCAGGTGTTGGGGCAGTTATCCCCAAGAATGAGGCGACGACGGGATCCCCTCTGGCAGGTGATTAAGATCCAGCTAATGCTCGGCAGCATTAGGTAGTCTTTGCTGCTCGTGTGATTTAGAGGCGCCATTACTCCACGCTGTTCATCACGGTGGCTGCGGAGCAGGTTTCCTGGTTGAAGAGCTGGAGTTACTGTCCAGCAGAGGCCCGATCGGGTGGGCTCGGGTACTGCGTCATCGCACCACGTCGCATCCACGGTGGGCTGGCCTGAGACCATGACGCCACAGACACGCAGTGGCTGATCCGGCGAAACACACTGCATTCAAACTCCACAAACAAAATGAAGATCTAAACCATCTTTGAGTCTTTTCGCTGTCCCGACAGTCAACAACTCTGGTTTGAGAGTTTAAAAGTGAGACCGAATAAGGAAAATATGAAAAGATCAACCACCGTAACATTTTCAGTGCTTACCAATCCCGCTTTCTGTTCATGACATACAAAAGTGACTCACCAGAAAACACTCCAGACCCTTTATTAAGCGGGTTTTCTTGTGTTTGTGTTTAAAAAAAAAACTTGCAACAAATATTGGTGGAAAAAAAGGATATTATTTACTGTTCCTCAGATGATGAAAGGTAACCGGCATCGGTGAGTTTGCCGTGTGTTTGCTTACAGACCACCGCACTGCCTTCTAACATGACAAAATGAAACTGTTGTCCACCTTATTAAAAAACCCTCCTCTTCATCTAATACTGTTAAAGGCAACTAATAAGATCTGCATCTGGAGAATGAATCCATTGGTCCAATCAGCTCGCAGTAAACACGTGCAGCGACGATGTGCAGTCGTCCTCATTGTTTCAGCAATCATCTCCTCTGGCTGCAGATTTATAGAAGTTTTAAAACATTCCTAAATGACTTAATGGCTTTCTAATGATGCAGAGTGAGAAACTGCATTAAAATGCAATAGAGAGCCGGTCTCTTGACGTGTGTGTGGTGTAACTGAGATGAGGCATCACAGCCAGACAGGACAAAGCAAATACTGCAACGACTCTGCTAGATGACCTCATGGCCCATTTGCATGGCGTCCCTCTCTCTCTTTCACTGACCCCTTCATGACAACACTGCAGACGGCTTATAATAAGTCACAGATCCACAGAATTCATTTATGGGTCCTATCATTTCCCAGAATACACTTGTAATGA
Source organism: Clinocottus analis (assembly GCF_023055335.1). NCBI lineage: Eukaryota > Metazoa > Chordata > Actinopteri > Perciformes > Cottidae > Clinocottus > Clinocottus analis. The sequence goes on from NW_027175821.1 coordinate 18,826,160, forward strand.
GGATGCTCCTGTCGCCTAGCAACTCCTGGGGATAAAATTGGACAGCAGCTGAGCATGAAAGTCATTCCACGGAGCGAGCTAAAGAGGATGCCATATTTGGCCTTCACATTACATGGCTTATTGGTGCCGGTTGGATTTTAAAATTGGAATAAAGGTGAAAAAAAAGGAGAAAAAAAAACAACCTGAAAGTTGTTTGGTTTTTTTGCCACAGATGTCCATTCAAACACATGACCACCCCCTGTGGTGATGAAAGGCATTACAAAAACACCGATACCTGCTTTGTGACACTTCTGGTAGCCGCTGTTTTTCAAAGCCGGCGATGTGGAAGGCCTCATAATGACGAGTCCGGTGTCATTGACCCCGCTGTCAGCGGCGCGGCGCTGACCGGTCGCAGCGCTCGGCGGTAACAACTCTGTCCCTCCGAGGGCAGCTCACGGCTTTGATGCCCTAATTGAAATTTCACAAAGGATTTATCTGAAACTAAAAAGCGCCGCTGTTTAAGTGAGCCGGACAGGTTATTAAGTTTCTTTCACAGCGTGATCAGCTTATTTCTCCGTGGCTGTTGCGCTGGTGCAGATGTACTGTCAATTGGAATAATCCTCCCGAGGCACCGGAGCGTATCCGTGCAGAAGATCTCGCACAGCGTCAAGTAATCCCAACATTTATTCAGTGGGTGTGTTTTTCATATGAAAGTTGTTCTGCATCAGAAAACAAATCCTCGTCTGTCTGGCGTTCAGTCGCTTCCTGGCCGCGGGCATCCTCAGCTTATCCACGAGCGTTGGCATTTTCTGAGACATGGCAACAACTAAATCATAAATAAAAGAAGACAGCAGGGGACTGCGTTTCTGTTTGTGCCTCGTGGTATTCATAAATACTTTCGAGGACGAGGAATTTAATTTCCTGCAGATTTCCGAACCGCCTTCTGCAGACCGGGAGGATGAATCCGATTGGATGAGACGACATTGGGTGTTATTTCTCCAATAGACCTTTTTAAACTTGACAACATAACCGTTCTAAGCGGGGCCCTCTAGTATTTCCCTCTTGCGATGTTTGTCAATGCATCGGCTGAGAGGAAGTACACTTACGCCAAAGCTGTTGCCCTGGCAACAGAATGGCAACGCAATCTCAACGAGTCCTCGCCTGAAAAGACGCTTGTTGCCACTCGCTCCCCGGCTCCGTAGCGCTCTGCGCTGCAACAGAGCAGCGCTGTGTCTGCGCGCCCTTCAGCTTGTTGCGGGGTCGCGTACAGTTTGGCTCAATCCGGTGAGCGAGCGTTCGATCCCTTTCTAAACGGAGCTGACGAGGGCTCCGGTGTTACGCTGGAGTCTTCACGCAGACTCAACACACCAACAACAGAGATGTCATGTATGCGCCCAGGCGAGCAACTACAAGCTTCGCACACACACATCACCAGGGTTAATAGCTGCTCACACAACCACGCCGGTGTGCACTGCAACAGAATCCATCACAACTCAGTCACATGAACATATGTCAAAACATATTGTTAAGAATGAGTCAGAGAGGCTTTTGTTTGGTTCCCTGACTCTCTCGTATTGTACCTCTGGTGGGTCCTTTACACTCTGGTTTTATGCAGAGATGCAAGCAGGCTCAAGGGCCCCTGGCGTAGTCCCGTCGGCCATCTTGCGTGCGTCGGCCCGAATTTCTGACGATCCAACAAAGCTGCGCGAGCCGTTCGCAGCCCGCAAGGCTGTGATTGGTCCGCTAACCACGTCCTTTCTGAGTCTCACATTTCCGGTTTCATAGCATAATACCTCTGTTTTTAAAAGCCATAGCAGAAACATGAACAATGGATCCCGTTGAAGAACGTTTGGCTGAAGAGGTCCACAAATATGAGCATTTATAAAACCCGTCTGATGGAGTATCAGGACACGCAGATGGAGGTGAATTCCTGGAGGGAGATATCGGTGAACGCCGGCATGCAGGTCCACTCTAAACGGTCGTTGCGCCACCTGCTGTTCTGGAGTATGAAAAAGGCGGGAACCATAAACCAAAACGAGTCCGTCGATGCGACTGCGTGGCCAGCTGTAGTTGTGGTTTTAAGAGTGTATATCGCCCTTAACAGTGTCACCAGGGTGTCGCAGCAGGAACCGAATCCACTGCTTTTCATGTGGATTGGAGTTAACGGGATGATTTCTGAGCTACTCAACATTTGCATTGTGGACCAATTGCAACAGCACTACCTGTGAACGAAGGCCTCACCAGAAGCAACTGGGTATTTAATGGCAGTAGAAGAGAAAACCCCTCCAGCATTTCTGCTTTGGCATTCGCATGTTGGACTTAGTGAGCTTTAGAAAGCTATCTTTTGTGACTAGTGACAGGAGACTAATAGTTTGAAGCAGGTTCAGAGGCCACTGAACACAACAAGGAGATACAACTTGTCAATAAAAAGACCATTCTTGTGAGACATCGGTTATTAATTCAAACATTTTGGATTCAGGCCTTCAACAATATAATGTCCTGGGTTTTCTTTTTCCTCTGATGGGATTCATATTTCATGACGTTTCACTCGTTCGCACAAACATAACAAGAGCGAGGTTCTAGAGACACGCTCTCACGCTGCCGGCTTTACTCACTTCTGCACACATCACTGCATGAATGGCGGCGCGGGCTTGATTGCAGAGTTTGGCATCAACTGCTCAAAGCGCAGAATACGTCTCCACATGGTGTTTGATGGGGAAACGGCTCCTAAACCCTCCACATGCAACCTTCAGCACTCTCAATCACGTTTCCGAGGGAAAGTATTTCCTCCCGGATCGCAGTCGCAATTTGAAAACATGTGATTAACGCTGTGAATTTAAATGAAATTACTTGGTTAAGTTGAGTAAAACATCGTCACAAACAAAAATACGTGAAACAAATGCAGTTTTTTCGAATGGGAAAGTAAATTTCACTTCTGCTAAAACGCCAGAGGAAATGGAAAAGATGTATTGAATCTTTGGTAACCTCTTATATATTTTGCTGTTATCCTCTGGATCACATAACGCTATATACTGGACATTAGTGAGGTAATTGTGTTTTGTTATTGGCTCAGGGCACAAGTTAAGTATTGGCTCTCACAGGTCCTTATATATCATTTATCTGCACGGCCGCTCGGCAGAGCTTGAAGGTAACACTCAAAGTCCTCTCCCTCGTCACATCTCCGGTAGACATTACGGACATTTCTAAATTAAAGAGCGTCTTAACATCGTGGCCGTCACATGAAGCGCGCTCTGTTCAGACTCCTGAGGCTCCCGCTCAGTAGATCCATGCTCCCTGCACCCTGCTGTCACTGACCCACATAATAACAATGTTGGAAGCAGATAATAAGTTACACATCTGCAGAATCCATTTATTGGTCCCATCATTTCCCAGAATACACTTGTGCAATGAGGATATTCCTGTCGCCTAGCAACTCCTGGAGATAAAATTGGACAGCAGCCAAGCATGAAAGTCACTCCATAGAGCGAGGTGAAGAGGATGCCATCTCCAGCCCCCCCCCCCCCTCCCGCGGGCCGATGGCGGCTCGGAGCAGTCATGTGCACGCCGTTTGTGAACAAAGTTGATCTGCATGTAAATATATTTTTAGTAGGATGACAAAGCTATGAGAGGTTTATACGTTTGATATGGGAACGCACCTGACTTCATTTGCTCTCTCATCCGTTGTGTGGACGGGGCAATAAACGCACTGTATTGTTATTATTATTATATTATAGTGTGTAGACACTGGAGATGTTCATGTGTAAGACGTGTGTGTAAATGTGCACGATCAAATGATGTGGATACTACGTGTCTAGATGAGAAACAGTTCATGTAAAGATAATCAACAAAAAGGTTGAAATTCTTCACACAAAATGATCCATTGTTATCTCACTGATCCATCACATGCATGAGGAGTACTGCTGTTCTGAGCCGTGACATATTGCACAGTCACTCAGATCATACATGAACCAAATATGGTGGAATTATGAGAGTATCGAGATGTACGACGCCCCAACACAAAACCATTGAGACAAAACCACTCCTGCTTCATACATGCAGTGTATCACTTCCTCTTAGTGACAACTCATCCAAATCCCTATATTTCATATTTGCTCACAGTAAAGACAGCAGTTCCTTTCAGCGGTGGAGTTTGTGCGTTAAGTGGAGGCTTACTAAAATGTCAGTATACAAAATTAAAAATGCAAATCACTATTGTCTGAAAATGTAATGAAGAAGACAGAAGAGCTTACAGCGGCAAACATTTCACATTCATTGTGGGAACAGAACAATCTACATGAACAAAAATGTAATGAATTACACCAATGTAGCTCTTTCTTGTCAGCGTGGACATTTCATTTTTATCTGTATGCAAATTGGGACGCGAGTAGTCAGATCGATATCTGACAGAACCAACACTGCATCGTGTTTTATCGAACAAGAACTTAATATGGGTTTTTTATAACTGCAAAAATGTCGACAATCAGTCTTTAATGTTTATATTAGTGTCTAGTTTTGAAGTACAAGCATGCACATCAGCATGCAGCACACAGTGTCACCGCCATGGTGTGGGATTGGGGATTGGGAGAAAAACAATTTAAGAATCTCTTTGAGCGCATGGAGGTCGCTGACCTCCTGGAATAACTTGAGCCAGAGTGACTGTAAACACTCCAGTTTGACTGTTTCATGCATCCCAACGTCCTCTTATTCACATCCACTTCATCCGAGTAGACGAAATGTTCCTTAACATTGGCCCAGGGTTGTTTTTCCCCGTGATCGTGTTGCTACATTGATCACCGTCCAAGTGGTAAATTGATTTGTTTTCCATCTCTTCTTACTTAATAATGCAGTGGATTAGAACTGCCAGAGGGCGGTCTACTCCGCTCGCTGGAGATCGTTTCTGGGAGAAACCGTTGAATATGTTACCATGATAGGTTTCAGGGAAATGTACAAGATGTATTTCTGTTTAAAGGATGATCGATAGCAGCCCGGCTAATGGTTTGACCAAACTTCAAACCAAAACGCCACCCGGCGGCTTGATCTCCATGCCCAGTGTGGCTCACTAATGTTGGAAAGAAGAGTTATACAAGATGTCAACATGAGCAAAGAGTCATGAAGAGTCATGATGCATGAAACCAAAGACCAACGACACTGCTGTGAGTCACTGTGACTTTCCAGTAATAAGAGAAACAGATGCTTGTTTTTTTAATGGAGGATGGGTGGGCGGACTCATCTTCATGCTTGCAAACTTTTTAAACAAACCTCATTTCTGCAGAGATTAAAGCCGAGTGGTTAAAGCTGTTCAGTTACAGGAAGGAGAAGGTGCAATTCTTAGAAATCGGTGTAATCTGTAATCTTTATCTGTGCCAGATTTTCAACCAAGCTCAACCACAACTGTTGGTTTGGCAAAGCAGGCGCAGACTGTAGCGCTGGGACATGAAAGACACACACAATGAAAGCCAGTACAACTCAAACGCCACCCGCAAGACAAGACATGAAAAATACTCGGCGGACGTTCACGTTTGACACGCGCTGCACTAAAGTAGATGGGCATGTGTGCAGAGGACGCTGCACTTCATTTGTTCCCATAAACACACAACAGGTGCTGCTATGAAGAGGCTCACAGCAACACCGGCCGGCACCGACCCGGCCAGCCGGTTTGTAGCTCTGTACAGTTAATGTGTGTTTTTGTCAGTGGGAAAATTCCAGCGCTGCACCGGGTCCCATGTGGTTGTGGTTTGGGGCGAGAGGCACAGTAATGCGTTTGTGACGCAGGAGGGAGGAAATTGCAGAAGCTTCCTGCACAACTGTGCTTTTGTACCACTTCCAGGTGGATACGGGGCCAGTCTTCATAGGCAAACAGGACCTGGAAGACTTGGGCTGGAGAGCAGGAGGATGGTGCAACAGCACAACCCCACGGCTGGAAGAGGTACTTCACCTGGGAGGATTAAATTATTGCACTCGCACACAGACCAAGTTCCTCATATGTTTAGTGTTTTTACATCGTTTAACGCAACGCAGTGCCACCCGACGATCATGAAACGTCTCCTTCTCAGCATCCACTGGGGTGAAGACACAGATAACACGCACAGCAACATCAACCACCACCACCACCGGCCCGCGGAGCCCCTCAGGGCTCTGTCCTCGGCCCTGTTGTCTGGGCCTCTGGGTTATATTTCAAAAACTAAATTGCCGATGAGTTGTCGGATTCTTTTGTGAACATCATTCCTGTGATTGCTCAAAGAAAACAAAGTCAAATGATCAACTCTTCGATGCTTTTTGGGACATTTATCACGGTAAGATGTCACATCCGCACACATAGACTATATGGAGCAACAAAAGTAGTGAATGAGGAGGAATCTGTTCTCTATCGGTGCTTTTATGTTTTGCATGTTTAATTATTTCCAGTTTTCCATGTAATCCATAATGTGGGTGCGTCATGCAGTGTCCTGGTCTCGGTCAGGACCCGGCCACGGTTTAGGTGGTCTGGATTATAACGCTGGTCCACGGCCCCTTTTCATTCACACCTCTACAGGCCTAATGACCAACGACGGCAGCCGCTGACCCGTCACCGCACACTGCCCAACTCTCACTACTCTTTCCTGACAGGAAAATGTGCACCACCACAAAAGGAAACTGTCACGGCCGGGTGTGGCGGAACAGAGACTCAGGTGCAGAGCCACGGACAGGGTCACGCAAAAAAGGCACTTCACTTGGTCCATGAAATAGACACACAAAAAGGCAGGAACACCCAAAAACAGCAGAAACACTCGACACACCGGTACTGAATGACAAAGGACAAACAACATATGACATACGACGACCTGACAGGCGACAAGGGACAACAGGGAGGTATATATAGGAGAGGAGAACACAGGTGTGGGGCATTAACAATCAGGGGACACACATGGGAGTGGCTGAGGACAGTTGAAGGGAATGAAACAATCAGAGGAGACACACACACACACGCACACACACACACACACAACCAGGGAGACAGAGGAAACAGACAAACTACAAATAAAACAGGGACAAAAACCCGACACATAGTGGCTTCAAGTAAACTGCTGAATGCATTTTAAGGGGATGGCATACTTTTACATTGTGGTATTACTTTTGGATTTGTCCATATTTTCCCGACCAACTTTCATTGAGAAGCTTAATGCATGTAAGTCACTACCTCAGTGAAATCTGAAAGATGTCTGAAGGCTGTGGAAGCTCAGCCTCTCTAACGCAGATCGGTCGTGATGCTGAAATCGATCGGGCTGCAAAGAACACGCGGCTCAAATCAACTGGAGGAAAACCGTCACGTCAAAGTGAGATTCCCACCTTGAGATAGAGATCATTTTTCTTCAGAGGAAGTTCTACACATCACAGACATTTCACACACTATCAGAGGCTGATTGCGTGTGAATGTTTTGAAGGATTTCATCTCAATACCTGATCGCTTTGCACCATATTGAGTGCACAGCCTCCAGCTCTGCTATTGACCACATGGATGTGATGCTAAAGGACCGGAGATCTCTAAGGACGTACGACACCAGCAGCTGACCCACGTAAGGGAGACGGGCTGGCTGAACACACCAGTAGATCCATCACTAATCGAAGAAAACACTTATATTATTCACTTTAGTTTTATTTATTTGGAAAAAAATACGTACAATGTAAAAAATTTAATGTAAACAGTATTTTTTTTCTTCACATTTACATAATAAAGTTTAAAAGACATCAGATTTGAGTCTATCATTTTTCTTTCAGCCAACTTGAACTTGTAATGTGAGGACGGCTTTTTTAATTGGATTGGACAAACTCAAATGTCACACTAAGTGTCTGCAAAAAAAAACCTTTCCTGAAACTTTACTGTTAGTTTGTAAAGGAGCAGGATTTTACTTTTGGAGAAAGCAAATAAATGAGTCGTAAAAAATGGAAACTTTAAGTTGACTTATGCTATTGTTAAAGCAATTGTGTAAATCTAACTTGTTAACTTAATTTGTGTGTGACCAATTGAGTTGGTTCAACTATTCTTCTTTTTACAGGAATATATTTCCAAAACAAAACCAGCTTGCAAAAAATAAGTGTGGGAAAGGTTTTGTTAACATCCAATTATAATGCCACACAAAACAAATGTCTCCTGTTTGGAGTAAAACTCCCCAACGGGAAACAAATGTCAAACCATGGAAATGTTAATATGATGCATTCAGCAACCAGCTGCAGGAAAACACAAACAAACTGCAGCAATATTCTTCTTCTCGCTTCATTTGGTTTTAATCACAGGAGAGAGTTTTGGTCAGAAATAATATACATTCACAATCTGCCATCTGCCCTGATGTACTTCAATGTAAATTATGCTTTTCCCTCATAATTAACATGCAGCATTTCCCGTCTGTTGCAGTATTTTATATCTCGTATAGACCTTAATAGCTTCTCTGTACATATCAAAATCTTTACTTTGAAAGTCTTTCACGGCTAAAACCGTACTCGTAATGTGAATTATGAATAGTTTATAGTTTATAACCAGCGGTGGAAGAAGTACTCTGATGATTGACTTCAGTAAATGAAACAAGAGAAACAGTACTCTGTTGTTACAAGTACAACTCCTGCATTCAGAATGCAGTTTAAGTAAAAGTACAAATAAAAGTATTATCATCAAGACATACTTGAAGTAAATTGTTATTGTTATTATTGATGCATTAATGTGCAGCTGGAGGAGCTTGTTTTACTTTATATTCTGCTGGGTAGTTAACCAAGATATCATCAGTCATGTGAAGATTTCATTTTGTAACACCAATATGAATCTGCTAAGTAACTTCAATTGCAGTAGAAGGCACAATATTTCCTTTTTTAGTGGTAAAAAAATGGAAAATATCAAGTAAAGTAAAAGTACCCACTTTGTCCTTTAAGACAGTACTTGAATACACGTACTTGTGTATACGGATGTAGATGTACATGATGACGAAGCGGTTTCTCAAATGCTTTCTTCAGCTACACATCTCTTCTGATGAGCACGCAGATACAGAGTGAAACAGCATGAAGCTCAGTTCAAGAGGAGCTGTGTTGTGTCTTTTAAGGAAAGTCAAAGAACGTGGTGACCCTCTAGCGCCATCTGGTGTCTGATTGAGGTCCGTGCATGTTATTGACAGAATAAGAACAATGACACGCTCGAGTGAAAACCTTCCAGACAATGGATTGAATACGCTGCAGTTGTTTGTGAGGCCGTGAAAAGAAGATGAAGGTTTGAGTTTGACACCACTGCAGCATGAACGAGTCTGTGAATGTTGGACAAATTCATCATTTCTAAGACTTTGATTTAATTTTTAATGGACTATTTGTTATATTATTGGACTATAATTCAATGAAAATCTATTTCAGAGTAGCTTTCTTCTATGACTGTTAGTCTAGTGGTCTTCCCTGCATGCGCTCCCTTGTAGTCCAGAGTCTAGAGCTACACTGGACGTGTCTGTAAAGCTGTAATATAACGCCATGCACCCTGGGAAATCCCCCTCTTATTCAACGTCAGTGAGATGATGAGTCCTAATTAGGAGTAGGGACAGATGACGGGCTACAAAACAAACTGTTGTAGTTGTAAATCCTGTGACTGGCTGGATGAATGTGAACGGATGAGTGACGCTTTCCTCCTCCCTCAACAAAAACACGAACAGAGGCGGCTGGAGCGAGCCGCTGAAGGCCCGAACCGGCCCGGGGTGTGAATGTGTGAAGAGAAAGAGTCATGCTGAGTCCATCGGTAACATTAAAAACATGCCGGAGCTGAATAATGTCCGATTGTGCTGCGAGTGGCTGTTAATTAAAACCACCGTCAGCGAGTGTTTGAAATCAAACAGCTGTGTGGAACATACACCAGGAAGGAAATCAGGTTCTTGTGTTTCGCAGCCAAAGTCTGACATCTGAAAGCAACCAATGTACTTTTAAAAAAAACATGCCTCAGTCAAGGTCCCTGAGTGACTCATAACATATTGACAGCATCGTGTTACTGCTGCCATTACGCTACTGACTCTGCTCACAGATATTCCACCGACACAGGAACATTTAGGCACTTTTGTGTTCATCATAAACTCAATCTGCTGTCGTTTTGTGCGGTTGGGTATAAATATTCTCCAAAAAGCAAAAGCACAAAAAGCTGCTGCAAATCATAATTACACATCTGTGTCACTGATACCGCTGATCATAAACCTTTGTCTCTTTTAACTACTCGAGATGTTTTAGACATTTCCTGCCCTTTCATCATTGTTGGAAAGAGTACAAGGATGTTATAGATAGACATATATGTACTTTATTAATCCCCAAGGGGAATTTTATTTGTCAGAGTAGCGTCCCACACTTACAGACATCAACATCAATCAATGGAATAAACTAAACACACAAGATGAGTAATAAAAGAGCAGGGATGGCATACAGAATAAAAAATATACATATGCCTATAGTCCTTAATACACCCGACCACTGCAGAGTCATCAGAGTACTTCTGCAGGTGGCTTGACCCTGTGTTGTACTGGAAGGATATACTAGACATTTGTGTTCATTTGTATACTCAGTCAAGTTTTGTTTCACTCAAATAGGAATGAAATGACTTTGGTTGAAATGTATTTAGATTAAAGTATAAAACAGGTGAGATTCCTATAAATACTCTGAGTGAGCCTAAATGTTACATCTTTAAAAGAGAAAGCAAGGATGAAGGGAATGTAAACAACAGCTGTGATGATGATGATGATGATGATGATGATGATGATGATGATACAGGGCCCTGATGTCCACATGCAGCATGTTCTTTTGCCATGTTGCTACTTCCTGTCAATTTATTACATCCACACACAAAGTGAAACAGGAAACACACAGAAACTCATTCTGCCATGTTTACAACTGTGAAAAAGACATTTTTCAAACTTGACAACACAAACGTTTTGAATTGCCGAACCTTTGTGTTTCCAGTTAGCAGAAATGTTTGTAAATACAGTTACACACAACAACAATAACTATTTAAATAATACCAAAAATTAATTTTAAAAAAAGAGCTATGAACGCCACGGTGGATGCAGCCAGCATTAAAGACAATTAAACAGCCTGTCAGCGGAAAAATAAAACATCCAAGGCAGACTTAAACACACACACACACACACACACACACACACACACACACACACACACACACACACACACACACACACACACACAACAGCAGCCTGGTTACTGCTGAATTCAATTTAGACCTTGGCTATCTGAAATGGCTCCAAATGAAAAGACAAAGCACACAGAGAGGCTGCCTTGGTTAATGTCTCGAGTGTGTAACCTTGTTAATTCATTACTTCCGGTTCCGCTGTGGGACGGCAGGTGGGAGTCCTCCGTTTGATTTAGTTCTGGTTTCGAGAGGAATCACAGCAAACTGCGGTCTCACTGGCGGCCACCAGGTGTCAGTCTTCTGCAACCGACAAGAGAAGAAGAAGCGTTGCGTCGCAGGCAAAGCGGAATAAACATGAGTTCACGTTTCCGGTGAGAGGCAGAATACACACAGCTACACGTTCAATGTGTGTGTCTCAATCTGTACAAACACATTGAACAATGGGCTTTATTGATTATGAGCAATTTCAAAGAGAGAAGAAGAAAACAATGTGTGTATATATACACACACACACACACACACACACACACACACACACACACACACACACACAGGTTTCTTTTAGTGAGAACGTGCTAATGTTTAATGAAAAACTAAATATTAAACCGGTCAGTTTTGTTGCATTGTCAGCAAAAATAAATTATATATATATACACCAACACTAATCAATCATTTTCACAGAGCTAACGGTAACTTACTGCAAGCTGCAACTATAATAAATCCACGTTACCTTAAAATCATCCATGTGGCTGTTGAATCATATCATGAATCATATTTTCCTTCCTGATGTTCATCTTTTTTTTTATACACAAGCTTCATGGAACTGTTCAACATTACTTACTGTTGGTTTTAGGTTTAACTTTAAATGTTGTGAGCTCATAGTCTATTCTCTCTTATAATGTTAATTGAAACATTAACATACATATTCTATAAAGAAATTACAAAAACTCCAATTGCAGTTTTCAAAGAGGGTTATCCTCTTTCTCTGATCGTTAAGCTTATTTTATTGCATTTTCATTTTCAGTGAGATATAATGTGTTTAGCTTGTCTTCACTATTCACACACTTTCCCTCACAGATGGGTCAACAAATCAACTTCAACATAAAAACCAACTGCAGTGAACTGTGTGTGTTAATATCCGTAATGCCCCGGACATCAGTTAAGTTGTCATACTTTTTTTCAGAGCTTGTATTTATGTTCTGAAATGAAATGTGATTCCTCAGGGAAAACATTCAGGAGATTTGCTTTCAGGTAAAATGAAAAGGGACCAAAGCACAAAAGTGCTCAGTGAAATGAAACCAGAAGCATTAAACTACCTTAAAGCGTTCAACGTTCATATCTGTGTTTGGATTTTTGCTTCAAAAGCTGGGGAATTCTGTCGGACTCGTCGTATTATTAAACGTGAGCGATCCCCATATAAAATATGTGAAGTCCTCAGTGACTGAACCCCGGGTCCAAACCGTTCCCTCCTGTTTTATTCCTCCTTTAACTCGCCAGTTAACTCACCACATCCAGCAGGATCCACATCATTTCTAAAGGAATTTAACCACTCACAGCCGCGAAAAACTCCACCTACCTCTAAATAATAGCTCCGTTTTTTATAACCCCACTCACTCACACACACTCTCTCTCTCACACACACACACACACACACACACACACACCCTTCAATGAATGTTAATGCAATATGGTCGCAGCCTGGCTAGGGGTGGGGATTGACTTGTTTCCAAACACTTAATTCAATTTGTCATCGCCATTCAGGGAGGCTCAAGTGGTCTAATTTGTGTTAATGAGGGGTAATAAAGTCATAGCCCCCTATATTACTGCCAGGGGGGGCGTAAGAGAGAGTGTGTGTGTGTGTGTGTGTGTTAAGGGTGTGTGTGTGTGTGTGCGTGTATAGGATGGGGGTTGTAGGTATTGACTTGCCTGGCTGTTCTCCCTCCTGCCTGCCGTCCATCAGGACACCACACACCCCTCCTTTCTCTCCATTGTACCCCTAATTAGATAGCCTTTGTTGGGCTAATGCTGCCGCCATCTGGTCGGCCGTCCGGGGGTGTCGGCCTGCAGGGTTGATGTGGGGCGGGGCGGGGTGGGGTGGGGGGCTCTGTGCTGGAGGAGGCCCTTCTCCTCCCATCCTCCCCTCCGCCCTCCCCTCAGTCAATACCTCTGGCCAGGACCATCTTTCCCCCTTTGGCTGACACCACAAGGACCCTTTCACACTTGAAGGAATTAGTGAAAGATTGATGTCCCGCTCTCCCTCCGTCAGAGCGAGAGGGCACAGCAACACAGCGGTGAGACTTTCTCCCAGCGGCCGACATATTGTGTTCCAGCGTCCAGACTGCGGGCGTGCAGCTTTCTGCAGGCAGATAGAATATCAGTCTGGAAGGTTATGAGTTGTGGATTTGAGTCGTTTTAGTAGTAAAAAAAAGGAAAGGAAAAGAAATTAGCCCAAAGTAGAAGGTCGCGGTCACAACGGGCATCTGCCGGGTGTGTCAGTGTGAATGTGCTGCAGGTGGCGTTGAAACATGTAAAGTGAATTTTCAGGTGCTTGTGTCTGGCTTTTATCCGCATGCATCGTCTGACAGGGGAAAGCGAACGCACCGCCGTGGCGTTCAGGTGTTCTCAAACATCAGGGGACACACACGGACACTTGGGTCATTATCGCCACAGCTCTGGAATCAAAAGCTCCCAACTGGCTGGGACGAGTCGGAGTATGGAGGAGGAATTTCCCCAACAACGATCAATGAAGTCAACGTCAGCATGTTTGTATACGTCCACATCAGGACAGACGTCCAACACAAAGCATGCAGGCACCAGAACAACAGCTCTCATTGGCCGGTTGGGTCTCAAAGGACCCGTGAGTCCTGATGGTTGAGTTTACATCTGCACTGTCCTCTACTGCCGAGCAGTTGAACATGTGGAGATGAAACAGTGTCTGGAAGGTAAAAACACACAAATGAACACGTGCCCAAACATCGTGCCCCTCCTCCTCCACTGAGCATCATCCTCTTTGCATGATGTGCTATGGTCATCTTTGCACTGTGGCACATGTTGTTTTTTTTACCCTTTTGACATCCAAACAACACAGAACTGCTGGTTTAATTTGACTGACAAGTGACCTCCGCTGCGCTCAGCAGATTCACGTCATAATAGAAAGAAAAAAGCCTCCAAAGTCGCACCGTGAGGACGTTTTCTCAGTGACGCCCGACTTGTCTTGTCCATCACAGTGTTTGCTTTGCTAATAATGTTTGTGTTGAGGGGCACAGTGCATGTGTGAACGTGTGTGTTTGGTTTGTGTAGGGGGGTTGTTGAGATTACGTGGCGGATGTCTTAAATCGCCCGGCCTCTCTCTCTTTCAAGTGGAGAGCACAACCCTTACATGACCCTGAGCAGTTGGCTGACGGTGCCTCCTTCACGCCTCTTTCATCCCGCCCACAACAACATCGTCCATCTGCCCCCCCCCCCCCCCCAACAGGCCCGGACACAAGTTTGTGTGTAAAGGCGTTTTCTTTAATCTAGGTCGGTTGTTGTTCTCTGCTAAACGTATGAAAGGGGAGAGTTTGCGCATCGACTCGACATGCAGCCAGTTTATGACATTTAATTCATTCAATTAAAAGACGCACAAACAGACGACGAAACATCTTTTACCCACAGGCTGTCAATTGTATAGACCCCCCCACACCCCCTCCACCAAAAGGCTGAGGACACGAGCACTAAACTGCTGAACAATATTCAATGGCACATGCACTTTATGATGATCCACCTATTTATCTGTCTGTGATGGGAATGTTTTAATGGTTGTTTTCAAAGTTTGTCGTTACTGCAAGAGCTGCTCAACTGTTCTTCGTTGTTTTGGTGACAATGGCTATAGTATTGACAAAAGTATTCTGTTTTATTAAATCTCCTGACACATTGTAAGTTGTCGGTGCTTTAAAGCAGATGTGGCTTCTGCAGCAAGGCAGACAGGAAACGGGGCGAAACTCTTCGTCAACAGAGAAGACGACGTCACAGCTGCTCAGACCGCTTGACGAGTGAAGGGAAAAGTGGAGCATTTAAAATTGAGGGTCATCACTGTTTCGGAATGTAAAGAAGCAAACAACAAAATGTCTCATGTTCCTCCAGCGTGCCAGCTCGTCATCCCTCTGCAGTGTTTCCTTCATCCAACAGGAGACAGATCGTGAAAAATAAAGCAAAAAATAAATAAACAATGAACATGTTATGTTCATACAATAACCACCTACTTGGATACAGACAGGAAGACATGATGAAGACACATGCGCCGCTCCGTAGCCACCTCTGGATCTTCATGTTATAAATCATCCTTCTTTCACAATACATACACAGAACGCAGCACATTCCAAACATGCTTTGCAGACCCGCAGCTTCATTCCAGCCATTTCTTTTTCACGCCGTGTTGAAATTCACAAAAACCCAGCGCGCCGCTTTGAAACGTATTATTTTAGCTGTGAAAGTTTTCCTTGGAATTATAAACTGTGCATAACTTCAGAGGGGCTCAGGCCTAAACTCTCTAATCCTGGAAGTCAAACTTCATTAAAGCATTCGATTTATCTTCCGGCGTTCGGTCGAGGTCTCTCTCTCGTTCCCCCTTCAGCCACATGTTGAGCGCGCCCTTCGTGTAACGCTCTTATTAAGAGGGAGTTGGTCTCCGAGCAAACTGGCCTTCGTCTCCGTCCGCAAAATTAGGCTCCAATGAAATCAGATACGATTAAGGAACTTATTAGTTCTTGTCATGTTCTTGTGGGTAGTACAATAAACACGGCCCTCCAATAATCACAACCACCAGGCCTGCAATCACACTAACAATTGAATTCCCCACATTACAGCGACTTGGCTCCGCTCGCCTCTGTGTTTTTGTAGGTGTCTTTAAAGCCCACACCCTTTGTTCTGAAGGTGTTAGGCAAGACATCAGCGCTGTGAAAACATTTTCATAGCCTCTGTACAAACGGCCTTCTGATGCATAAACACAATGTCACCGCGGCAAAGAGCTAAGTAACACACGTCAACTATGAATGAAGAGAAGGAGGAGAACTCGAGGTTTGGTGTTATATAATATAGTTATGTTGCAGGAAAATACATTCAGGCGTTTGACTAACAAGTACTAATACTGTATTAGTTGTATACTTTCTGTTTATGACATGAAGGACATCGAGTGCTGTGAAAGCAGCACTAGATGTCGCCAAAGTCAGAACATGTTTAAATCCTCTCGTCCATCAATATAAAGATGCCCTTTCAGAGTATAATTATTGATCAATTATATAATAGGATTATAATTCTAAATATAGCAACACATTTCAGTGTTGTATCTGGTCGACACAGAGCTGTTTTCATCGACTTTAAGGCGGAAACGAATGATTTGTTTTTTATCAGAAGCATGCATATCTAGTTATTGTCTTCTGGTAAATAATTCATGGTGTGTGTAAATACACATCACCAGTTCAAAAATAGAGAATAAACTTATTTTACCCACAATATTAAATTTACAATTTTATTTAAAAAAAGACTGCTACTTTTATCTGTAAAGATTCACAATGTTTTATCAAGTGATCGTATATTTATATGTGTAGAATCGTCTGAAAAGTAATTAGCATCTGTACCCAGTAATTGTGAAGTATATGTTTCGAAGGAAGAAATACAAAATAATGCACTATATATAAAGTACTTAAGTACTTCCTTTTCACAATAAATACAAAAAAACACATTTCATCTGTGGGCCAAACCCTTTAAACGTGTTTAAACAGTTACCGAAAACCGCACCGATTACACCCCACGGTGGCGTAAAGCACCACGTCCTCAGATAAACGAGGACCCAGGAAAGACTCTTCACCCTTGAACACACACACACACACACACACACACACACACACACACACACACACACGCTCTATCTTCAGGCCTTTACGCTCCTGCGACGCTCGCAGGGTTAAAATAAACGTTGCTGCTGAACCATATTGTGCCCTCCCTCCTCTCTCCATATCCTTTATTCACAGGCGCGTAATTGGTAGTCAATTTGAGCTCCCCCTTTGCCTATTGTGGGCACATTTTGCTCTGACAGAGTGCGGAAGATTAATGGCTACGAGCAGCCAAGGGAGGCTCGCCTCAGCAAGCATGAGCGCCCTAAATTCATTACACCAATTTCCCCCTGTCCTGCGCTCCCCGACTCGCACCCACAAGAGAGGAGAGGAGGTGGGGGGAGAAACAAGAATGAAAAGGGATAAAAGCGAAATAGTCAGATGGTGGTGGTGAAAGAAGGAACGAAAGAGGTGCAGGAACAAAGGATTAAGGAGAAGGCTGCGCGTTCGTGTGTTTCTGAGGTCGCGCTCACAGTCTGGCTCTGAGGGCCGGGATGCTTTTTTACAGCAGAATGTCGTCTGTTTGAATTTCAGTCTGCGTTGACCGCTGGAGTCGTTACAGAGGCCGGCAAGGGACCCACAATTCACAAATACTCATAAACACACTTAAATAGACGCCTACATTGTGAAGGTACCACATGTCTTCATTTTCTGCATCCCTCTCTTTCGCCTTCCATCTTGAACACGAACACATGGACACAGAAACTGCGAACCGAAACCTTTCAAAAGACTCCTGAATTTAAGCGTCAACGCCTTCTACCAGAGTTTGAGACACGCTGGCGGATTTTGTGCAGCGACAAGCTTTTGGAAATGAACTTGAAGTCGAAATATTTTCGCTCTAATCTCACCGAAACTCTCCTGGCAGCGGCTTACGAGCTGCCTCGAATATTATCGATGCGCTCACATTGTTGCAACACTTCAGGGCCGCTGCCCGTATCAACACCTAGTCAACGTCAGCGCGCCTGCTGCGATGGGAGGAATCGGCTCCCGAGCCGTGCCAAGCGTGTCGCAGGCATCCGGGGCGCATTTAGATCTCACTGGCCGTGGCTCTGCTGGCAACGAGGCCCGGCTGGCTCGGATGAGCGGGAAACACCTTGAACTCGGGTATGATAAGGGTGACCTGTCCCCATTTACTTGGGCCGACCCATAATTGTGATGATTTATTTCTCCTGTCAAAGCCAATAGGGAATGCCCCCTCCCCTCCCCTCTTCCCCAGCTTCCCCTCTGCATTTAGTCTCCTTGGTTTTTCCCCTTTCTTTCCTTCTCTCTCTGGCACACATTCTCCCTCTTATTGCCTCTTGGCTGCGGCGTTCGCTCCCTGGCTTGACAAGTATAAAATGTGTGCGTTTGCATATGTGACATGCATCTCTCAGGGAGCGCGAGCTTGTAAAGGCTCCAGTATGCCTGCACGTGTGCAGCTCTCTGGCCCTCGACACGACCTCTCAGTGCGGCCGTGTGTTGGACTGTCAGATGCTCTGAGCCCCCCGGGCGATGGCGACCCCAAACCCCCCCCCCCCAGTTTCTAAAAGGACTCGCACAGGCCGCTTGAAGAAGATCGGGTCCATTGTCTGGAAGTGACAGGCCTCGTGGACGCTGCCGCGAGGGACGCCGCCGGGAGCCCGGCTCGGCCCGACTCCTGTAGCTCCACAATGAACCTGTCTGTCACACGTCCCCCCTCCACCCCCCCGGCTCTCCTGCCACGCACCGCTGCCGAGAACGACCCACCCCCAAATGTTACTGACACTTCCTGTCTGTTGTTGGGACCGCTATGGAGATGCTATAGGAGGCTCTCAAGTGGGGAAACATGGACCCTCTGGCGGCGACAATAGCTGGAGATAGCTCATTGCGTTCCCACATTTTCCAATACGAGCAGACACTGGTCACATACTGGGGTTTGACTACGTTAATGTGTCTCTACATTACATGAGGACTGCCCATTGTTCCTATAGCCCGTTAGCTCGAAAACACGCTCCTACGGCCCACCGCTCCGAACATACATCCAATCCCTGCAACAAATAGAAGCACGTGGCTAATTCTTCTGCAGAATGACATCATTTGACCCTCTCAATGTTTTCCCTGCACACGGAAGAAGAAAGAAGAAAGTCTTTTAGGGCTTTCTGCCAGAAATCTACTTAGGTTTTCGGCAACCAAACTACTTGGACTGGGCAATGATGTCATTCTGCACCATGATGAGAAAATGCTTCTGTTTGTCGCCGGGAGAGTGTGTCTTCTCAGAAACAAATGGGCCTTAATGGGTGTTTGTTTTGCAAACACAGATTGACGGATACATTCGGGCCAATAGGACATTTCTTAGGGACTGTGAATCCTTTGGAGTGGTGTCGTTAAATGACATTAAATCGTGACTAAATGCTTTTGTTTTTCATTTCCATTAATGGCAAAGTTTTCAGAGTCCCACTGATATCATACATGTGTATAATTTGACTTCACGCAAGAGAGGAATGTTTCCAGGAAAGTCATTTTGAATGTGGGAGCCTTAGTGCTGTTGTTTTAACTCACAATTAGACCTTTCCTCGATGCCCCATCCAGGACTGATGCAGGGCAGGAAACACACTGCACTGTGTCGGCCTCTCATTGGACACAACCTGTCTCATCGCCCCGCCTCTATGGGAACACTTTCTTCCTGCACGCTGTAACTCTGATGGCAATAACCATCCAACACCTCGCTGTTCACTGCTGCCATGTGAGATTATAAATGTACAGTCTTTATTCTTCAACACGTACATATCATCTGTCACTGTAAATGTACATCCTACATGCTGTAAAATACAATATAAATACATATATTTGCATATATATTCAGCCCATGTGTATTGATTTAGTAGTTTCTTTTATTTGCACTACTTGTTTCCAACTCAAGAATACATTTGTGTTTTTGGTCACCTTCTATTTATTATTACTGATTCTCGTCCTTTCATGGGACTATTTCCAGATCGTCTTGTCGTAGAGATTCTTGAGTGTTCAGCCTGACACTTCTGCATACATGTTCTCTGAACAGTGAGCACGGCTGATGGGCAGAGAGTTATTACTGGATCATTCTTATGTTCTCTAACAACATAACAGATGTTTAGAAAATAACTCGCTGAGCGTGCATCCAAAGAGAGCGCCATGTTTTCAGTTGAGCCCAGTACAACTGATACACTCCACTGTAAAGCTGATGTGTAGCAGCTCTGTTATTTTACTCAGGGCAGCATGAATCTTGAGTAGAGAATATAAATGACACCAAGAGGGTTCGGGTGTAGAGTCTTCTGGAGTCAGAAGAAATGCAACGGAAAATCCCAACTCCTGCATCCAAAGGAAGCTTGGTGCTACGTCACGTTTCCAGCACGCTGGCAGGTTTAGGTTTGTTTTGTTCATCGGTAATGTCACATTTCATCGCTCAGTTTCCAAATTATTAAAACCTCCAAATCTCTCCTATATTCTGTGAAGACACAGACACAGTTGTTTTTTTTAGCAGGACATTATTCTTATCAAACTTGTTTGTGAACATGGCTGACTTACAACCTCTCATTGCGGCAGTTCAGGCTAGAGGAAGACATTTCTTCTCTTTTCTTCCCAGGCTGAACTCACTTGTCCTGGCCTTCTAAGCTCTTGGCAGATTAACACAGCAACAGAGCTGTGCGATTCGACCTGCCATGTAATTTATGTACCTTCTCCGAGCTCACGGTTTCCACTCTGCACCTGTTCAGAGCCGACAATAAGCACCGCTTCCATGCCAGGTCCCGCTTCGGAGAGCCGGTGACAGTGGAGGCGGGTGCACAGGTCAGAGCTTAAAAAATAAAACCCACTATTCTCTTATTTTCCTTTCCTTTTGACTCGTACAAGAAAGGGAGAACTTTAGTGGGGTTGGAGGCTTGGAGGGGCACTTCCAGGCCAACCAATAAATCAGTGTAGGCGAGATAGATTCATCGATAGGAGTGCAACATAAAAGGCCTCCCTTGTAGTAATGTAGACAAGGTGTGCAGGTTCCTCCGCTGCTCACAGCTCTCCGGAGATACCCAGCCAGCCTGCAAGGTTCCACTTAGCAGCACCTTCCACCGCCGAGACCTGGAAAGCGGAAGACGCTCCAAATGTTTCCCATTAAGGGTTTCAACCTCGCTGGAGCTGCGGAGTTGGGAACCAGGGGTGAGCGCGGGACAGTCGGACAGGAGGGAGGAGGGGAGGGGGTTTGATGCCAGAGGTAGAACCAGAGTGGCGGCGGCGGCGGCGGCGGGTGCTGCGACGGGTAACAGCAAGTGTTCATAAAGATGTCACGGAGAAAAGGAAAAAAAAAAACTTCAGGAGACACAAAGTCTCAATTTCAGCCGAGGTGCTGCCAGCCAGATGTGGAGGTGCACGGAGCGGGCGACTGGATCCCGACCTGCCCGTCCTGCGTGCCGAATCTGCAGCTAACAGGCAGAACCCTCCAGTTCTTTTGAAGTGGGAGCCAAGAGGTGTCCAGGCCCTTAACAACCTGTAATTTATTACAACACCATCCATCTCGGAGTGAGAGGTCGAAGTTTGTCCAGCGAAACGTCTCTTCAAACCAACCTTTTTTTTCTTTTTTCTCTCTCTCTCTTTCTCTCAGCGCCTCCCTTGGCTGTGTTTTATTCCTCCCACCCTCCTCTTCCCCCCCCCCCCCCCCCCTCCCGCACCTGTTTAACACCTTGACTTCATCAGCGACCTTTGTCAATGTGCTGTTAAGTGTTTGGTGTTACTGTTGCCTTCGTAGGGGTGCAGCTGCCTGAGCAAACAAGGCCCGCATGTGCTCCTCGGGGCCCGGTGGACCGGCTCTCTTTCCCAGAGCACTCTGCTGCTAATAAACAGTGTCAGAACAAAGACACGCGGAGTAAAGCGCGAGAGACAAACTGATATGTAACAGCAGAAATCAAGTAGAGTACAGGAGTTAGCGTGACCCGGTGAGAGTGTAAGCATTACGATGAGACAGAACGGGATTTATGGAGCAAAACTTGAATAGTGGGTTACGCAATGTAAGTTATTTAATATTTCAGCGAGGCTGATAGCTCATAGGACAGAATTATGCAATTTACAGAACGTTTTTTGTATTCCTTATTAGCGTGAATTAAGAACGTTGACATTAAATTCACTGAAAATGTTCAAAATGACGGAATGTTTTGGAGCTGACGATGACACAATGTGAATGATTTAAGTTGGCTCGATTTTATTTTAAAGTTTGTAAAAAAAAAAAAAAGCCTCACAGTGGTTTATTGTATTAGTTGTATTTATAATTAATCTTACCACTCTGCTTCCTGGCCTCTTTTTCTCTATAATGGTGTCTTGTGCGGCTGTTTAGGCTCAAAAGACACCATAACTAAAACATAATGTTGATAAAAAATCTCATAATACATAAAGAGTGTGCTACACTTGTTAACATACATCTAGAATTATAAAGGGATTCAAATACTCGATAAAAAGTGTCTTTCCGTATCATTTAAAAGAATGAAAGGAAGGCTTATTCCAGTTGGAGATGTGATAACATATGGGATTATTAGCTTACACATATCTGTTATCACACCATTTTATATTGTGAAATGTTCCCTGCACTCTACGCCTCATGGAGGAAAGAAAACAACCCTCTCACTTGATGTTAAGTGAAAGTACTGTTTGACCTGAGAGTGACTCAGGCCAAGACCAGATGGCCTGCTAAATTAATAATAAAAAAGAAAGACGCAAAGCCATGAGAAACAAAGCATATGGACTGGAAACGTCAAATTCCTGAGGGGATTCTTCCGCCTTTCCCCGAGACAAGTGTGCAGCCGCAACGTTTAACTCAAAGAAAATGTGAACAAATTTGTACCCGTAAACGTGAAATTACTTTTGTGCGTTTTAATCCCCCTTGTCTCTTCAATGCAGCCCAATACGTCTTTGTGGCTTTGCACAGTCGTGCACTAAAGAAACACAGTGATGTGTACGGAGGGGGGGGGGGAGGGAGAGAAAAGAAATCAAAGAAAATATCTGGCAAGGAGATTTACAACTCTGGCGAAACGTTTCCACTGCTGCTCGGGCAGAAGCAGCAGCAGTGAGTGTTTTAAACCCGAGGGCCGACAGTGCAGGAAAGGTGGCAGAGCGGTGAGGAGGAGGAGGAGGAGGAGAAGGAGGAGTAGGAGGAGGAGGAAGAGGAGGAGGAGGAAGGGGCGCCACAAAATAGCTTTACGACTCTTGTTATCAGGTCTAAATAAATCAATAAAAATCCCATTTAAGGGAGGCTAACATATTTCATTCTTCAGCTGTTATTGATAACTCCGGGCCACTTGGCCCGCCTGGAGTTTTATATTTTAAAAGTCACGATGCTTCAATTTGTATAGATATGCGGCCTGATGTGCTGCAGGTGTGGGAGTTTTGATGTTTGAAGGTTGTGAAAACCTGCGGCGTGAACCGCACGGAGCCCTTCACAGCCGCCCGTGGTGACACACATCACTCATACTGTTATTCCATTATTCATCAGGTGGCTTTGTTTAATCAGTTAAGCAGATTAAGCAACAGTCTTAAGTACGATTTCAGTATTACTTAATATTTTAATATGAAGATGTCGGGTGGAATACATTTTTTAAAAAGCAGGAAGAAAGGAATATATTCATTTCACAGGTGCTTTTGTTTCGTGACATCTTTGTGCTTCGCCCGGCTTGTTTGGACGAGAGGAACTCTGTGGAGCAACGTCTGGTCAGACATCTTGACAAAGGAAGTGTTTACATTGTCAAAGGAATTTCAAAATAAATGTAGTACGGCATCAGGGAACAAACAGTAATGTTTTGCACAGACATATTATGATTATGTGACAACGTGGGTCTATAATGTAGTACATGAAGTGGTACTATTAGGTTGTACTATAATGGTGTACTATAATATAATAGTATAATGTAGTCCAATAATGTAGTAATATAATGTGGTACTATAATGTAATAGTATAATGTAGTACTATAATGTAATAGTATAATGTAGTACATGAAGTGGTACTATTAGGTTGTACTATAATGGTGTACTATAATATAATAGTATAATGTAGTCCAATAATGTAGTAATATAATGTGGTACTATAATGTAATAGTATAATGTAGTACTATAATGTAATAGTATAATGTAGTCCTATAATGTAGTAATATAATATGGTACTATAATGTAATAGTATAATGTAGTACTATAACTATGTGTTAGTGTGTGTTAGTGTGTGTTAGTGTGTGTGCGGTTCAGCCTCTGACTGGCTCAATACTTTTTTGGCTCTCAGAAACCAGTCGTTCTATTTTCTTTGTCATTTAATCGCAAGCCTCAATTTTTGTGTTTGTTAAAATTATACGGCTGCTGCAAATTATGATCCTGTACATTTCACTGAGCTCATCTTGGTTTTAAAACTCCAAAAGAAAATTGCTGTGTAATAAATAAACAAAAATATGTTATGAATTTAGATAAAATCACCTCAGTTTTAAAAAAACTGAGGTGATATAACAGTCTTAATTGTGTTATATTAATTTAGCTATGTTATGTTTAACCTTCCTCTTGTGTTAGCTTCCTGTTAGCTTTTCTTGTGTTAGCTTCCTGTTAGCTTCTCTTGTGTTAGCTTCCTGTTAGCTTCTCTTGTGTTAGCTTCCTGTTAGCTTCTCTTGTGTTAGCTTCCTGTTAGCTTCTCTTGTGTTAGCAGGTCAGTTTTGACCCGTGTCTTAAATCAGCTGTAAAATACACTAAAAACATTGATCTATCGTCAATGTGTTTCTCATCTCTTGGTGACGTTGTTAGGCTTCCTTATCAATGAACATATTGTTGTATATTTTAATATTTTTGTTGCTGGCCTCTGGGCTTTTTCTTTGTCAGGATATCCCTCCATTTCTATTTAAAACATGTTAAAATGAACCTCATGAGAATTATATAAATAAATAAAAGGTTGTTGTGTTACCTGATTATTACTGAGGACTATTACAACACATCTCTTGAATACATTTGTTTTATTTATGTTTTCATTTTAATATTATTAACTAGAGTAACATCTATTGTGTATATATACTTTTAAAAAAAAAGGCAAAAAAGTATTTTTCTTTTATTACAAACACAAAATGAAAAGCAGAACAAGTCACAACACAACATAAATAACAACAACAACAACAAATTAAACAAATCGTATGTTTCTAACTGGGTCTAAACCGACCCAAACAACACAAAGGTCATTTCATCCAGGGCATTTTACCATTTAATGAAATACTTTTATGGTTTTATTTTGTTGAAATAGATGTTTCTGACAAAGTCAAAAAGCCTTAATGTAATAAACAAATTGTATGTGGTTCTTTTATGCATTTAAAACCTGATGCGGGTCGGTGCCGACCCGAACACAAGAGGAAGGTTAAAACATTGTTTGATAATTTGTGTTCGGGGATGCGCTTGTGTTTGATGTGTGTGAGCGTGTTCATTGAGTGTGTGTCTGAATGTGTGCTATGTGAAT
This sequence comes from Clinocottus analis, assembly GCF_023055335.1. NCBI lineage: Eukaryota > Metazoa > Chordata > Actinopteri > Perciformes > Cottidae > Clinocottus > Clinocottus analis. Next base: position 18,851,580 of record NW_027175821.1, read on the forward strand.
GGGAAGTCCCGTCTTAGTATACCGTAAACTACAGCGTGTAGTTGTGTTAGGACACACTGTGCGGATACGAGAAACAAGATGACTGGAATATGGGAGTTGGGGGTGTCGCGCTTCCCACCCGAGCCTCCCGCTCCCCTTCATGCCTGGCACAGCGGGGGGCTCCTGGATGGCACTGTCGCCCATATGGCCAATCACTCAAGCAGGGTGGAGGTGTTTTCAAAGGGACCCGGCAGCAACTTGAAGCGGGACTGTCTCTGCAGGGGTCAACGGCCGTCTGGGCAGGAGAGGCCAATCTCCTGCTGTCCTTTAAGAGACAGACGTATCAACTCTTCAGTTGTAGCCCCCCTTCCAGCTCTACACACACACACACACACACACACACACACATACCAGCAACCCTTTCCATGTATAGCACACGGGGCTGCCGTTGTCTGCTAATGGGCCGGAGACCGTGACCTTGAGAGCTGGACAAACAAACCAGGAGGGAGCTCGACGCGAGACAAAGGTGACTAACCAGCCTCTTATTTATGACTTTCTTTTTAATTTGTAACTTCTTTTTTAAGCTTTTAGTTGTCAGTAAAAAGGATATAATAATAAAAAAAACACTTTTCATTATGTATTCAACTTTTTTCTTCAAACTGATGAATAGAAGGTAATTTACTGTATTTTTTACTTCACATTGACACACGGCCGGCAGGTGTAGCGGCTAGCTAACAAGATAACTAGCTTAAGCTACGTAAATAGCATGCTGCTTATTAAAAGGGGGGTGGCATGTAAAACTCACTTTTCAGGTCTTGTGCGTATACATTTCAGGATCTTGAGGATGAAACGAACTGTGACATAAAACAACCCAGTCAGTTTTTTCGTATGCTGCTAACATCAGAAGTCGTTTGCTTCAGCAGGACATTCAGATTTGGTCTCATCTCATGTGAGACAGAACCTTTCTTCTCTTAAAGGGACAGGCGCTCAAATGCAGCGTTTTCAGACAAAGAGTAAGTGAAAAAAAAGTATATAAATATGTTCTGGTCGAAAACCAAAATAGTATAGTAAAGTATGAACCTGAAAATCAGAGTGATATGTCCCCTTTAATTTTTTTTCCAGGTCAACTTTGTGATGGTATCTCAACATATACGATACAATTCATGATGTTTCATTGGACTGGCTAATATTTGCGTACCGTACTCTGCTGTATAATTTGTTTTTAATTGTTGCTCCATTCAAAATGTGAAGCTAAATATAGTGTCGGCTTGCAAGACATCCTGCAATGAAAGGTTTATTTTTCAGGAGTCGTATGAGGTTAGACCTCACAGGGCTGTGGGTTTCAACATCACTCGTCTTCTTTGTAAAAAATAAAGTGGGCCGGACCAGTAAAATCACAGCATAATAACGCAGAAATAACAACAATGTTTCTCTATGTTTAAATCATAGGTGAAGGTTTTTAGATGATAAACTCTATTTTAAGGTCTTTCAACAATTAACTAGAAACACAAAGACCCAAAATTCAGACATCAGCCCTCTGTTTGTCTGCCTGGCTCTGCTCTGCAGATTCCCTCGCTTTGTGACGCGTTTGTGACGCCACTTTCATGACGTGATCCATGTTTAACGACTTTTAACACAATAATATCAGTGCTCACATCAGTTGTGACTGTGGATCAATGGTTTGCATGTCTGTCTCAAAAGCAGAGGATCAGAGGTTTGAATCCCAGCTCTGCTAATTTTGGTCTAAAAATTCTTTTGTTTTTTTCTTCTGTTGGCCTGGACACCCCGCGGGCCGTATGTTTGACACCCCTGATGTAAATAAACACAAACAATTTAAAGTAAAACAATTACATTTTTCAAAAGCGCAAAAAACCTGCATGTTTTTTGTTGTAGTTTAGCTGTCTGACTGATTTATATGATTTATATGCTGCATGTCTTGTCAGTACTTGACAATGTCTCCGGAATGATGATATTATGTATTTTAATATTCTCACGTATTGTAAAGCATCAATATTTTATAACCTTATATTTTTAATTGTATTTCTAATTAGCTAACTTTGGCACATTTACAGAAATGTTTTCAGTAATGTGCACTTTGCCCTTATCAAATAAAGCCTTTAATATCATGAAGTCATCCAAGCAAACAAAGTGAAAGTAACAAGGATCCCAAAGACAACATTTAGTAAATAACAACGCTATGAGGAAAACATCCTCCTGAACCCAGGCCGTATTGATATTTGAAGACTTTTGGGGTTGGGAAGGTCAAGGGATGAACCCCGCTGAGAATGCAAGGGAGTGACTATATAGATTCAATTTCTCAGTCTCAAGACGGCGTTTACGAGTCGGTGACATTATCCACAGCGACAAAACCTCACATCTGCAGAGATGTTCAGCTGTTAGAGTCATTCACAGACGCTGCCGACGGGAATGGGTGTTGGCCGTGAGTTATCAGTGAACTGTGGAGAGGGCACTGAAAACAACACAAAGACCCTCATGACCATTTCTGAAATGAAATCCTTGGATTAACTTTGAAATGTAAGAAATGATTGTGAATGCTTGCGCAGTTAAAACGTCGAGAGACATCAATGATCGGTATTTGTAAATCTCAAGCTGTACGTGGCTCATGAGATTTGATGGATTGATGGATCAGGGTTCAGCAGACTTTTCCTCCCACCTTCCAGAATTCACTTCTGCTGACAGAAACCGTTTCCCAAGGCAAAAAGAAAAGCATAAAGCCAGGCTTTTACAAGCGTAACACGGTTCAAGGCAAATATGTCCTTTACTCAGATGTCTGGCTCTTTACCACACATGGAATAAAAGCCTGGTCAGATTTGACTGAATGCCAAAACCGGCTGGCTTCACTTTTTCTTCCCTTTTTTTTTACACAATGAGCATGTTTAGCATTACTTTGGTGCTTTAAAGATCTAATATATGTGTAGAATTCAATTCAAACACTACTACTTTACTCATTGTCTCTACTAAAGCAAACAAATGAAACTGATGACTAGTCTGTGTCAACTTTTGCATTTTCTTACATAAAAAATAGAATCACAAATGGTTAATATCACACAGAGGAGGATCCAGAGACACCATTCTAAAAACAATATAAAATATAGAGAGAGGCTAACTAGCATTGTGTCTTTCTCAAGGTTTTTACATGCAAATGAACAATACGTTAATGCAATATACTGAAATGCTAATTCCTGATATATCTAAACTCAATTATCAACATAGGACCCGGTCAACTCGTTCCACACAGGAACACGACTGGTTGTTGCCTTTATTTGCTGTGAGAAAACGCAACCGTGTTCTTTTCCGCCGCACAATGGAAAGTTGCGTGGAAAGGCATTGAGTTTGCATCAGCAATATGCACTTTGCTATTTGCGGCTGATTTATATTTAATACAAAACTTCTGTATCTTCAGGAAGCATGAAGTACAGCTGGTTTCTTCCATCGTAATCGACTTGAACGCTGTCGGGTGCTACACCGTCGCTGACCTCCGAGCTCTCACTTTTTCTCCGAAGGGCGTTCGGTGAAAAGAGTTTTTTTCCCCCAACCGAGATCGATACAGTCTGACATTATTGTTACGCCCTCGCGAAGATCTCGCAAACAGGAGTATGGCGGCTGGAAGCCGAGCGTCTCCGCCGCTATCCGTGGCCGCGGACTGCTGCTGTCAGCATTCCCCTTCTGCTCTCCTCTTTCAGCCGCCCAGTTGCTTGGCGCGCCCTCCTTTTTCGGGGGTGATCATGAATCACGGAAATTGATTATGCTGTCACATCTCAAATCCCCCTGCCCAGGGCTTGACCGCAGAGTGTGTGACTGCAGGTCGGTCAAGCCTGCTTAAGGGATGCTCCGCTGGCCGCCCCCGGAGAAGGGCCAGTCAGCCGGACCGCCCCCGCGGGGTCACGCAGCTTCCTACCGTAGCGAATTGTAGAAAGATCACTCACGTCGACGAGGAGAAATGAAGATGTCCTGCTTAAAATACCAGAGTCCAGCCATCACCGCCCGATGTTTCCCTGGCTGCTTCTTACCCATCCGGCTCCTCGTCAGCGCTCCCCCCCCCCTCCCTCCCCCTCTGTGTCATCTGTCTTTATCAACGCAGACCATTCCTTCGCCGACATCCATTCAAAAATTCTTGGCGAAGTCTTGAGTGACATCACGAGATGCCAGAGGACGTCTTCGGGTTTGGGATATCTTCGCCTCATCGCATGCAAGAGGCACGCGAGAGCGATGGGCCACAGGGGAAGAGAAGATGACGACGCCGACTCGTCTCCAAATTAAGCTCGAGCTATGAATTGCTCTTCCTGGAACTTGCATTTGAAGAAATCAGTGCAGTCGCAATAGTCTGTTGAATGCAGCGGAAGATTTAAGGGAGGCACCTGTGAAGCCATGACAAATGATGACTGTCTGCACAGAGGCAAACAAATGAATAAAGTTGTTCACAATCAGACCATAACATCAGTAACTTGGAGCAACGTTTGATTCCTCTTGGGCCTTTTTTCTCTGTGCAGCCAGTGAAGCTGTGCAGGATATTCAGTCACTCAGAGACAAAAGTACTTTTTAAGTTTGTTTTTCTGAACTTGACTTCCAACATCAGTACTTCATCGCATCACCATCACATGTTCAGCTGCGTCTGGCGCACCTTTCCCTCCAACCCAGACTTTCCAACAGACTCCCCTTAATGATTTCTGCAGATTGTTGTTCTTTTTTATTGTGAAGATAAATCTGCTGTAACAAGCTGAAAACACCCATAAATCTGCTGCTGGGCTCGGGTTGCAATGAGACTTTTAAGGGTCACTGTTGCTATGGCGACGCATCAATCCTTCAAGGGGCCGAGGCGAGCGCTATAAAAGAGGTGAGTGTCTGTGACAGTGTTACTGTTGTTATTGTGGGCTCGCCATTAAAGCCTTTTTTAAACGACGCAGACTGAAGGGCCACTTAACCTCTCTCAGGCGTGTCTGCACTTCAGGCCTTCCTGGATTATTGTCCAATCATCAGATTTCTAACTCTGCTCGTTACTGTACCGCACTTTTCCGACGTAGACATTTATTTCACTTGTATTTTATGCAGGAAGGAATTCACAGAGGGTGTACGTAGCGTTTCAGGAATGCGCTGCTTCATTTTCGTACTTTAACCTCTGGGAGCCGGCCTGTTCGTCACAGTTCCTCCAACAAAGAGGTTAAACACTTTGCTCAAGGGCCTCTGAGCATGAAGCTGACAAGGACATACAGGGTGTCGTTCACTGACACCTGCCAAGAATCGTCCCCCGCTGGAGTTTCCAAAAGTGATGTGCAAAAATGAACTGCAGCTTCTAATGTGTCCGGTATGTAGCCTGATGAGTGCTAGTGAACCCCTCTCTTCTCCCACTGGCCCGCTCGTTGTTATGATAGCGTAACGCTTACGCTGGTGCAGTCGCTCAAAACATGGAAACCCTGTCTCACTCCAAACCCCCTTAAAAACAGACGGTGTGTCAGGCCCTTCTGTATCCTGGTACCGTGCCACCTTTACGCTGTGTTCACACCAAAAGAGCTGCGAAATATTTGCGCAAGTAGCTTACATGTAAAGTCAGTGCACAGATGAGAATGGTTGCGGCCCGAATGATTGGAAAAAAAGTTGCGGATATTCGCTTTTTTCTTTCGCCCGCCGCTGAGTTGCGAAAGCCAATCAGCGTGGAGAAGCTCCGCCCGAGGTCACCGCCGTCCTGCCAAAGCAGAATTCAACTGGTTGCCGCCTGAAGGAGCGCAGGAAGCAGCTTCATCCAGACACTCGTCCTGGAGGAGTCGGCGCTTTGTGCGGCTACGGATAATATTATGAACCCAGACACGGTGCGTTTGATTTTCCAACATTTGTGGTATTTCCACATCAAGTATAATGCAGAAATAGTTGTTAATGTTCCATGGAAATGAAATCTGATTCACAGGAAGGTGACCAGGTCAGTTTAGGTTAGCTACTGAGGCTATGTGCTGGTAATTTGGGCCACTGTAGCCGCGCCCCCTTTCCGCCGCGAATTGTTGTGAAAAAGCAAATTAACTACATAAAATCGAGTGAGTAAAATCTGGCCGAAAAGCGTTGCGAATATTCGCAAGTGTTTTGGAGTAAACGCAGCATTAGAAGTCTGTACGTGACGCATCGGCCTTTCAAATTATTCTCTACCACCAACGTCAGCTGATTTTCACCCGAGCGATGGTGTTTACGTCATTTTCAGTGTGTTGCTTTTGTCTGAGTTGTGTGGGTCTTTGTGTAGCTTCATGCTGCTCACTGACATTATCAAAGGACCCTAGTGACAGAGGGTGAAAACATTTCGGGAGGACGTTCTCATTGCAGGGAGACTTTTCCTTCATGTGACTCACATGTCCAGGGAGCGGGTTCAACAAAGAATTATTTGCATTATTAAACGTGTTTTATTCCTGATTCCCAAATTTTTCCCCTGATTTTGAGCCTTTTTTCAGGGTCCCCCCCATGAAACCTGTTTTTAGTTTTATGAGAAGTTTTGTAGGGTAAAATAAAAGAAGATTTCTCTTTTATTGTTGTATTTTAATAGATTTTGAAGACAGGTACATTATATGGGGTAAAATATACCCAACGCTAGTGATGGTGTTACTATTTGTAACGTTTGTGTTCTCGGGGTATGTAAACTATCCATTAGTCACGTGACCCAGTCGTTTGTCACTCACTAGCCTTGTGAGTCGTCAAGATAGCGGCGACCACGCTCTTTCCCTAAACCTAACTAAGTGGTTTTGTTGCCTCGACCCAACTCCCTGTGAGACGATGTATTATAACTCTGCATGTGATGAGTGGATACTCAACTTCACGCCCAGAAACTGGCCACAAACCAGTACAGTCCTTGACGGATTGGGAGCTCGAATGTGTTGGAAGCGGCGTGCACGGATCCAACACAGCACTGAATGAACCAGCGAGGGCCGATTGAATCGGACCCGCGTCGAGACACTGCATTTATTTCAAGAGTTGGGAAGTCGTTCCTCTGACCGTGGTGTGTTCATGAGCTTTAAGTCGTAATGGGGAAGCAACATGAACGCTACAAACGTGTGTTGTATTTTACGTCTTAGAGGATTCAAACATGGCTATTTCCAGTATACGTGACAACAAAGAACAAAGGAAATGAGTCACGTGAGCCCTGACGTTGGGGGGAAAAAATGTCTAACGCCACATGAATGCAGCACAAATGCCCTGTATAGCATTAGTTAGTCAGTATATCAAGCTGACGTAGCCTACTTACGTACAAGTGGAAGGTGGATACAGTTGGTCGTCTGTGTGCAGTGGAAATGCCCTCCACATGAGGAAATCCGTGTGAGCATTTCGTGATCATACCAGAAATGCCATTATTGTGTCGTTAGCAAGAAAAGAAGACATCAAGTATTTCACAAGACACAAGAGCAGAGATTCAAGCCAGACTTGATGCCAGACATGTTTTGTAACAAAAGACAGGCACTTGATTATACTTGTTTGCAGCCTGCAGTAAAGTGAGTTGTCAGACTGTCAGTCATGCTCACATTGCTTTGTTCTCTGAACTTTAAAATAGGCAGCGGCATTACTTCCTGGCAGCGGTGGTACACAGTGGGGCTTTCATGCCTTTTGAAGCCTTCGGGTGTACGATGAATTAAAATAACAGTAAAAGAATGTTGGCACCGAATGCAACAGGGTTTTTTTGTAGCCTGATGGTACAATATCAATGCTGTGATTGTCCAGTGGTTTGAGTAATTTGCATTGGTTTTAAATGGAACTTAACTTGCCATTACAGACAAATGGCAGACCAAGTATCTGCAGATCAAAGACGAACCCTCTGTCATCGTTTGGTCTGCTGCTCATTGTTTCCTGAGCTTCCAGCGGCGGTGGCAGTCCGATGGAGAGCACTCCCAACAAGGTGTCCCAGCAAAGAGCCAGATCAAGTGCTGAGAGACGCCTCTCACGCTCGACGTTCACTGGGTCGCGAGCAAAGCGCTCCCTTGTTCATTTATCTTTGGCGGGACGGTTGGCTCTCCACCACATTAATGAATGCCAGTTGTTCCTGCGCTCCACAATCAGGAACTTCATATTTGGCCACAGATCAATTAGCTTCAAAAAGGCTTTGAAGGAAGCGAGAATATGTGTCCCGGCTGATCGATCGCTTTCCCCTCTCTGTATTCTTTTATATGTTTGGTAAGAAGTAAAGGCCTTCCTCACACTGTTTTAATTTGATGAAGGCCTCCAGCAGGGTGAATCATTGGTGACGAAACAAAAGCCACAGGGAAAATACTTGAACACGATAATGACAAAGCCTGTCTAATATATCATAGATAGATCTTTTTAAAATACCAGTTTACACTGCCACAAGAGTCTCTCTACAAACACTGCTTCTTTTCAGCTGTTCCACGGAATAAAGAATAACTCATTTTCCTGACATTTAGGGAAGTTTGAACTGAGTCTCGTCGACTCATCAACAACAGGAAGATTCAGAAAACAGTCACAAAGCTGACTTCTGAGCTGCTGCTTCAGAAAGAAAGGGGAAGTGGTGGCCAGCTTATGTCAATATCTATTATACAATGTACATTCATAAAATAGTTTAAGCGTATTTGTGATGTAGACCGGCTAACTTAGCAACGTTTAATTGACTCGTCGACTAATTACACTCATCACAGCTCTGAGTTTGTGTAATTCAGAGACAGTTTTGTCTTCTTTTGAACAGATCTCCTCGTCTCTTTTCAAAGCCGAGGTGGCTCCTTTTCCATCTCTCCCTGTTCTCCACACTGCAGGACTCGAGTGTTCATTTGCACTCTTGACGCATCGCTCTCGCTGATTAGAGGCTATTGAGTTCTGGCTCAAGACGTTCCCGGTCCACTCCCTGCAAAAAAAAAAAAAAAAAAAAAAGGTTTTCGATGAATCACACCACAACCCAAACCCTTCATTTTGAACGTCAACGTTGAAGATCTCATGCAGCGAGCCACATCAAAATATGATTGCTTTGTAGAATACTTTGACCCAATGATGGGGGGTTGTCATGAGACAACAAACCCCTTCCAGAGTTGCTAGAGTCTGAGTAAACTCGCAGCTTAAACACACTGTAAATCCCCCATCGACAGTTCCACGCTCGATGACGGCTGAGCCAAATGCACATTTCTTAAGAGGGAGAAGAGGAAATAAATAATGAATTGAAAAAAGCTGTGGTTGAGGTTCTTCCCATCAGAGCATCTGGTTAGGATCTGTATTCATTCTTTGCTCATTAGACCCTCTTCACTCTGAAGACCGGGATAGTCTTCCTCTCTTCTTCTCATCTCTGCTGCAGAATCCTTCAGGACACGTCGGTTCTTCAGACAGCTACCAAAGCTGCTTATCACTCCAATCAAGCTTTCATCAATTACTTAGCTCTCCCTTGCCAAACAGTGCCGCAACCCCGCGGTCACATTTCTCTCTGGACCTTTTCCGTTCGCTACAGGAATAAGACGGCGGTAAGGCAGAATGAAAGACGTGAATATCGCAGATTAATAGAAACCATTCAAAAATGCAGTCGTAAATTGTAATCATATGTGAAATGTCTTCGTCATTGCGTGTTACTGAGGAGAAACATACATACTCTAGGTCACAGAAGGGCAAAAATATGCAGAGTATGGTTGAATTTACAGCATGCTTAAATCAAATTGGAAAAACCTGTTGTATTCTGTAATATTACAATGTTTGATGATGACGGGATGGCCATATATAGACACAAACATAATTGGAGGTATGACATTGCCTTCTTGAATGAACTGAACTGAACAGTCGGCCGTTGATTTTGCAGCTTATGTATTTTGAAGACTAAAATGTGCACATTTGCCAGGACATTTCTGCAGCAACATCTCAATAGATCATATGGAAGACCTCTGATATGTCCAGTTTTAGACAGCCATCGCTGTCTTTCAGGATTCTCCCGAAGTCTCCCAGGTCTGGAGACGTCTAACAGCGCTCGTCAAGCACTCCACATTGGATCTTTAAGGCCGAAAAGTGTCCGGAATTCTTTTTTTTTTACAATCTGCCTCTCATCTTAGCTAATGAAATTGTCGTCTGACACGGTGTTGTTTGAGCAGCGTGAGGGAAAGAGACAATCTGTAATTGCCTGCATATAGAATGGTTTCCCAAGAGGCCTATCCATCACATAATCTTGTTATTGCCAGGAAGATGAGAAATGCATTTAGCTATCTTGTCATTTTCCTTCCAAAAAATGTCTCCGCAAGCATGCAAATGTCCCTTGTCAGCTGCGGCGGAGGCTTTACGCAGGAGGTAAATAAGCATTATGCAGCGCTGATTTCTTGTTTAATAAAAGAGGAATTAAAAACAAATTTGGATCCGATTCCCAAGTGGGTGTGTGAGTCTCTGATCTAATTACCGAGATTGTTCGCAGACAAGTATCGCGGTACAATGGGTGTCGTACAAGTTGTATATGTCCCACATTAAACTTCATTTTTATTGCTGCATCTTTGTTGATTATTAACAGTACGAGTCTCGTTTCTTTGTTTGTTTCCGTCTCCCTTTTCTTTCCGCCACTGTTGCTATCAATGTTGGTTTTAGGAAGCCATTTTTATCTATAATTCATTCCACACAAACCCGTGTTCGTGCTGCCAAAATGTAAAAGTCTTGCCTTCCTTCGTGTGCAGGAGGATTTTTCTCTGGAAAGACTCAACAGAGGCTGAATATGTAAAACAGTAATCGAAAAAAAAATCAAAAAATGTCATGAATTCCCCATTGTTTTATATCAAAGGAGTTTTTTTTTTAAACATCATTATTACTTTGAGTTCTTCACTGTAACAAAAGTCAACCCCTGCCCTTCGAGCCATTAGCAAAGCTGGGAAACTGCTCTTTATTAGTAAAGTATGTCCGAACCGCTGTGGAAGCTCAGGATTTATGTTACGCGGGGAGCACGCTGGTGAACTGACGACTCACATGTGTCTTTGCGCTGCGTCCCCGCGGCCTCCTTTAAAGGCATTCTGAACTGATTTGGGGGATATCGTAAAGCAAATGATAAATTTGTACCCCTGTCATGTGCGGCTGTGCACTGACGATTTGCTCCAGGAATCACGTAGGAATGCCATATATCCCGACTGATTGCTACTCCCCGCTAGCTGATGGTGAAATACATTACATCATTAAAGGTATCGGAGGAAATAACTTAGGCTTTGTTCTTGCTATTGTTCTGACATGGAACAGCCCGTTTGATGTAATAAAGATCTATGCTGAGAGAGAGACACTGAACATGTGTCTCCCTAATAAAAACAAATGCATATTCATCCTCTCCCTGCTTCTTTCTGCTTTCCTCTAACGTCTTGCATCTTGCAAATGGTTTCTGGCGAGTGCAGATACCATTTCTGCCTTTGCATTTTATTCTTACTTCATTTCTCTTTGCACGTCTCTGCCAAACAGAGGACATTGTTGTATCATCAGAATTATATAATTAATCATTGAAAAATTACAACAAAAAAGTTGCCTTGAGAAACCAGACAAACAATGCATCGTTATATATATATATATATATATATATATATATATATATATATATATATATATATATATATATATATTATACTGGAAGTAAATAGGGAACTTTTTCCCAAATGAAAAATATGTCTTCACGCAATGGAAAAATGTATCAATTAAGCATTTGAACAGGCCGCTGGAGGAGTAATTGCTATGCCACCCTGAATCCCTTTGTATTCGGAAGAGCTTAGCAGGATTTGAGCCGTGCTTTCAGATAAGATGGCGTGAGAAAAACGGCTTGAGGGTTCAAGGGAGCAAAGGGGCCTGATGCCGCCGCCTCGGCTGCCCCAACCCCGCCTCGGGGGTGGCTGGTAATCCCCCCGGGCAGAGGCAATAAAACTCCAATTTCTACTGTACCTGCCAGCTGGGCGTCTTAGTCAGCCCGAAACACAGGGAGCATGAAATTCCCGAGGAGCCATATCAAAGCGCCTGCCCCCTTCATTATGACATCAGAACCTTCTGAAGTCAACAAGCATGAAGGCAGACCGGAGCGCTGCGTGGGTTCACAGCCTTGAAGGGGGAGCCGTCGCTATGAAGGGCTGAGCAGAGGGGATAGCTAGCAGAGGGCAAGAGAGGGAGAGAAGGATTACATCTATCACCATGCATATGTGCTTCCATCTGAAAGGCCTGCCGGCCACTTTCTGCACCCAGCAAGTCCCCCAACTGTTAAGATAGCCGAGACAGTTATAAAGGCTTTGGCGGTACCATAAACACAGCATGATGTTGGGTATCAAATACTTAAGGGCCCGTGACGGAGATCTGAGGAGAAGCCCAGAATGCGGGTAGAAATGGAAACATGGCAATGGTGATAATTACAGCTGGTTGTGGCCGTGATCCATTTGTCATCTTAATAAAAGCCTCTTGAAAGCCGTAAAGTAAAGCCGAAGAGCGAGGAAACCTATAAAGTCATAACGACCGCATTTTGACACGGAAAGGATCGTTAACATCAACGTGTATGTAGAGATCAGATAGAAAACCAGAGGACGCTACACAAGATTTGGCAAATTAATGTTAACACTTGGGAAAAAAAATTAAATCTCCAATAGACTGGAGACTTGTCCAGGGTGAACCTGCCTTCACCCAATGACAGCTGGGATCGGCTCCAGCGCCCCGCCACCCTAAAACAGGATAAGCGGTTCTGATAATGGATGGACTTGGACAAAATTATACAAAATGTACAGGTTGCAAAACAGAAATGCTCCTTCTCAGGATAGCAGGCCATTTTAGCAGAACATGGCCAACAGATAAGAACAAAAAAAGATCAACGTATTTGTCATTGTCTGTGGTTTTGATCACTACGCCAGCTGTATAGTTCAACAGCTGTGATCGCGGCACGCACCCGCACATGTATGATACGTAATTATTAGAACTTTTAATGACAAAATATATATATTTTTTTAAATTATATTACAAAATAAATAAAATTTTATAAAAATGCCTTCGAAGGCAAATAACATGTCTTATGCATAGAGAGTGAGCAATACTTTTACCTCACTTGAGCCTGGGCTCTAATCCCGCCTCATGTCACCGCCCTGGACGTTTTATTTTCAGCGAGTTCTCCCTAAGACGATAAAAATAACAGAAATATTTCCCCATCGCCTGATTGTCAAACCTGCATCCTGAAGTTCATCCTGAAGGAAAAGGTTCAAACTTGTGATTTTAGTTGTTCAATCAGTCCTGGAGGAAGATGAATTATCACTTAAAATCAATTAATAATAACAGAACAAATAGTGAGAGTCTGAAATGAAGTCAAGTCCCACTCATCCAGAGTGTGTAGTTACTCAGATACACACTCTGAGTGTGCTGCAAGGTGTTGACAGAGGCGCTCTGCGTGCATGGCGAGCGTTACAGCCAAGCCAATGAGATGGTCCGTTGGAAAGGAACAGATCAGTTTTTGTAAGTGTTCATCAGTGCAATTAATCATTTGGGCAATTATTAATCTTGAGGGTGTCCAAGTAATGTTTCACAGAGAAGATAATCTCAGGCAGGGGACTCTGTTGGCTCCTTCACAGCAATGTGTACATGCACCACCGTGTAGTGTTACATTTTACACAAGTGTGCACTGGTGGACTTGCATTCAGTTACCTTTAACACACAAAAAAAATCCCTGCAGGATTGTATGAAGCTTTGAAAAAGCTAAAGTGCTGAAAAGCCAAAGTATGAGCATACGATATTGTGTTTTTGTATGAAGTCTGGACTGTAATAGTGAGTTTAAAATGCTAGTTTTCAAAGGAATGTGTTTCTTGACAAATTCGATAATTTATTAGAGCTCTCATCAAAGCCGAGCAGTCCGTTTCTTCTGTGAGTTGGACTGAGTGGACACACATGTTAATAATCCAAACTGTTTCCACAATTGTTTAAAAAAGGAAATATTGGAGACATTCAAAACCAGGATCCCGTCTTGGGGTGGAATGCGCTTTAATTGCCGTCCTTGGCGAAGGAAACAGTCTTGAGGAGTTGATCTTGCCCAGCGTTTGGCACCATTCTCCATTTTAAGCATGGCCAGTCACTCGCTTCCTGCCAAATCAATAAAAGACAATAATTGTTGATGATAACAATGACTGAGCACGCTCGGTGCGCGGTCCAAGCTGGCCAAAATTCAGATTATTTCTGCGGCTTCCAAAACAACACGTAGGCCACATTAAGGAGCAAAATGAAATTCCTCATGATGGATGACTGTAGGAGGCCTCTGGACACGGATGGCCAATCCAACGCTGGGACAAGATCCCAAATCTCTGCATAATGGCTTCAGCTGCCTTGTCAGTCACCTGAGCCCGCTGCGCGATTTAATCGAACCGCCAGTAATGAGTCGGTCAAACATGAATTGACAAATTGATTTGGATTCACATCTGATGAGTCCTTCCATGATACGGTGTTCTGTGCACGTCGAGCCAAACGTTGTCACGGAGAGAAACAAAATGAAGAAATGCAATAAGCAGAGATGCAATAAAGTTGCAGACAGCTCTTTGATCAATAGAGAACGTAGAGGAGAATGAAAGTGAAGTGTCTGATTTAAAGGGACAGATGATCCAATTTAGTTACAGTGCTAAAAATAAATTAAATGATATTCAATAGAACTTTACATGCAACACCTCCGCACTGCCGCATGCCTGAATTGCCTCAACATAATATTTATACACATGCATTTGCAATTTGACCCTCGTGCACGTGCAAACACATCATCAAGGACACATGTTCTCCTACACACATGAGGACTGATGCTGAAAATGTGGAGCTATTTACAAATGAGCTTTTCTTATGTCTTTCCAATGTTATTGTAAAGTTACAACTATGCATCGTGGCAATCAATGATAAAAGCACATTTTATTATGTTTATAAATGTATTTACTCACAATAAGAAGGCTTCATTCCTTTATTTTTAATTTATTTTTTTGACTTTCTCTTGCCAAGACGTCCAGTGATTAAAAAAAAAAGGGAGCCTTGCAAACCGTTTTCCAGAGTTTGGGGAGCCAGCGAACGCAGCGCGAGGTTTCACTTGGGAAGCATTTCGCTGTCACTTACTCACAGACTCTTTATCAAATTGTGTTGGACAAACACGGCTCACATTCTGCCTCTCCGTGCTCTCCAGACTCCCCGGAGCAAATGTCTTGATGTCCTATCTGCCTGCCTGAATGATGATATCTGAATCTCTGAGCAGCTGCTCAGCCAAAAACAATGAGGAGAGCCAAGGGGAAGGGGATCCGGAGCGCTCGGAGACTCCAGAGACTTTCACAAGGCCCGAGGGAGGACAACGGGAGGACCGGGCGGAAGTTTAAAAAAGCATACTGTCGTAGCAAGTGAAGCTCAGTTGGGTTATTAAAATGAATGGATTGGAAATTGAATTTTGATTTGACTTCAACGAAAGAATTGATCGCACATCAATCAACACCAAACCCTTCATGTACTTTATGAAGCTTGGTTTGTTGCTTCAAAGTCCTTCAAATCAACAAAATTAAAGTTGAGTTATATGTTTATATAATAATAATAATGTTATTATCACTCACTCAATTTCTGGGTTAGTTAATCTGAAAGAAAAAAGTACACACGCACACACACACACACACAGACATACATATTGTTTTTTAAATTTTATTTCACTATGTGTCTTGTGTGGACTTTACCTGTATGCTGCTGTAATCCATGACTAATACAGGATTATCTTGTGTTCTGCTGTATTGTGAAAGAGCTTGGCATGAGATCTGTAATAACTGTTTTGGTTTAGTCCTTCCCGTGAAGTCAAAAAGTTGAAAGACATTTCCCTTCTTCCTCCCTGCTGAGCGTGGTGAGGTGAAATCTTTCCGAGCGCCATTGGGAAGCTAATTAACGAGGCGGGTGTGAAGAAACTCTGGCTGTTGGTTGTTTTTACCCCCTGACGGGAAACACCATCTCACTCTGCCTCTGAGCGGGCCTTTTACTTACAGAGAGGAAGTAGGACGTGTTTTCCTTAACCTCCCCCCTCCAACTCACCCTCGCTAGTGCACACACACACACACACTGAGCAACACACACGTGTGTGTATACTGCACCCAAACACACATTCCCATATGCACACACTCACACACAGCAGATGTTTACATTCATTATCTTAATGTATGCATGTATGTTGTTTCATAAACAGAAATGAATACAACCAATGGTCAGACATTATTCTGTCCTCCAGCACGTACAGGACAGAGAAGATGCATCTTGTTTGTGCCTCATTGAAGGTACCGGCAGAAGATCTGTATACTGACCTCCAGTGGTTTAACTGCTTAGCTCGATGTAGTGATTTAAAACTGCACTGAGGTCAGTAAACGCTGACATCACTGTTGGTCCTGGGTTCAGGTGCACCGGAGCACTTTTGACTACACACAGCTGCTAAAAGGCTGCAACAACAACGGAGTGCAGCTGAAACGATGCCGGCCTTAACAGGACAACGGAGCGCTGTGGTGGTGAGTCAGCAACACATAGACTACATATAATACATAGACTACATATAATACAGAGACTACATATAATACATAAACTACATATAATACATAGACCACATATAATACATAGACCACATATAATACATAGACTCTATATAATACAGAGACTACATATAATACATAAACTACATATAATACATAGACCACATATAATACATAGACTACATATAATACATAGACTGTATGTTATACATAGACTACATATAATACATAGACTACATATAATACATGCACTCTATATAATACATAGACTGTATATAATACATAAACTACATATAATACATAGACTATATAATACATAGACTCCATATAATAAATATACTGTATATAATACATAGACTCTATATAGTACATAGACTACATATAATACATAGACTACATATAATACTGTATATAATACATAGACTCTATATAATACATAGTTTCTATATGATACATAGTTTCTATATGGTACATAGACTCTATATAATACATAGACTATATATAATACATAGACTCTATATAATACTGTATATAATACATAGACTCTATATAATACTCTATATAATACATAGACTGTATATAATACATAGACTCTATACAATACTGTATATAATACATAGACTCTATATAATACTGTATATAATACATAGACTCTATATAATACATAGACTCTATATAATACTGTATATAATACATAGACTCTATATAATACTGTATATAATACATAGACTCTATATAATACTGTATATAATACATAGACTCTATATAATACATGGCCGTAGTCACCGTAGCAGCACGAGTTTAGTGGACTTTGATTTTGAAGCTTCAAGTTCAGAATCTTTGCCCGTCAACTTCTTGGTTGTTTTGCAACCAGAGAGGACCTGAGAGGGCGTACAACCAAACACTGACTGAGCATGAATCATACCCAGCTTTATGGTCTATTTGACTGTAAATGGAACCATATTTTACTAAATGAACATCACGCTGTATTGAAGAAGACTTCAAACTAGAGACTATGACATAAACTCATTTTTACAATGTTTACTGAGGGAATACATCAAGAGAGAAGTAGAGTCATTTATATAGACTTCTATACAACCAGAGGAGTCGCCCCTGGTGGTCAGTAGAGAGAATGCAGCTTTAACACATGAAGCATAGACTTCTATACAACCAGAGGAGTCACACTCTGGTGGCTTCACTTGTCAGACCTGGAGGTTGCCGCCTCACCACCAATCAAACACTCACAGCTCACAGCTCAATGAAGACGAAAAAGATGCTCATCTTCCTCATGGTGGGATTTCAATCATATCAATTCACAGGACAAATGGGTTTACAGTATATCTCCTGGAGCTGGATCTGCAAATACCTTCGACATGTTAGCTTCTCATCTCATTGTTTTGCTTCTCCTGAGTTAATGTGATCGTGGCCCAGGTCTCCGGCCTCCTCCATCTCTGTCTCTCTCCCACGTACAGCATTGTGTTCACGTGCTGTCCTCCTGTTTGTCTTGGCACCCTGTTAGCACGACGGCTGTTCTTCTGGACACAGATTCTAGAGGCGATGGGCAAACGGCCATGACTTTTGCTAAGTGCTCTATATATAATCCTATCTATTAATAACACACGGTAGGTTTGATCTATAAGTTGTGTTCCGCGTTCTCAAACAGTCACTGGCTTATTGAAGTAATTTATGAATGTATATCTTTGGCTTGCCAGATGGATGAAGTGGGATCTTGACTCCACCGCCTTATCTCAGAAATGGGGACCTCTCCGTTGGTGGTACTGTAGACTCTTGAATAAACAAATAAACTTAAAGGCAAAAGCACTTTATTGAGTTAAACATAATAGATTGTATCTACTGGCAGACTTAAAAAGGCAGTGGGACGGCTCAATGATCAAGTACAATGCTGTTTTTCATCCAGTTCAATTACAGACCGGGCAGCTCTAACACCGTTTTGTTCCCACCCCGTCTGGATACTGTGCGACACAAATTGTACGAAACGGAAAAGCATAATCACCGTTCTCCCACTCTTTCTGTGCGTCTTTAATGGGAAATTTGAGATAGTACTGAGTACAGAGCTTAGTCTGTCACATCACATGACGCGCTGCAACTAATGCAGCCGACAAATGGGCATATCATGGATCCCAGTTTTGTGAACGATCCCTCTTAGGAAACAGGTGGCAGCCGCTGTAAGACCAGATGTCCCAGCGTGGCCGTGGTAAAACGAGGTCTGTCGCAATACAGCGGTGAACAATGCGTGACGAAGACCGAAGGTGGTCCGGCTTGTGTTCAAACCCCAGGAGGGCCGCGGACGGGGTGGAATCTGGCAATGGGGACGGGGGGTGAGGTGGGGGTGCAGACGGGTTGTGCCCACTCCCCCCGGGTCAATGAAGAACATGAGAAACCCCACCTTTGAAAACCATCCTCTTCTTTCTCCAATGTGAGGAAGTGGATGCTTTTCAACAATGCGGAAGTCATCTCAAACATCCCCATCGAGCCGCCTCCCCCCCCCCCGACGACACATACCACTTCATATTCATCGGTTCCTTTGTTCGGACGTCTCTGCTTGTTAATGCCGCGCTACAAAAGCTGCTCCAGCCATTTGCTCGCACTGTATAAATAGACAGTAAGCATTACCGGTGCGATGGAAGTAAGGTTGTGGAACTATGCCAACCTCCGCTGAAAGCTGTCGCCAGATGGCACAGGATCAAGTCATAACTGAGCCACGCTGTTACAAAATTAGCCGTCACAGTTTCGCCTCGTCTACGTTGCGGGGCTTGAACGTTGTGCTTTGACGTGTTGTTAGTATTGTCACAAATACGACGAGAAGATCTGTCCGGAGAAATCAGAGACAGACGGCACGCTGGTGAGACTTTGTAACAAAAATCCACAGGTGTTCTTGAAGGCTGAGACCACAAGAGTGCAATTATAAAACATGAAATATAGAAAAGTTACACGCCTGCGCTCATGAAACCGATGGAGACATTTTAATTGAGGTTCTCAAGCTGCTACACTTGTGTCAACTTATTGTTGACACAAGTGTATTTCAAATATGCTTCAGTAAGTCACATTAAGCTGTGCATGTAATCATGAAAAGAAACATGAACAAATTCTTAAAGGTAACAAAATAGGACAGAAATATTCATATCAAGGCTGTGTAATTGCTTCGGCCATGCAGTACAACATAGCAGTGGTGCATGGTGAAATGTGACTGAGCTTTTAGCTAAGCTCCCCGTGTAGTTGTAGTGTACATGGTTGTAATGCACGTCATAGTTTCAGACGGATCAAAAGGATATGTATTTAATAGCGCATACGCTGGCGTGGCTTGAAAGGACAAATCATTCTTCAGCCAGTGCTCATGTCTATTTGTAAAGGCAAGTGTGACATACTTTCATTCTTTCAGGTGCACAGGTGCAAAACAGAAATATGACCCCCGCACCGGAGCCGATGCAAATACTGACCTGAGGCTTCCTCGTCAATGAACTTGTTTGACATATTCTTTGATGATTTGAGGAGAGCGTTCAGCCGTTTTATTTCTATTATGTTAATAGTAGCTGTGAAGATGCTCTGTAAACAAAACTACATCTGGTCCTGACCTGGGAGTTACTCATAGGTGTCTCTTGATGTGTTATTAAGACTGGTGAAGGAATGCAGTTGAGTAGAGGCGCAAATCCACATTTTTAATTTTTAATTTATTTAGTATTGGGTCATACACCGAAATATTGGAAAACTTAAAACGTTGACTGAATAAAGATGCTGGAGTAAAAACCTCACTTAACAGATTACAATTCATTCTAAGGGGGATGTTACTGTAAATAATATTGTGGAGATATTTCAGTGACAGTGGACCGACTCTTTTCCACAGAGCAATGTGCTGCCTCAGTGGCTAAAAACTGAAATCAACTATTGTGAGTAAACGACCTCAGACAAGTGGAGCGTGTGGTATCACGCACTAGTGTCACTTTTTAAATAGCCAAGCTCCCAAGAAAAGCAACAGCATTGTTTTTGTTATTAACTATACCCAGATTGAAAAAAGGCATCTTAAAAACTACATCTTCAAATTGACAAACAGTCCTCCATTTGGTTGCCGAAGCCAGGATGTTGCTGGCTTTGGCAACCAAAATGACCAGAAGTCAGCTGGTAGTTTACCAGGAAATGCAAACAAGCTAAAGGACAACGCAAGTTTTCCAGTTGTTGGTGGAGACCAAAACACAGCTATTAATGTAGGGAAGCCCATTTCCGACACTAAAAGGAAACAATAATGAGATAAAGTCATAATTATGACATATAAAGTCGAAATTATGAGATAGAAAGTGAGATAGAAATTAGATTTTAAAAAAAGTCATAATTCTATAATAGAAAGTTTAAATTATGAAATGAAAAGTCAAAACTATTACATTACATGTCCTTTAGCTGAAGCTTTTATCCAAAGCGACTCACAATAAATGCATTCAACGGTGAGTACAAACTCAGAACAACAAGAATCAAGACAGTACAATTTCTTCAATAAAGTCAAACTATCAGTAAGAGCCGAATTATGAGATAGTAAGTGTGCATGCTCTTTAGTGGCGCTCTTATCTCATAATTACAACTTTCTATCTCTTTTGTTTTACTTTTACTGACACAAATGGGCTTCCATAATAACAAGAGTGAACATTATGACCTTACTGTACTTTAGTGGTTCAATGATACTGTTCAACCAACTCCATCTGCACTTAATGTGGAGCGTGAGAACGTGAGAACAGCTTTGCTCACTTCATGATGCAATTATATGTTGCTGCAAGACAACGTTACACATATGAACGTTGATACTTCCTTAATGTACTTAACTTTAGCCCTATCACAGTGTTAATCTGGAAAACATCAATTCCAAAACACTGGTCTGAGATTAATAATTCAAGAGCATATTACAGCATATTTGAGTTCTTCCCTAAAGCACGGTGAGAATGCATGCTGCATTTGGCCGAGACGCAGCGTAAAAAGCCAAATGAGATTTTGCACTTGGCGTGCGCATTACACAGCAAATCAAGTGAGGACTTCAGATGTGATGCTTAGCTTGTGGATTTCTTCTTTTGTCTCCTTTCCTCTGCATCCTCTCTACTTTCCTCGCTCCCTTCTCTTTTTTTGATCTCCCCCTTGTTTCCTCCCCTCCTCTCTGTCTCTCTGTGGGGTTTCTCCCTCCAGCAGGTGGCCGGTCAGTCAGCAAAGGATTCGTTTAACTGTTTGACACCATGGCAACAGGCTACGAAAACAACACTTGCATAATACGTGCTCGTACACAAAACAGTGCAAACAGACACACTCACAAATGTATACTTGCATTCACACGGAAAGATCCATAGCCACATAAATGAATATGAGGATAGGTACCCATGTGCACAATGTGACACAAACTAAGCCCACACTCGCACACTTAGTCGCACACATGCTGACAGTTGTGTTCACAGTTGTGTTCGCAGCTCCAGCAGAGGGACCGTAACAATTTACGAAAACAATAAGCAATTTAGCGCTTCATGCTGGATCAGGCAAACTGTATCTAACTGGCTGGAGTTGGACCAGACGCCAAAAAGCAATCCCCCAGCAACAGGTCTTTAATACGAAACTCATTTCTGTCAGCAGGGGTCAGACCTCAGCTTGGTGTCTGTCCCGGCCCGGCTGCCAGCTGGGGAGAGCAGCAGCGGCAGCAGAAGAGGAAGCATGGAAAGGAAAGCAGCAGCCAGAATTGGGGTCACGAAAAATGTACAGAGCAGCAATGGGACGTCTTGCCAAGTGGAGACAGCACGGTCCGACACTTTTCCACATGTGTAAGATTAACAATTCCTCAGAGTCTCAGCCGTCTGAAGGACACTTTTATTCAAAGTGCCGTGAGGAACACTGAGGGCATTCTGCACATGTTTAAAGTAAAGTAACAGCTGAACTTGGCAGTGCCATGATCCAATCCTCGAAGTTTAACACGGGACGTCTTCCACACAACATGTAATGCTGTGGCTATGAAATGACAGCTTGTTCTTTTAAAGGTGCAAGACACAAGATTGGGAGCATTTTGATTGCCGCTCAACGGCTCTCAACCAGACGGCCTCTTCCGAGTGAAGCCAATGCGAATGTCTTAAAACTTGCATTCTCTCGACTGACCATCAGGGGGCAACTCCTCTGGTTGTATAGTCTATGAGAAAATGACTCTACTTCTCTCTTGATTTTTTTCTTCAGTAAAAAAATGTCTCAATCTCTATTTTCAAGTCTTCTTCAATCTGGCATGATCTCCATTTAGTAAATTGTGTTTTTTTTTTACCATTTAGATTTAAATAGACTATTAAGTAGAGTATGCGTTAGGGTTACTGTGATTGACATGTCGCTGCCGCTACCGGAGTCGTATACAGCATCTCTATGACACTCCACCACATAGATAGATAATTACTTTATTGATCCCATAAGGGAAATTCAGGATCCAAATAGCTCAAGACATCATCTGTGTTGTGCAGAGGGCTAACCTAGCTAGTAGCCAGGAGGGGTGTTGTGCAGAGGGCTACCCTAGCCAGTAGCCAGTAGGGGCGTTGTGCAGAGGGCTAACATAGCTAGTAGCCAGGAAGGGTGTTGTGCAGAGGGCTAACATAGCTAGTAGCCAGTAGGGGCGTTGTGCAGAGGGCTAACATAGCCAGTAGCCAGTAGGGGCGTTGTGCAGAGGGCTAACATAGCTAGTAGCTAGTAGGGGCGTTGTGCAGAGGGCTAACAGAGCCAGTAGATAGTGAACGTGAACATTGTGTAAACAGTGAGTGAGTTGGGGGCTGTGCATATTTGAGAGGGTGGAGACATAATATAATCTGACATAATATGGTAGCGTCTGTTCATTGGTTGCCAAAAAGCCAAGAGCAGCAAACTAACGGCAGTCCACAAACCAATGGGTGACGTGACGAGGACGAGGTCCACTTCTTTTATACAGTCTGTGCTCTCAACATGGTGACAGAGCTAACAGTGTTTACTTTATGATATTACATAAAAACTGTGTTATATCATTATCACCGTGCAATGGCACTATACTGTATTCAATCTTTCCAACTATACATGGATAGATCATGCGTTTATAAATAAAAAATATCCCCCCCCCAGTAAACAGAGAAGGTATGACATCAAAGGAAGGTCATGTCCTAGGATATAAGACTTTGAATCCTCTGGATAGCCATTCCTGCACACTCAGAGAAATCAAAGAAAGCTCTTCCTGCAGAGTGGAGTTTCTTCAGCCTCCTGCTTGTGGGGATATCCCCAGAAGCTTGAAGAAGGTTGAAGTTCATTCATAACCTCTTGGTGACAGGAAGCTAATCAGTCAGTGGTGGCAATTCCCACACTCAGCTAGCATGAAGAGTAACGCACCACTTACTCCCCGGGGCTAATAACACGGAGCCTGGATCCAAGAAATCCCCTCGTCAAGGCAGAGCAATGAAAGAGTCGGGAATTCCAGGCAATTGGCCACTGTCAAAACATCCCATTATGGTTTTATGGGAGGAGTGACGAGGCTATTGACAACCTAGTCGTGGTCACGTGGTTAGGGATTTTAAAACTGAGGTTGCATGCAAAGAAAAGTGTTTAATGTTATTATAACTTTGACTATTGTTTTTATATTTCAGGGTTGATGCCAAACTCGTACAAGCTACATGTGAACATTTCATGTAAGTATACTTGTTAAAAAAATCTGATGATTGACTTACCTGCTTATAGTTTTCCAATTAGTTCTTTGTCCAAGTTAAAGCATTAAACAGTTCTCTTTGGTTTCTATTTGTTAGGAACAAAAAAGTGTTTTGAAAGATTGTTATCACCGTTTTTTGCAAATAAATACTAATGTCTGTGTTTAAGCAACACAAAATAGTTGTAACTCTACAGTTATAAGGAAACTATTTGTTAAGTAAAGTCTCAGTCAGATGTCAGCTGCTGTGAGTGAACTTTTGGAAAGGTCTGTTTTAATAGAGAGGGATTTCAGAAAAGGTCTGGAAGGGCTGCAACAAATCCACAGAAATGAAACCTGCCTTGACCTTGCCCCGACCCCACGTCCAACTCTAACCTCCAATAAAGACGTCCTATAATGTCAAGTTAAGTGTGATTAATAGCAGTACTGGGCACAAAGTCGTTTCTGTGTACAACACCCAGAACTTCAATACAGCTCGAGGCCTTTGAGCTGTAATCCAAAGAATGCAGAGAATATTCAAGGAGGTCTGTACAGTGCATCCATGTTGAGTAATTGTTTAAGTCCCTCAGTCACTATTTTTCAAGCTCTGGCAGATCCAGCCTATGAAACTATTAGGTTGCCTTGTGGTCTTGAAAAGGTAGCATCATTTGTTTTCATTTTGTGTTATTGAGCATTCGGTGAGAGCAGCCGTCACTTCTCAGAGCGGCTGATGTCTTATTTTGGAGCTGAAACTCTTCTTTCCCGTCCACCTTATAGGTTTATTGGCTAATGCGAGAGCTAGCTGTCCGAATGTCACCCATGGCAGGGGAGAGTTTATCATGGAAGAGGAGAGTGTATCATTCTGCTGACAGGCTAAATAACTTGTGTCGAGGTAACAGATAACAAATGGTGGCACAAGTTGTGGCTTGAGTGGCTGCGTGTTAAAGACGAAAACAACTGAGCTGCAGCAGAAATAAGTGGTCTTTACTTTGTGGTCTTTGTCCGTTACTACTGAGCACCTGAAGATTAATAAGTGATTCACTGTGCGTAAAAACTGAGCGTGCATTACTTAAAACTAATGCAAGTTAACATGTGAAAAGGTATTATAAAAAAAAAAAGTGCTTACAATATTAAAATACAGAGCACGCGTCATCTTAATAAGGTGAACAATTAAAAACATGCATTTATCTATTGCGAAGGGATCGTGTGACAATATATCACACAACCTATTTATTAATCATCATTAATGACTTTTAAGGAATTCAGCTTTTAAATGCTTTGCGATCAGGTTAAAGCTTTTTTCATAGATAATCAAGAATTCATTGCACTGAAACTAAAACTTCCCACTTTGCACCTGGATTGTTAGTTTCGAAATTTGGATAATGTACTTACACAGCCTGCTAGAAATCTATTCATCAAAGTGTTCAATTAGCATATGAAGTTGCTTCCTTTTTATAGTTGTCTATTTCTCAAATGGTCCCTGCTTGGACCAAATCTTTAGCAGTTTAAGACGTCACACTGATTGCACAAGGCAAGGCTGCATTGATTTATTTTGGCTGACATTACTCAGCACTCATTATAAGCTTTCAGGATCTAGTGTCAAAGCAGCAGGCTAATAAGCTAAAGCTGTTGATAGCGCCACACTTGCTGTTCACCTTTGCCTCGTAGGCGTCAAACTGTCAGTAAGAAACTCAGCAGGCTTCAGCATTTTACTGCAACCGCGCTACGACATAAACAAATCAATTTCCCTGTGAAGCAAAATGGTGGCACTAGCGGGAGACTGGCGGAGGCCGATGAATTCTTGTAACTGTGATGTGTCAAAGCATAAACAAATGCCCCGTTCCTCTCACACCCGGGTCTCTGTTTACAGCTGTTTCTGCCCGTACAGTAAGTGAGATATTCCCGTGAGGCAACCAGGGTGCTGTCTTAAGCCCGTGAAAATGTGCTGCAAGAGATAAATTCCAAGATGTCAGAGGAGCTGTCAGTGTGAAAGAATACTCTGGTCATTACCACCTTCAGATCCAGCTCGCATGCAAGACTCCCCCTCCCTTTTGGGCCGGACCCCTGCTGAGGATGAGCCTCACTTTCCCACAGTGAAAAATTGACTTGCATACAGTTATGGGACCAAACATGCACTGTATTTACCAAAAATGTTCTTTGCATATGTTTTCCTGTCGTTTTTAAATGCAAAAACAGAATATACTTTGATCCCTACAGGGGTAAAAGCTATTAGCAATGCTGTGATTCATTGATCAAACCCATGAGATGCAACAAAACCTCTTGTGTTAAGACCTAAAATATGTTGTGCTGGTGTTAAAATGTCATAAACAAAGTTGTGGTTATATGCTTTCACATGCTGGACTTGATCAAGGAGTAAGTCGACAAAACTTATTCTAGCAACAACATTTCTGCCGATAGAAAAATGTTCAATAATGCAATGTGTGATGTCAAAGCAGCGCCTTCATCACTATGTTACAAGCTAACATCGGCATGGTTCGAGAAGAACTCGCCTCAGCTGTCAGATGTCCTTATTAAGGCTGTCTAATAAGCCCAGGTTACAAGACGCTTCTGAGAAGTAAACGATATCCTCTGAGCAGCCCGCACATACAATAAGGCAGCAAGCCGTGGTGTGGATTTCATAATCTGAGCTGAGCATACTCTAAGCCTATTTTTGTTGTCCTGATCTCAGACAACCCTGGAGCCCGTCCAGAATGGTTAAAGTAATATCCACCAGTAAGGCTGGCATGTCCTGAGGCGTGCACTGGGACTTGCAGGATGTGGGAAAGGGGTTAAAGAGTGACGGGGCAGCACCAGTTGACAATTCCCGGGGAACATTGTCTGAACTCACTTTCTGTGAGCTCTAAGTTTGAGGAGGACATTTTTTTTTCTCGGTGACCTTCACTTGTCTTTGCAGTCTTACTCCGCCAGAAGAGGAATGCTTTCTCCTTTTATAGAACCCCGCACCAACACAAGATACGAAATACTCCACGCTCCAGAAGTCCTCAGTTAAACTGGATACCCGATTAACACTCGGGGCCGCTTCGGCTCTAAAGCGAGGTTGCGGGCGCTCACGACGGGACATTCCGTACACAAACAAAGCCGCGTTTTGGCGTTCTTGCGCCGGCATCCTTGTAAATTTACGGCCACCGCAGCCCCTATTTTCCCTCCTCTCCCGTGGAGATAAGGAGTGTTTTTCTTCTGAAAATCCACGGGGGGTTGGGAGTAGTTAAAGGACACACTCAGCTGCTAGATTAACTCATCAACACTGCATTGCAGGGTGTCAACAGAAATGTTTCACACACAAGACCGACAAGGAATGAATACCATTTGGAGGTCACAAGTGGCAACCCCTCAGTCCTTCAGGCTTTTTAAATGTTAGTGTCTGCCTTTCAAGAGCAAGGATGTAACCCCTAAACCTTTGAGAGGAAAAGAGATACGCCTTGGACATCACTGCCCTCATGTCAGTTGATTATGACTTGGAGTGATCAAGCTCATGAGATTTATACCTAATAAATCACTGGGAATATGAGGTTTCTTGTCATATGGCAGCTACAAATATAAGTTACAGAGGTTTGAATATTTGATAATAAATCAATGGGACACCAAGCACTCTTTAAAGAACACAAGCAGCAAGCTGTCACTGGTAAATATTCATCTCATTCCCAGATTCAAATCAATGTTTCCGTATACTAACAAACATTAATGTTCAAACCAAAAAACAGATACGAACAGCATGAAAGCGGATCACACTTTCCATGTCTCAAAATACACAACACTATGACAAGCTCAATAAACAATCTTGAAATACACCTGCAGTATACGTACAGTTTCTTGTTTCAGCACCAGAAACACAACTCAAATGTCTTTTAGGATCCGTGCCCTCCTCCTTAGCTTCTTTGTAGAGCATGTTTCCAGGGACGGAAAAAAACAACTGACAACCGGAGACGCTGGATCGTCTTCAAAAAGAAGACGTATGTCTTTGGCATGCTGTCTTTTTTGCTGCCCGAGCAATGCCATTCCCTGTAGTTTGAGTAGTCTAAACTCCTCACGTTATGGCTTCTAAATTTAGATCACCGTTCGTCGAGAAGCTTTGCGCTCACCAGCTAAAGGTCTCCAAAAGGACAGACAAACGTTGCAGGATCTTAAAACGAGTCCCTCGGTTGTTGACTCAGACGGTGACTGCTGGCAAGGCTCTTCGCCCTCTGAGAGTACAGCGGATTGCGAGGCCTTTGCACTTGGCGGGCAACAAAGCTTTGATAGCTGCTTGGGGAAAGTCATTGTTTTCCCTCTAAAGCTGCAGTACTCCAGAGTGGCATGGCTGCCATGTTGTGCCTGTTTATTTTAGATTTGAGGAAGATCAAGCCGCTTGGCCTTCGTTAAGCTGCATCCCACTGGGTGGCCGCTGCCCTCCCGACCGTGTTGGATCATTTGAGTACCATTGAGAGGTCTTTTTTATATTGCAACCCAGATTGTGGGACACGTGGTCAAGAAGATGTCCAAGTCATCCCGAGAAGCTGAGGTCAGCTGAGGTATTCAAGAGTCCGGATGCGTCGAATTGAAAAATAGGTTTCTGCCTGAATACATGTTAAACTAAAGGAAAACAAGTTTGATACCATTGATGACGAGATACCAGCAAGTAAAAACACTACAAGACATGGATTTGTGTGAAAAATCAAACGTTTCTCAGGATCGCCACAAATAGAATAAATGTTTTTTTTGCATGCTAGTACTCAACCCTTTAAATAACAGTCTATATTAGTCGTTTATGCCGAGTTTATGCCGTCAGACGCTGCTGTGCAATGCATTCTGGTACACAGAGGCACCGGCACAAATTTGATAAGGTTTCTGATAAATTTAAACCAGTTAAAACAACATTTAATGGTAGCCATAATCCAAACAAGTCCAGGGTGTCAAAAAGGTGACCCTAACACTAACTACCTCCCCTATGCAACATCATCCGACTCTGAAATCAGTTCAAACTCTGGAGGGCAATCAGCACAGAGCTCAGATATTTCTGTCATGCCTCTGTCTGTCATTGGAGGACGCCATGACAGTGTTTTCAGTGTTGGGTTCCTTGGTGCCGTTTGGCAGCGGCGGGGTGGGAGAGGTTAAGGGGCGAATGGCAGCGCCGGCCCCCCTAGCTCTCCGGGTCCCAGGGGCTGGCGCCAGGCTAGCCCCGCTAGCAGCCGAGGCAAAAAATAACCCCGGCGCAGTTGTCGGGCAGGGGAGAGTGACGGGGAGAGCATGTCGCACCGAGGGCTCGCGTTTCAGCGGCTGTCATCAGAGAGCAGTCATTACTTCTGGGCTAATTATCTCAGGCCACGTGTAAACAAACAACCTGCCCGTGTGAAGACCACATTGTGTTCACAGCTCGGGGCTTTTGGTTTGGGCCCATTCACTTGTTTGATGTTGGCTAAAGCGCTTTACTAATGCGTCAACGTGTGAGTTAAATGTATGTCTTCCTGCACTACTTCTTGTAAACAACTCATTTTAGTGATTTTGAAAAAGTCAGAGAATTCCTAAAATCGAGCGCACTAGTTCATCTGAGGTTGGTTCTTGCATTGGAAACTGTTGAAACTATGTTTAAAAGGACCGTTTGCTTCATAGACTTATTATATGAAGGGAGGATCAGGTGACAAGTTGTTCTTTTGTACTGTTGCATTGAAATAAATGTCCTAGATTCAATAAATGCCATACATTTGGACAGCTCATCTGTTAGTGTGCGTATGAAGAGCATGGTGACGTTTTTTCCTAAAAGCTGGCCTTAAAAAATACATCCAATGCGGACATTTCTTCCAAGTTTCTACTTTATGACATCCAGCAACTATATAATACATTCAGTGTGACACAAAAAGACCTCTGACATGAAGGGGGACTGGTGTTGTTTGAAAAACACAAAGCTAAGACAAATAATCGTTATATTTCAGCTGTGCCTAAGTGCCATTCATCACGATCCTATTTCATCAGCTGGACTCTGACAGGATCCATGAATGCGCCCTCTGACTGAAAACCCCATCCAGCTCGGCCCAGCACCCGGTCTCACATTCCCCAGCCTTCATGGCACGTTTACGGTTCAGGCTCATGTTTCTATCACACGCTTGCCATACCATACCTGTGTACTGCGCCCGGAGCCGCAGAGCAGTTGCGCGTGACCCGCGGTGAAGTCGTCTCCGTCGCTTCGGGCCTGCGATGCGGCTTGAACGGCATTTGTAGTGAAACATAATGACTTTAGCGGAGGAAAGGAAAGAGGGTCGGTTGTAAAAATCTCACACTAAATAATAAATGAACTAATTAAACTGTGCAGTGTGACACAGTACAGCACAGGCTTCTGTTATTTTACACTTTTATGACCTCATCACTTTGCGTGTTCCTTCATGATTCAGTCACTTTGTGTTCCAACACAAACCTTCTAGCGGGGAAACTAAACCTCTCATCTATAATCAGGTTTCGTCTTCTGAATGAAATGAATGTGTGATCTTGCAGATGTCTAAAGTCACATTATGAAATGTTTGCAGGAGAAGAAAATAAAAAGTTTTTAACCGAGTATATATATTTAGAGCCTGAACCAGAATTAGCAGTAAGATCACTGAAAACAGGAGATTATATTCAGCCTTATCACATTTTAGCATCCAAAAGTTTTCAGTCCTGGATGATTTCATATATATATATATATATATATATATATATATATATATATATATATATATATATATATATATATATATATATATATATATATATTTATATATTTGTGTATATATATATATCTGAAATCATCCTGGACTGAAAACTTTTGGATGCTAAAATGTGATAAGGCTGAACCTCTAAGCTCTTCTACGGACGCTGTTTAGTTTAGAACGCTAGTTAGCTCGCGAGCTAACAACGAGCTACGCAGACCTGCTTTCCAGTTTCTGTCGCGCGTGTCTCACAAACAGGGTGAGATGTGCTGCCACTAGGTTCAAGTGTTACACAGAAAATCTTCTTCTTCTTCTTCTTCTTCTTCTTCTTCTTCAAATTGATGGATCGCAAACCAACTTGACTAGGTGCATACTGCGCCCCCTAATGTACCGGAGTGTGTGTGTGAAGGGTCTATTGCTGTCTGTGAGGAGTCACACTACAGTGCCAGGCCGCTGGCCGTCACTGTTTAACCGCAGAGAGAGAGAAGAGTGAGAAGAGAGAGAAGAGAGAGAGAGAGAGAGGTGTGATGTGATTGGATAAAGAGCGTTAAAGCAGCGTTCGAGGGCAGCGTTAAGGTAGACCAGCGGGCTGGCCTGAGCAGACAGACCAGGCGAGGACGAGACAGCAGCTGGTCAATGAGAAAAATAAGCTAATAGGGAAAAATAATTACAATACATGCAGTGTATTTGTGGAAAACAATTACATTATAAAATAGTTAGGAGGCTTCGCGGGCCCTGGCAGCCCGCCGACGCATCACAGACTCTGTTTAAACAGTGTTTAAAATAAAAGCAGGACCGTAAGCAGTGGGTGTGTGTGTGCACACTGTTCACGACTGATTTAGCCTCGCATACGGCTGATTGTCAGTGCTGCGCGGGGTTCAGATATTATTCGATAAAGTATGTGGCGTAATGGAGATGCAAAATGACATTAAGCTCCTGCTCGCATGCTGTCACTTACGGCCTTCTGGGGGTTGTCAGGTCTAACTGTACATTATTAATTGCCCTCTTGTGCCCACCTTTTGTTTGGAGGTGTTCTGAGTGACCAACAGTTTGTACTCTAATATTTATATATGCCTTCGTAACCAAATTACCTCATCTCTGAGACACAGCTAAAGACCTCATTTGCATGCAAGGGCCCTTTTTGAAGGGCGCGAGTCAACAGCAAACATTACTGCACCACTCCGTCAGCCGAATGACTGACGTTTCTAATGGAACACGAGCACTCGCCTGAATATGGATTTAGCTGTGCCGTTGGTACTTTGATGACCACAAGAAATGTGATAGGTAATTAATTTTGGGGAACAAGTTCGCTCATCCCCACCGATCCCTATTAAGGGGCTGCCTGATCCCCCATTTGCTAATTGAGTTATAGCTGCATCAGTCTGGGCTCGAACTTGAGAAGTGTCACACATCGGAGTATGTTTATCTACCATTATGTAGAAGCAAGAGGCTTAGTCTTACGGTATAATTATACCTCGCAAGACAGTGACCCTGGCCAACCTTATTTTGTAATTCAGAGCACTTTGGCAGGGTCCTTGATGCATACTGGGCAGATTTCATCGAGCTTTGTCTGCTGTTTTTTTTCCTCCCCGCCTGTAACTGCCTCAGCCCCTGTCTAATTGGAGCATGAAATCGGTGCACAACAAGAATACTGAGAGAAGTTGGATTAAAATTCCTTATTTCCTCCAGATGGCATTGTCAGTGTGAAGGCACTGAATATCCATGAGGATGTAAGTTTTACCCAACCTGTCTTTTTCTGGCTTTCTTTCAATCTAAGTACAAGAAGCGGCGCGACGTTCGACGACAACGACCCAGCGAGGAGCACAAAAGTAATAGGTCAAAAAAACAACAACTCCTGAGTGGAAACGCAATCCTTTTTGTTGTGGGCCTGAAAGCGATTTGATCGACACTATCCGCTTGCAGCGAAGGCCTCCCCGTGCCCTCGCCGAAGACATTCGCAACTGGTGTCAAGGCCCTATAAATCATCCTGTACCAAAGAGGCCATGTAACGCTTTCTACATTTCAACATATGTGGAATCAGAAGGCGTCTGTCATCGGTGTGAGCCACTCTTGGAGAAAGAGGTTTTTTGGAGGCCTTTCCCACTGTAACGAGGACCATATGTGCTATTGATTTGGGAGGTTTTACCTGCCACACAGGGATACTCCCAAAATGAGGTGAGGCAGACACTGTCATACCCCTTGATCAGTCCAGGATTAGGCCGGTAAACCAAAGTCAACAAGGTGGATAACCACCAAGACGCAGCCAAAAAGTCCAAGACCAATTTTTTTTTTAAATCAGTGTTTTACCTTCAAATAGTCTAAACACACAATGATCTGGTTCATTTGCATCAAACGAGACAAACTCCCAACCACGCCGGCTAATGCCAGGATGAGCCTATTCATCTTAATATTATAAATGGCTCTCACCGTCATCCAAGGTTTTAAGTTCCCAAAGCAACTGATCCTGGTCTTGTGCTGGCCATATATCTCCCTTTGAAAGCCAACTCTTCCATCTCCTGCTGCTTTGTATTTAAGGTTGGCCCTCTATCTTGGGTTTAACCTGCTTTCCCAATGACCATTAAGGAAAGTGAGGAGGTTGCCTGGTTTCTTGAGTAATTTAGGAATCTCCATTTGTGGTCTCGGAGGTTGAGGATAAATGAGACTGCAAATCAAATGATAAATGTTCAGAGATTTGCTCTCTGTGTTGAGACCAAGCTTGTTTCCAAAGTTAGAGTTGCCTCCACAGATTTGCCCCTCACTGTGTAGTAATCAAAAAACGTCATCATTCATCATTCACACTAACAATATAGTTACATCATTTGGACATAATGGCTGCTGATCACATGATGAGCACTGATGGCCAGAGACAGTACAAACAGTAAAACATCTTGACCCGGAGTATTGACTTCTCAAGTAGTTCTACCGTTTTCTCAAAAATCGTAATAGTTCAGAAACCAGTTGTCCTGTAGTTTATTGCTATAAAGAAAAATAAGGTTTGATGTGATTTCTTGCTTCTGCTGGTGATGGATTGTGGACTTTCTGTGGCTTACATGTTAATCAACAATGTACGTATTCCACTTTTATTTTTACAGGGTAAATTAGTTGGGCACATATCTTCTTTTATGGTAAAAACCCTCATTGAGAGTTAATAAAACACAATATAGACATTTCACACAACGGAACAAGGTTAAAAGTCATCAACCAATCATATTATTCTGATAACGACATATTCAAAACACACACTGTAGTGTACAACCACGCCGAGGCTTTGCAGTCTGAAGAGCTCTGGTCTGAATCAAGGTTTACTGCTGCAACGTGATTGGATGCTGTCGAAGGAGATCAAACCAAATGGATCTGGAGAATTAAGTGTTGACCTACTAGGAATGAATATAAAGCATTAACGTTAGTTGATTCTGGAAATGAAGGGAAATAAACTATTCTTCCCTCTTTGAGCTGAAGTTACAAACCATTAGAGTTAAAGTCCAAGTTGAGTCTTTTTTTATTTTGTCAAGTTTGAAGTCATGTGACTCAAGTCCACACCTCTGATTCAAGGAGGAGTGAAAAGCAGCATGTTTTTATGATAACCTCATAGAGTTGCTTCAACTGCTCAGTTTACAAGGGAAACAAAGTCTTATCAAGGAAGATGCCGAGGTAGTTGTATGCTGTGGACCCCTGGAGACATTGTATTGCATGTGATCTCGAGAAAACCACACACTACATATTATCATCACATTATTTTAGGAATAATATGGCCTTTTCCCACTAACACGAATGTTTTGTTTCGGGCTCCCTGTGTTACAACAGTTGACTCTAACGTGTCCTGTATGAGCAGAGACAACAACACCTCCTCTGTGTCTAAGCAGCAGCAGGGCATTCCCGGTCCTAACAAGCCTCCATGTTTAACCTTGTTGTCCGTAATGCGAGGCGGTACCTGCTGCGAGGGAGAGATCATCCTCGCCATTAGCGAATACTCAACACATTCTGGAGCCGGTGCATGCCGATTACAAAGCTCACCTATTCCGGGAAGCCTGAACCTCCCGGCAACCCTCTTCCCATCACGGACTGAGGCCGACTCAACATTCCTGGCTCAGTGTATTGTGTCACAGAGAGGAACATGTAAGCAGGTCGTAAAGCTGTCTGTATGTGTGTGTGCGCTTGATACAGCAATTAACACTTCGGATTCAGCGTCGCGCGCGTTCGAGCGCCGCTTTGAAACAGGAACAAACATTTCTATCCGCATTAAGATCGCTGCTGAGAATTAGTTTGTAAAAATAAACATGGGTTTCTCCTGCTGGGGTTTCGACGCACCGCGCGCTTCCGGGTTTGGACTTTGCGGCTGTCACAGTGATGTATGTTAGAATTGATATGTGCCAGACATGGAAGTCTAAAGTGACGCAGTAACTCAAAGACAAATCCACCAAATGGCTTCTGCTGCCCGCCGCGTGGTTGTGATCAAATGCACGGGGCTCCACGGGAGAAGCCGCCGCTTTCTTTGGTTCCTGGTAAAGAAATCTCCGGCAGCCGCAGCGGTCCGATATCGAGAAGCGGAAAAAGAGGTATTTCGAAACGATCTATGTCCTCCGTACAGCTGCCGTGTCGTCTTGAATTACCCCGATGCAGCGTTTCCAAAGAACGGGTTGGGTTTCCTTTCGCCATCGTTTTCATCCCGATTTTTTTTTCTTTTTTTTCCACAAATGCAGGCAAAAGATTTATTTACAATTTGTCTTGCTGATAGCCAGATTGTTTCACGACCAGCCTCGCAGAGTTCAGGAGACGGATCGCGGCGTGCGAGTGTAAGTGGTGGTCGTTTTAAGGGGTTCGTTTCGAAACAGGTATTAATTTCACATATGGGCATTGGTTCGGGGCCTGGCATGCTTTATAGACGAGGGTTGGAGCTTTTCTTTTCGAAAGGATCACTTCAAAGGACTTGGCGAGAGACAAGGTTGAACTTTTAGCTGAAGGTGAGAGCTGCAGATCTTTACTGCAGGAGTCGCAGTAAAAGCACGGACACTTCGCCATTTGAATCGAAGTGGGATGCTGTAAATCTCTTATTGGTGGTGCGTGAAGTCATTCCACTGATTGATTTAGGATTTTACATGTTTATGTTCATAATGTGATCGGAACTGAACTTGGTGATAAAATAAAACATAATTTAAGCATAAAGCAAATGTGCAATGTGTCATCATATGTCAAAATTAAATATTGTGGCTTATGTTGTGGTTTCTGCAGCCCCCTGCCCGTCTTATTACATTATTATTTACAACCAAGCGCATGATACGGTTGTGTGGCTAAAACCAGTCCAGTATCATCTTAGCTGTGACCCTATTTTGTGTCACTTAAGTAAGTGGAGCCTGTGTCTTCGTGGCATGGTGCAAATTCCTGAGATTAATGTAAATGATAAGGAATCTGCAACTCTCCGGATTCTGAGATCCTCGGGATTAAAGGTTCAAGTTCCACTCGACGCTGGAAAAGGATGACTCACTGTCCGGCCCGGCTATCGGGTGTCTCGTCTCGGCCCAGTTAAGCGAGCAAGCAAAGGAGTAAAA
Organism: Clinocottus analis; assembly: GCF_023055335.1. Classification (NCBI taxonomy): domain Eukaryota; kingdom Metazoa; phylum Chordata; class Actinopteri; order Perciformes; family Cottidae; genus Clinocottus; species Clinocottus analis. Next base: position 18,887,887 of record NW_027175821.1, read on the forward strand.
CTCTCACAGCGCCGGGTGGAAGTCGGCGGGAAATAGCAGCTTTCCACTTGGACTCACGCAGAAAGAGAGAGAAACATGAACGCCTTCTTGAGCTGAAGCACTGCAGCCGTGCTGATGCACCGAGTCATCGTTGCTTCATGAAATCTCATCAAAGATCAAAAATAAAAGCCAAAAAATGACTGTATGAAAGGTAGTAAACGGACAAGCGCATTGTCCAAAACATAAAGCACATATGAACGTGTGCACAAACAGAAATACAGACTGCCTTCAAAGGTGAAAGGAAGAAAGGAGGATGGAGGCTGGCAGGATGGAGTCACTGGCACTGCGATGACCTCCATCCTCTTCAAGGTGACTGTCCATTTCATTAAAAGGCTCTCTCATTGATCGCTGTCCTTGGTCTGAGTCTCCCCTTCGGCCGTGTCTCCGTTAACAAAGTTAACTCCGGTATCGGGCGACCTCCTCCTCCTCCTCTTGACCCGGGCAGACAGCTGTGCTTACCTTAGCATAAAGTGCCACAACAGGTCATCATTATCAAATGAATCAAAGCTGTCACAGCGCGGCGCTGCGGTCAACGCAGCGCCGCGAAAACCACTTAGATCATGTAACACTTGAACGTGCAGCAAAGGAGGCGTGCAGACATATGTTGCAAGCACACACACACACACACACACACACACACACAGACGTGTTTAAGGACTAGAACAGAGTGTTGAGCACAGTGTTGCGATGGCAAACCTTTAAGGGGTGTTAAGGAATTACTACATTTTTATGGAGTTCTTGGGAGAGCCTCGGAGTTAAGGTAATAATATCACGTTACCGAGTACTGCAAAAATAAAACCTCCTTCCATATTGTTTTTCTGTGTTGTGTAAACCTGTTTATCCTCTGTAGCTAAATTGTGTTTTTAATATCAACATCATTTTCTGGAGTTATTGATCGGCATCAATGATCCGTAGATTTTATTGCATTTACTTTAAGCGTTTACTTTAAGGACTCACTGTTCAGAGTCTTGTAATCTTAAAACGCTGACATCAGCACAACACGCAAAGGACAAAGCAAGGTTATTGGTTTTCAGCAGGATTATCATACATTTTAAATATAAAAACTTCATTGAAAAATACCCTGATTTTTTTTAAAGGAGTACACTTTTTTCCTCCAACAAATCCAAATAAATTAACATATTTCAGGTTCAAATAAGTGAGGATCAAAACAACTCTCAAAGGAGTTGCTGATGATGCACCTGTGTCCTCTTTGTAAATCACACAAATATTTATTAATTATGATTTCAAAACTGTCTATCACTTATATTTTCTTGCTTATTATGACTTTCCTGAAATACATATTTTTAATGATATTATCATAAATAACCAAATAAATTAATATTCAGAAGCCTTCATTTTTTTAATCAAATATCAGAATAAATTGTCTCTTTGGCTTCTATAAAAAAAAAAAAAGAAAAAACATAACCTTTTAATTGTTTCATCAGATGTGAGACGCACAAATAACGACTTTATTATCCTTTAATCACAAATAGTTTTTGGTCTTGATCTTATTACAAGCTGAAACAAACACTTAAAAACGTAATAATTGTTGATGACTTGGCAGCATCACAGTATTAATATTGAGTTGACTCTCACAGGACGTCACTGCAGCTGTAACCTCGTCCAGCCACCGCAATCTGCGTGCCGATTGATTGTCGCCTGCATCGCTCCATTTCAGTGTCAAACTACTTCCTGTTGGTTGCGTTAATCCCTCCAGGAAGTGCAGACGTACCGTACTCCTCTCACTTCTCACGCAGACGTCCGTTGTGTTCAGTTCACTCATTTTCGTGAGAAAAGGCTGAGATAACGAGGAGATCATTTTCCACCTGCTGTTTAACAAGTGAAGCTAGAACATGGCAACACAAACAGTGACCCCCTCACCACTCATGAGCATGTGTGTGTGTCTGTGTGTGTGTGTGTGAGTGGGGGGGGGGGGGGGAGGGGGGGGTTGTTGGAGCGGCGACGGGGGAGACTTGCAACACCAAATTGCCAGATTGATTAACTTGTCTGTCAGGCTCTTCACTGTGACAATAAACTCTGTACCTCAGGGAGCTTATTGAGAGATGACATGTCTGAGACCCCCAGGCGCACACACACACACACACACACACACACACACACACACACACACACATACACAGACGCACACACACACGCTGACACACACACACACCTTCACTCTCTCTTCTCCCATTAAAAAACACCTTTCCATGTCCCAGTCTGTCCTAAAGGCTGCAAACACACCTCTCTTCTCTGTTTCTCTCTCTCTCACACACACACACACACACACACACACACACACACACACACACACACACACACACACACACACACACACACACACACACACTCTCTCCCTCTCTCACACACACATTGCATGAGACACACACACACACCGTGCTCCCTAGGGGTCCTCTGGTCTCTGCTATCCATAGCAGGCTCCGTTTCATAAAACCGATTCAGTTCATAATTGAAAAGGAAACTCTGGGGCGTGTTTGGCCAGTTAATCCATTTAAGATCATTATTTACGTTGTCAATCGGCGTCGCCCAGCTGCAGAGCGGGCGAGACAATGAGGGGCTCAATCTCAGCCCTCCCTCCCTCCTCTGCCGGGTCAGAGGGGTTAATGAATGATTATTTCTCACTTTGTAACACAACAGGATGCCGATTTAAAGGGCACCCCCTTCCCCCCCCCTCTCTTCCACTGGGAGCGTCCTCAGCGGCGCATGCCGGTGTGAGAGGTTCAGACCCCAACTCAAACGGACATTGATGATGCTGTTATATGAAGATTAATGAGCTCCGGCGTCCCACCTGGGACGGCGAGGGGTTGCTCGTGGTCGTGTCCGGAGTCGTTGGTGTCGCATAAATGGAAAGTGTGTTTGATCTAATTACCATTTATTGAGATAATTGCCATTAACGTGAATAAGTTAATGAGGTTATAGCTTGAACACAGTTAAAGAGAAGAGCAGTGCATTTACTTATCATAAGAAAGTGTGTGCATGTGTGTGTGTGTAGGTGTGTGTGTGTATAAGTAACAATAATAATTGTTGACTGGCACATAATATTCATGTAATATTTGCTCATTGTTGCAGTATATAAAGTCATACGTAGTGATTTTCTTTGCCATTGAGATCTGTGTACGTGTCAGTCCATAAAAGTGTGATGATTATGTATCTCGTGTTGTGATTTGTTATTACAAGTCATACGTTGGGTGTGGTTCCACTATGAGATGTAATATATTTATTACATATATATATATATATATATATATATATATATATATATATATATATATATATATATATACATATATATATTTACTGCTGCAACCGAAGGTCATTTTTTGGGGAATTGGTAAAAATATAATAAATATGTAAATGTAGCCGATTATACTAAAAAACGTCATACTCATGTAAATAACACTGGATATTAATAATGCAATGTTACATTTTTTACTCGTTTATTATGACTTTGTATCACTTGCAGACACTCTTCTTCTTCTATGTAATAATCTTTTTGGAGGTTTCTCTCATGGCAGCACATATTAGACGCTCATGGGAATATAAATGATTATATAACGATATCAGAATCCCACATATTGTTGTCACGTGTCCATGAAAATGTTAGATATCAGTTATTCTCAGGATGTGATGAAATAGAGCTGGTCATTCAGGTTCTCCCAAGTATGTGTATAACATCATTTATTAACCACGATCACCGCTGTGTAACCTCACCGGCTGTTTAAACAGCAGCTTGTTGGATTATTATAATTTATTTTGTGGTTTGTATTTGTTTTATTTTGAAACAATGCAAAAAATGTCAAAAGTCCTGAGACTCCATTTACAAAAAATCAAATGTCAAAAGAGTCATGACAACTTATAATAGGCATTGACAGACGATACACAGGAAGCACATGAAAACCCACAAAGCCTTCTTATTGGAGTCGCTGCCACTGAGCTCAGTGACAGAAAATAATGTGACAGGAGAGAAATCGACCTCGGGCTATTGTTTTTTCTTTTCGGGAGCGCCCGTTTGAAGTGGCAGGGCGCTTCCTGCCCAGAGTCCTGAATGAAGCGTTTGTTTATGTCCTGTAGGTCTGTAAATCACTTAGCGCATCAAAGAGCTCCTTTCGGCCGCCGTGCAACAATAGGAGGTCATGCCAATGTGCAAACATGACAAGGATACAGAGCGGGAAAAATGTTTTCTGTTCCTGAGGTGATGACAATTGTGCCAAGATTTATGCAACGCTGACATTAGGAAGAGATAGTGTGGAAATCATAAACGGCAGCTTTTCCGAGTGGAATTTGAGAGGGAAAAGATTTAGATTTAGGATTGTTTTAACCGTGTCGGCTGCCTGGGAAACGATCATAACTTCATATCAGAATTAGTTTGAAACTTGAATCCTAAATCAAGACTAGTCATCAACCTGTCTTCTCATGCGAGGCGTGCATAGCGATGGCCGAGAGAAAAACCATCGGAAAAATGTACGTTTTTGAGAATGCTTAAAAAAAACGTATTGTTTTATTTGTGCAGATTGATATTTGTTAAGATTACCCAATATATAATGCAAAATACACAAAATAAAAAATACACTAAGTGCACATCGGAGGCTTGTTCTGCATCATTTTGCAAATAAGAGGTTTTGCACTTTCATATTACATTTTCATATCAATGAAAACAAATCTGTAAATACTACTACGTGATTTGCATTCCTCCGATAAAATAGATGAATACAAAAGTAAATGAATACGTTTTGTAGCCGCTCTCCCTCTGTAAACAGACGGCGCCGAGTGGCCGGTTCAAAGTTTTTTTTGCCCATTTCTCAGCCCTCAAACCCGGCACACTGCTGACGTCAAGAAGGGATTTACTCGCCTCCCTTGGATATTCTCTCACCGTGGCCGGGTCCCTGGTGTCTTGTAGGCTCTGAAAGCCATGCGAACAGGAAACCACAGAAGCAAGCTACCGACTGCCGCCCCTCCCTCTACTCCAGAAGCCCTGGAAGAGCTGCAGCGCGGTGAGACTCAAGGCCGACAACGTGCCCACGGCCCATGTTCACATCCTCTCTGGAAGCGGCAGCTTTTCCCCAAGTCCCTGGCAATATGGCGGGGGCGGAAAAGGCCTCAGTTATACGAGGGCCGGCAGACCATTGTGTGCGGCTGTGATTCATGCGAAGCTCTGCAACAGCTACCGTAAGAGTACGGCTGCAGACGGAGCCGAGGTGTTCCCTCAAGGGTCAGTTATACGGCCAGAAATTAAAAATTAAGCTTCGTTCTAGGACGGATAAAAGTGTTTCTATAGAGGACAAACAATGCAAATGTAAATGAAAATTGTCGCTGCAATAACTTTATTATTTTCCCCAACTCCACTCTTTCAAAACTGAGCTCAAAACGCCCTTATTTAAATCTGCTTTTAACCATTGATGCATAATTATGAAATGTTATTGTCTTTTTCATTGATTTGCTTTGTTTTTATTGTTAATGTTTTTACTGTTTCTGTTTATACCAGCGTCGTTGATTATTAAGGCTTATACAAAATGAACATATTACTTTTATTTTAACAAAAACATGACTTTGTTGTTGTTTTTCCCTCCAATTATTAACTCATACTGGATTTCAATAAAAAAAAAATAACTATTTGCCTCAGATTGTGTTGCAAACTTTAGTAAATATTAACACGGCCTTGAGTAATTACATTGAATAAAAAATGACTGACAAGTACAAACTGCAGGACCTAAAGTAAGAAAGGAGCTCCAATGAGTCTTAAAAGGCTTTGATTGATTTATCTGAGATCAATGATTAGCATCCAATTACCCTGAATAATCATTAGCTGTGTGAGTAAATGAGAGGCTGCATTAGTTTGTGTGTTCATCAAACGTGTTGCTTCAGTTCTCATTGGGTTGGACATGTCAACCTGTTGAAATGAACATGTGTATGTCCTCGTTTGTCTGGCTCTCAGCTCCTTCCGGCCTCGACTCCGACAATCTGCAACTGAAAAGCAGCTCGAGTCTGCAGCCCAGAATTCCAGCGTTGAAGCTAATTTCAAATCCAACTTCTGACAGTTTAATCATCCTTTTAGTTACAAGCTCCTCGTTCATTTACATAGATCATGAAACGCATGAGGGGATTGGCTCATTCCTCGCAGAGCCTCCTCCATATTAATAGCAACATTCACTACGTTGTGGCACTCGCATTAATTTGTGTGGGCAATGACATTAGCCCCCGATTGCTTTGCATTTGGAGGGGCCGACTTGCCGGGGCAGTCGACCGGATCGGCAGCCCTCGACACCCGACTCCTTCCCCCCTCCTCCTCCTCCTCCTCCTCCTCCTCCTCCTCCCCTCGGCGACTAATGAAAAAGACATCAGCAGGCGTGGAGAAGGTCGGCCGTCCCGTCCTGCGTGACCTCGGCGTGTCTCCGGTTCTCCCTCTGACAGGTTTTGATGCGTCAGGGGTGGCTGCTTTCCGGGCCGGGCGGCGGGGACGGCGGACCTTTCTTACGGCATCGCTTCACTCGCAGCCCGAGGCGACAACCCTCCTTTCCTCCGTCCCCTACCTCCTCACTGCCTGCATCCTTGCCACTCAATTACAATAACAGCGATAATAACCTTCATGTGTGTAATATTTGAATATGTATAAATTATATGAATGAGATACAGAACAAAAATAATCAGTTACAGCCCAGAGAAGAAAGACTAAAAGTTAACATTATCGTTTAAATAATTACAACGTAAATATATATATATATATATATATATATATATATATATATATATATATATATATATATATATATATATATATAAACTGTCCAAAGTGAACAAATGATTACATTTCAGCCTTCAATTAGAAGTAAAGAGAAGTATGAACTAAAAATGTCTGGACTGCCGAGTGATAGAAACTTTGTTTTTTACGGGGGTTTTTTACGTTTTTTTGTGTTTTCTACGTTAACCCCGCCTCTGACCCTTGAGACGGGCTCATTCATGTGAATGGCAAAACAAACATTTAGAATTCAGACATTCAAATTCAATAATGTTGTGCTTAATATGCTCTGACTTGTATCATTTGCGTTATTTCGACCACCGTTGTGGTTTTTGCACTCCATGTTTATTTGCTCAAAACAGCCAATACTCTGACTTTACACGGCTCGCTGTAGCCAAGGCTATTACATTAAGGCTGAGACACCACTCATGACACATGTGCAATCCAACTGCATTAAGCTAACGTTAGCTAAAGATTAGGGTTAGCTATTTGGCAGAATGTTTTGGAATAAAAAAAACAAAGCTGGAGCTTTTGTTGTGTGTGAGCGTATCATCTGGGTGAGTTCAAGTCTCCTCTCTCACAACAAGTCTACAATTTACAGATTAATTTAAAGAGACCGTCCGCATTCTTTATTTCTTTAATTGTCATATAAAACACAAACAGACACCTCAGGGAAACAGATCCATCATCCCCATGTTCTATGATGTTAGCGCCTGTAATTGAAGCTTTCGGCAAGTGTAGACCAGACTTTACTGCGCATGTGTTGTTTCCCATCGACACGGTGACACGATGTGACACGATGCCGTGACTTTTGGGACTCTTTTGGGCTTCCTTGGCTTTCATTTTCTTCCCGATTTAAAACTCACTCCCGTTTTTCCTCTTATTGCCTTTGACTTTCTCACCGTTTCTTATATTACAACTGGCGTGTCTTTGGTTTAATTTCAATAGCATCTTAACTGGATCGTATATACGGTCGGTTCATATTCACACACCTGAACAGTTGTCTTTATCCTGAACCTAAGACAGACCAAGACGTCCCGAACATCTCTATCAATACAATCCGGGCTTGTAAAGGGTCGCAAAATATGAGCAGTAGCTCGGAGCTACACCCGTCACTGTCACCCCCGCAGTTGAAGTCCGTCACCTTGCTCGGTGACCAAGGTGACGATGGCTCCCCGGCTCCCCACCAGGTGTTCCCGTGTCCCCTTAATGAAACAGAAAGAGCAGTCGGTTGAGACGGAAAGAGCCAAATTGAATCGGGGCGGCCTCTCCTTTTGTGTGCTGCTTTAACAACTCAATTAAATGCCAGCAAGCATCTGCCGCTATGCCAGTCTGGCATGAATACCTTACTGACTCTGTCGCTTCCTCGCTTTTCAGACTAAGAGGGGGCGAGACACAACAACGCAGAGAGAGAGAGAGAGAGAGAGAGAGAGAGAGAGAGAGAGAGAGAGAGAGAGAGAGAGAGAGAGAGAGAGAGATATTGTGCAGGTACTCTAATCCTTCACTGACATTCGTATTAATCCTGAATATGAGGTTAATGCAGAAAATCATTTGGCAAGATAGCTACAGTGATTATGTAAATAAATATACTATTTGTATTGAATGACATGAATACAATATAATATTATATATATGTATAGTTTAACTAGAAGTTAGAAATACATTTATAAAAAAGCATAATGATTGAAAATATAGTATCCATACAATAAATGCAGCTAGTTTTCTTATAATATTAATATTACAGTAACAACACTATCTGTTGTCAGGAGCCATGGTTCACGCCTAAAGCAACGTTAAAGCTCTGTGTGCGACGCGGCTGGAGGTTGTGCTGAGACACAGGGAGGCGAACACGAGGGAGAGGAAGAGAGGAGAGAGTGGGAGGAAGAAGAGAAGCTCATCCCAGTCTGGGAGTTCATCCATCATTGGAATCAGTGTGTGCTGTAATTACTGTGTCAAATAGATGGGATGATGCCTGGGAGGAACGTGTGCGCGTGTCTGTGTGTGTGTGTGTGTGTCTGTGTGTGTGTGTGTGTGTGTGTTTGCATGTGCGTCTATAGGTCTGCATGCACTGAGGGTGTCTGCATGTGTTTGAGAGGTGTCCCACACGTTATCTTCATAATCACTCCGACACACACACACACACACACACACACACACACAACCGCTCCCTCCTCCACTGTCATCTGTCATCCGTAGCCGGCGCTGTCAACTGGTGCTGTCATGCATTGCCAACATCGGGCAGTCAGGAGAGGAGGTCTTAACTCTTTCAGCGGCGGAGCCCTGCGAGGAGTCGGGAGGATGCAGCTATTTAAGGAATGCGCGGCTCAGAGGATGGATGAAGCGACTGAAACATGGGAAGCGTGGATAATGTGGAGCATCGGAGGTGCTCACGGTTCTCCTGCGCTTGTCTTTCGGTGATCTTGATGTGCTCGGCGGCAGACATTACGTCACAACGCAGAGCAGAGCAGTGTGATGACAGTTGTGTGTTGTTTTTTTTACCAGTTCACAAATGGAAGATTCTGGATTTACAAAAATGTAAAATGCACCGAAATAAGAACCAGAATTGTTTATTTGCCAAGTATGCTATGTTTACACACGGCGGGAGGTGCATCACACTGAACATTTAACAATAACACACAAAAAGAACATTTGACGATAAGCAGAGGAAGCAATAAGCAGATGTGAAATACTGAACTTGCAAAGGTTTACAAAGTTTTGGCAGTTTCTTTGTGTACACATGTAACAATGAATCGCAACGAGGGATACTGGCGAGTGATGGAAACTAAACATAATTAATTTGAATAGAAAAATAATAGCTGTGACACCTGAACACGTGTAGACAGTGAACGGAGTGAGCGGAGAAGTTAAAACAGCTGATGAACGGTGGAGGGTTGACAAAAGAGTATTTGAGTTTAGCAAGAATGTGTGACCCCTGCAATATATCGTTTTCATCTTTTCTCAAGGGGGAGACAGCGGGTCAACATTCGATGCCACATAGAAGTGGAGCACATCATCAGAAAGACCAAACACTGCTTCAGGTTAGTCCTATATCTGTAATAAACTTTGTGTTTTGGTTAGCCTCCTCTTCAAATGTGTATAATAAGGGCTAAAAACATCAAGATGGATGTACCCAATGCCATCGACTTTCTCATACATCTGTCATTAGTTGTTGCAGCAATTTCTGGCACAGAAATAAATTCCACGAGGCTGTGGGATTCCTCGAGGTAATTTTATACTGCGATGTCATGTTTGAATAAAATTGTCTCACTCCGATGAAATGACAACTCTGGGGACGAACGTCATCACACATGAATGTGATCACAAAGAGTCTCCCCAGTATGCAGAAATATTAAAATATAGCGTTAAAGAAAAGGTGAAAACGTTTTACTGCATGGGATCAGCATAAAGGGGGCGTGTCTGTAAAAATGAGACTTTTTCATTCACGTGTCTCAAAGTGAGCGATCGAGGGACGCCTTTGAAAATGACCAGGACAGTATTTTACTCGCCAAGATGTATTCTACTGGAGCGTTATTATCCTCCTTCCTCACAAGCCTTAAAACATGGCACGCCTCTTAGAGACATTAATAATGTCTCGTAAATGTTCTTCACGCCATTGAGTGTAATAATCAGCTGAATAAACTGCATCCATTTCCCTTTCAAACTCAGTCTCCCTCCAGAGATCCCCCCCGAAAAGAACCACGACCGGCTCACAACGCCCGCTCCTCTCTCCAGGCCGAGCACGGCGGGAACGGGGCAGGCTGAGCGGGAGCCGGCTGGGTGAACGTCTTCCTCGTGCTCGAGTCCTGTCCTCTCGCTTGAGAAGTTATCTGAAAAATGGGGAGCGTGTCCATAAGCCATATGGCTCGGCGAGAGCGGCGACGAGGAGAGCAGCGGAGCACGTAAAGAGGTGGAAATGGTGTTAGCCGCTCGGCTGCTCAATGTTGGCAATCAAAGAGCTGGTGAACCGGTGAACGATGTAAGCGGCGGAGACGATCGCGTGAGCGGTCACTCCGCTTTGGCACAGGCCCGTCCCCGTGGCGGAACGGTTTGATCTGTTGAGCGAGCGGACTTTCCATTTGATTTCACTAAGAGGGAACACAGTGACCGGGCGAGGAACATCCACCTTAACAAGCCATTTCCCTTGAAGAGGCTTTTTTTTGTATTCGCCGGGACGAACGTTAACGTTTCTCAGTAATGTCACATGAGTGTCCTTGTTGGAGGTATTCAAGCTTCCTCATCCAGCGATGTCCAACATATAGATATGTATCAAGCAATAAAGTCATAAAGGGAAGAAAATGAAGAGAAAAAATATGATAAAATACGTTTTGTGCATGTTCATGGATGTGCATATTTGTGCATGACCTCATGTCACAAGTACCACGTTAATATATTTGTGTCAATGCAGTACACTTTATACACTCAGTAAAACATTATTGTACATATGTTATTATACGATTAGCATTTATAACAATGTTTTTTGTATTTTTAATTCTAATTCTGTTTTTTTTATTCTGTGTGTAAGGAGGATCTACTTAAATAAGCTTTTCATTGTAACCGTCTGTTATCTGTGTATAGACCATAATGACCATATATGACCACTAGATTCCTACTGAACCACTGCAGCGGGTCGGCACACCAACACACACAGAGCGCACACACGCCTGCTTCAGGTACGCAGGTGCAGCACTCTGCTTCCATGTCCTTGAGCAAGGCAGTGCTCCAGCACGTTGCCGATGCCAGTGAAAAAGATCATAATGAATTATATGGGTACGGTGTGACTTCAGTGCCTTGCCTTGTCTCTTAATTCGTGGAAGCTGAAGCGCTGCGGGCGCTGCAGAAGCCTCCCAGCTCATGGTGCTGGCAGGATGAATTGACAGCTCTCCGCTCCACTGTTGGGGCCTCTGAAATTTTGCCGCCGTCTCGACGCAGCCTTCTCTTTTCCTTCTCATGGCGGCGGCGCCGCTCTCGGGGGCTATTAGGGAAATGTAACATTTGGTGCCATATGCTCGCAGGATGTTTGGGAATAGCGATGCGGCCATATCGTGACATGCTGTAGCTTACATTTTGCCAGTTAATTACCATCATGACATCAAAACTGGAAGCAAACTGCAGATGCCGCGCTGGTAGAGAGACAAAAAAAAGAAGCTTTCAAGGAGCGAGGCTTCAGGGGGAAGATCATTAAAAGATACAGCTTTCATTATTAAAGGTGATGTGACTGACAGAGAGAAAGCGGTGCAACTCTTCCCTCTTCTTTTAAGTTGCTGAATGTCATACTCATCCATCATCAACTTGATGAATTCAGATGAAATCGAGCTGTTTGCTGGTTAGCAGCCTCAAGCTGACGGGGTTTCTGGGCCGTTACATGATTGAGAAAGTTATATTTTATGTAACTACAAAGCCCCCAATTAGACACCGAGTCCCTAAGCGGCGTTAGATCGGTGAGATTCTCCACAAGTCGATCATTCAATACATTTTTGGGAAACTATGAGCACTAAAGTATAATTCATTCAGATGTATCGGCATGTTAAACAACAGAGAGGAAAAATGGTGACGACAGTCGTTCCTCGATTACATATTATTATTATATACTATACTCCTTTAGGCTGTCAGGGTCTACAGAGCCAAAGAATCAAAATGGTTGGGATAATCACATTTTAATTGATATGTTATCCGATAGCTTGTTTCTGTACGTGTGTTTCCTTTCATTGCTGAGCAATAGTCTCGTCTGAAAGGAATTAAAGCTGATGAAATCTGATGTTAATACAAGTAACTCAGACAGAGGCAGCTCAGTGCACGTGTGTGTGTGTGTGTGGGGGGTGTGTGTGTGTGTGTGTGTGTGGGTGTATATACATTTAATATCCCCTGCAATGAAGAAAGCCAGCGATGGTCCAAAAAGCCCTGGGGCTATTTATAGTGGGCAGCAGGCAGAGTGGCAGACTTCTCTTAATCAGCATGCTCGTACGAGAGGTAATTTAAAGACGCCTCGCCGCTGACAAGAAGTAAATTGTGTTTTGATTTTCTCATTAGCCTAATCTCAAGTGGGCCTCGTTATTGTGTAATTTTCCTGCCTTGACACGACATCTTGTTTTGGGCGATGACAGCCGTATGCCGCCGTTTGGGGGACAGGGGCAAGGGTGGCAGCCGTCGGGGGGGTTTGTTCCATGGTGACAGCTCGAAGTTATTTGGTTGGCTGTTCCGTCTGGTACACCGCCCCCCCGTCCCCCACCGCACATGATGGGATAGTTGACGTTCGATGGCTGCAGGGGGTGTTGAGAAGGTCCAGACGTGTGCGCCCGTGTGTGTGTGTGTGTGTGTGTTTAGTTGATGAACGGTTTGCAACTGAATCTTTCAATGTCACTTTGTGGCTGAAGGTTCATCATCTTAACAGCCAAGATAATTCACTTGCCAACGTGTACGTGTGTGTGTGTGTGTGTGTGTGTGTGTGTGTGTGTATCTGTCGTGCGTGTATTGTGATGTGAGGCTTAATCTGTTTCATCAGGATTCATCAGGACTAATTATTATTCATAACGGTTAGGACAGCCTAGTCTCACTAAATTCTGCTTTTGGCGTGTGGTGTGTCAACATTTAGTCTACTGGCTGCGACGTAAAGCCGTCCACGTGAACGCGCTACGCTCACAGCGAGCGACACTCATAGTAGTTAACGCAATAAGATACACAACGGTAGCTTCTTCTGGCCCAACACATTCTCATCGCTTTGTGACGCTCACAACTGCAAAACTAGTTTTGTGCGTTACGTTGTTTAAAGTCGAGCGGCAACTTCATCAGGGGACGACTCTTCTGGTTGCAAGAAGAAGAAGTCTGGTTGTATAGAAGTCTATATAAATGACTCGACTTCTCTCTTGATGTATTCCCTCAGTAAACATTGTAAACACGTGTTTGTGTCTCAATCTCTAGCTTCTAGTCTTCTTCTATACAGCATGATGTTTATTGAGTAAATTATGCTCATTTAGAGTCAAACTGACCATAAAGCAGGGGACGCTTTAAGGCGGGCTTTCTGTGATTGACAGGTCTCTAATAGAGCCGTATACAGTGTCCCTACGTCAGTCCTCCGCTTTCTAAATATGGTAACTGCTGTTTATTGGTTGTGAAACAAACAACATGGCGACCGTCGTATTCCAAGATGGCGACGCAAAACCGTCAAACTCAAGGTTTCAAAGCGGCGGTCCACAAACCACAACGAGTGACATCACGACTATTTCCACCTCTATAGTCTATGGTTTAAGTACGTATTTGACTTCATTCACATAATATTCTCAGCCCAACCGTGATGTGTTAAAAAACCCAACAATGTGGTTTTGTTGACTGTGTCGGTTTCAAGTTAACGACATGGCGTTTAATTTACATTCCTCAGAAGGGACGAGCTATTTATACGCCTTCCCATGGTATCACGTTGGTCAGGAGAGTACTTTGCTTTTTCAGGAAATACATCCAATGTCTTCCTCATCACCTCTCCTCTCAGATTTCCTTTCTCCACATTCTTGTATATCCTACAGCGTCATGTATGTGACAGAAACACACAACTAAAGCCAGCATCCATTTTGGGATTTAAATTACTTTACTTTGTTAAAGATTTGACTTATCTTGCCCTCATTCATATGTTAATCCTTTTTTTTATACTATTTGTTAAAATATAGAATAGAAACATTGGAACATTGTAAAAGTCTTTGTTAGAAAGCTTAAGATGTAAAAGTCTAATTTATTGTGTGATTTAAGGCCAACCTATTTTTTTACAATAAAATCTGTCATGGAACTGCACAGTATCTATATTAGGAAGATGGCAAAAGTTGATATTTATGTTCCTTTGTTGGCATTTCTGTGCGTCTGTGTAATAAAGTATGTAAAGGGACATAAAAGCCTGACACTCGCTGGACACACTGGGATTAAAATATTGACAACAGACTCTGTTTTCTAACCCTCCTGGCCGTTTTTCATACCGTCTTGGCAGAATTCTGGCAGAGGTGATAAATCACGTCCTTTAGTATCCTGGATTCTTTTCTAGCCGCAGGTTTCTTGTCGCCAGTCTTTAGCAAGCCAAATGTGAAAGCTGTGACCCCGCCGTTGCCCCCTCCACCTGTTGTGGGGAATCTCGCTCCGAGCCGAGGTATTAGGCAAAGACAGGAGACAGAGACAGGAGGCCAAGATGGCCGCTTCACTCTGCCCTGGACACTTGCAATCTATGAGCATTAACCCTGAAAGTATTAACCATAAATCCTGTTGTTGGTGTATTATCTCTGAACTCATAGTTGTAAAAAAAAGTGCAGAGATAAGGGATCACAGTGGATTTATTTATGTTTTTGTTAATATTCCAACCGTGGATGTCCAATGCATGTAACGTCCTGTAAGAGGCTAAATTTCTTGGATAAATACATATCAAGTCAAGCTTTTATTTTTTGGAGAGCCACATAATCCCAACGAGTGTCATCTGCAAAACTGAACATCGATCCACGACCCTCCTTTACATCCATTCTCCGGCTGTATTTTTTTAAAGACTTTTCCATCTCTGGGGACTCTCAGTTTTCGCCGTCTGACGGGGAAGCTGTCAAAACAACACAGTGAAGCGCGCCCCTTCTGTTTCTCACACATTCATACATCAAAGTCATAGAAGGAAGCCTCGTCCGACGAGGTCACAACCATCGAAACGATTTATCAACCTGAACAATGGGGTGACTTCATCGAACCGACCGATGCCACGTTGGCTGTCGTCGCCGCAGCCTTGGTTCCCACACCTCCGCGAAGAAACACAGAAGAAAAATGAGTCCTTTGACGCATTTTCTTTCTGTTGGTACAATAAAAGCGGGCCAGGTTTACAGCAGTCCCCGTCCTTCTTGGAGCATATCCTGGATGTGTGAGGGAGAGGGGTCACGCACACTTTGACCCCTGGTGAGCCCTCAGGGTTCCTGTCAAGGCTTCAGTGAGGAGCTGAATGGTGGACATCCCCGTCTCATGCGTCACTTTAAGCTCACCCCATCCTTGAATTACATTACTTGTCTTGTTGTTAGCTTGCATGGAAAAAAGGACAACCTTTTAGGTGTTCCAACCAATTCACGCAACGAGGACAAAACACTGAATCGTGACCTATTTTTGAATCCTCTAATTAATAAATTACGAGCACTAGTTTACCAGGCTTCAAATGACACGCGTTTAATTTCCAGTACATGCAGCGTAAGGCAAAACTATCACAGTGTAAATTACCTGAGAACTTCTCTGTCCATCGGTTTGTCCATTTCACAGTTTCCCTCGTATCTCTCTCTTGGGCTAACAGCTCCAATTTACATAAAAATGAGGCCGCCTCGTGCGAGAGTGATGCAACATCTGTGCTGATCAGAATTAATTGAAATCTGTTATGTTGTGCAGCAGCGCTAATTCGCCGTGTTACTAGCAGCATATAAAGAAGCATTCTGCTATTTAGGGACGTCTACTCACTACCCCTGATTGAGACACTGGCTAAACACTTAACTGTATACTGCAGCGGTGATGGCTGCTCCCTTTGTTGGATATGTAGCAACGATTACCACAAATAAACACATTTTAAATGCTCTGATTATGTACACTCATTTGGTTATTCAACTTGAAAGCTGAGATTAAATGAAAAATACCCGTTTAACCATTTTAGATTTCATTGCGCATCTCTTTTACCAATGCATGTATTTTTTAAATAACTAAAAATAGATTTCTTTGTATTTTTGTATTCAAATCAATTCATCTTTCCCTACATGAGGTGTTTACGTTAGCCAGTACCGAGCAGTTTAAAGCTATACCATCGTGACATCCATCAAATCAATCTGCAGCCACAGTTCATAATTGCACTACATTATAAGCCCGCCCACTTTTCAGCGGACCAATTAAATGGAAAGGATTGTATTTAAATTCCTCTTGTAACTGAACACCATGATGTCCAAAAACCCTTCATCGTCATTTAAAGCTTGTTTTTATTCTGTTTTACACATTTTGTCCATCATTTTGGTTCATATGATCATAATCATAACTTTCAGCTCCAATATAGAATACATATTTGTATGTATTGATCTATTGTTACCTAGACACAAAGGGACAGTAATTAAAGAAAGATGGCATTCATTAACAAATAAAGGTTATGAAAATAACAAGCAAAAATGAAAAAAGGCGGGAAAATCAACACTACTAAATTAAACTAAAGCAGAAGGAACACAAACTAATAAAAACCAGCAGCCCACAGTGACCTGCCGCCTGCTTCCTGCCCCCAAACTCAGCTGAATGGCACGTTACCTTCTCAGCCTCATTGAAAAATAATAATCACACCAAATAATAGACACGTTTATGAAAGTAAGATGTCTGAGTCGGCCGTTACTACCTAGTCTCTAACGATGCTAACGCAATATAACCACTCTGATTGAGCAGCTGATCTGAACAAGGAAACAAACATCACACACACACACACACACACACACACACACACACACACACACACACACTGAACCTCTCAGATCATAGAAACCCATAAAATAGACAAATTAAACAAGCTTGTTCCATTTCAATAAGACTAATTAAGCAAGCACAAAACAAACACTTCCAGCCTTCCGTTTGTCTGGTGATAAACGAGCTCCCGCTACAATCAGTCTTCTGCTCTGAACGCCGTTATGTTCATAACGCACATGTTACCTGATCCTGCCGACTGTGCTCAGTCTTTGAGAATGGATTAACACTGTCAACACCGGTGTTAATAATAGTTTACTTGCACAAGACAGTCAGACAGGCACTCATGGATCATGAATCACTTCTCCCTGGCTTGTGTGTGTGTGTGTGTGTGTGTGTGTGTGTGTGTGTGTGTGTGTGAGTGTGAGCTGCCTGCAAAGTTATTTCATTAGCCTTGTCCTCTGCGAACGCGCACCAGTAATACAACAACCTGCTCTTTCTATTTCCACTCAGATGGATGCTTTGTGTGGATTCCTGTCAGAGCGATGATGTCTTGTTAATTTCCCTGATTGAAATCCACTGCTGCTGTTTCACAGCGACACAGAGCGGTGTTTGTTTCTGAGCAGCCGTCTTCGGCTTCAAATAGCTCAAATAGAGACCGGCTCGCAGAGAGAAAGGCCGGACGCCAAAAAAGGTGAATTAATTTGACTTATTAGCTCTTAAAGCACAATAGCAACTGAACCCTAAGCGGTCTAATCTTGAGGTCTTTAAGAGGAGCACCAAGTCAAAATCTGAGGTCAGAAACGTTGATTATTTTAGTTTTGATTGACTCAGTAAGTGTGTTCAGATTCAGGTATTTGACTCAGTTTCTTGCTGCTCTCATTGTACACACACATAAATAAACATACAGCTATAACTAGGACAACAAGGCTAAACAATGGCAGACAAACTAAATAGATATTGCACAACAATTAGTTAACTTTCAGGTTAATGCAACAGCCAATAAACACTGACTCCACCAGCTAATATATATATATATATATATATATATATATATATATATATATATATATATATATATATATACGCACACACACACACACACACACACACACACACACACATACATACCAATATCATGTTTCAGAACATATCTTAACCACTGAAATGTATAGTGTGGTAGATACTTAAAGGTCCAGAATTAATTTTCTCATTCAACAAATCCCAATGGATGAAAGAGAATAAATGAATCAAATGAAATATATCCAGTTAGGCAAAGTGTTCCTAGTGCAGTAATGTTACTGTAAAACTCCAGTCTGCTGTCAATGAGACAGCTTGAGCACCAGGTGAATGCATATCATTTACTCACAGGTGAGTCAACACAGGCAGGTTGCTAAAATAGGAAATTAAAAGTTGCCATTCATAATGTTTTAAATAAAGGCTTCTACCTGTGTTTCAAAATGCTTCCACACAACATATTTGTAACCGCCCAATGTGACCGCTTTGATGAAAAGAAGACATCTGCAGCGTGACTGGAAGTGCAGACCTGTTAATGTCACTACTGACTGAAGCAGCGTGCTCACCAACACACCACAGCAGCAGTAACTAGTACCTGTGACACTGTAACACTTTGGGGGTCAACGGGACAATTGCACCCATTTATTCCAGCTTAATCGGGAGACAAGGATGTGAAAGATGATGGCGCAGGAGGGGCGGGGGTAGAGGATGGTGCAGAGTGGGAGGAGGTGGGGGGGGCACACTACAACTAATGGGATTTGACTCTTAACCCACGTGTGCATTAGGTGGGCGATGATCTGTAAAGCTGCGCTCCGCTGGGGTACGCTAGTGAGTCTCTTTTACGCCGTGATCTATTGCCCCGCTTTACCTCCGATGATCCATCACACGGAACTGGCAGTAACGGATGAGAATGATCTGCTGGAAAAACTCTCTCATTTGTCTCTGTCGTAGCCAGTGAACTAGAGGAGACGCTAATACAGGGAGACGGCCCGGGGAGGGGATGTAATTATGTCTCGGGACTCTTCTGCTCGCTGGCTGAGTATGGAAGGCATATTAGGATATAATAAAGCCAGGCCTCGCTTCCCTCCTTTCTGCTTTTCCCCCTGCTTGATTTCTTTTTTTACTCCCTCCCCCCCAATATTCTCTCTTCCACTTGCTGTCTCTGAACCTCGGCCTATTCATGTGTCTCACCCTCCTCCCTCTGAGAGTCTCTCTCTCACCCTCTTCCTCCTCCTTCCCCCTGACTCGCCCTTCTGACCAGCATGCATGGCCAGTTTTGCTTTCTACCTCTAGAAATGCTTCAGTCAATATTATACAACAGCTCAAATTGTCCTATTTGGTGATAACTCTTCTCATCTGATGCTGTCACAGAGAAGAGAAAAACATGAACAAGCTGCGTTGACATTAGTATGCCTGAGCATGAGCTTACACTCAGTATGCAGTTGTAGATATACAGTATGTGTGACTTTCCTTTGGCCTTTGTCAAATCCAGACACATAATTATTGATTAAGACGCAGCTCAACAAAATCACACTGGATGAGCAAATGTTTTTGGTGTTTGCAACATTTAAAGTCCAAATGTTTTAAGGTCAGCCTGATGATGGCGAGTCAACACTGAGCCAATTCCTTTGTTCATTCCTTATTTTCCTATTTTTGTTATTTTGTTTTTCCTGTGTCATTTCCCGCCACGTCAACTACTAGATGCTCTGAGCGAGTGTTGTGGAAGTCAGGTGACGTCACATGTAGAGCGAGAAAGTGGACAACGAGGTGGATGAACAACACGTGGCTTTCATCCTGGAGACAAAAGTCAACAGTCATAATACAACAATTGTCCTTAAAAGTGACGTGCTGTGTATGCGCTTTCCAAGAGATCACGTTGCTTATTCAAACACAAGTTGTAGTTCATTCTTGGAGCGCTAACGTCAAACCGTCTTTAGCTTTTACTGATAATTGCAATTATTAAAGCTATTAAGCTATTGTGTCAAGATATTAATTATCAATCAACTTAAATAAACGACTGCTGCACGGAAATCGACAATTTTCCCATTTGCACATTCAAAAACTTTCTCTTTTATTTTACAATTGCAGCATTTTGTTTCTTTTCTTTTCAAAATGACTGAAAAAAAAGAAGATGAAAACACAGCAGAGATTCATTTCACGTGGCTACAATACTGCAACCTTTGAGAAAACATCGGCTCCGTACACGAGAATAAAAGTAACCGTTAAGTTTACGCAACTTCTCACAGCGCCCGTAAGGTTTGACAAAATCTCTATCAAGTACCCTTCATAACATGGGATTTCAAAATTAAAGACATCTGGTAACCGTCCGGACTTGTAGGAGTCTGACGAAGCAATCCAGACTGTTTTTGATCAACTATTAGTCCCTTAAAGATCCCAAAACAACGCAAGAGTTTTATTTTAAACTTCGTCTTACGTTTTCGGGTTTTGTGAGCTCCCGGTTTGCTCAACAAACGTTCAACCACGTCAGACACAACGTGTGGAAGCTGCTGAAGAGACAGCGTCTGGGCATATCTCTGGGGAATGTAGTTTTCTCATAAAACTTTTAACTTTTCCATTTCTAAACCGATTTCCTTTTTTTTCTGAAAAACCTTCAAATCACCCTCACATTTTGTTTTCTGTGTATTTTATTGTAGGTTCTGGCTCTTTCGGGCCTGTTCTTTCCAACAAAGGGTGTTGTTAGTATGTGGGACCTCGAGCACATTTTGAACATATCTGAAACCGTTCAAAAAGCATTTTCGGCCAATCTTGCTTAAATCATTCTGGATGTTCATAGTTATGACCAAAATATGTTATAAAAGTAATTTATTTGAAAATATACATATTTTCCCCAAAATAATTCTGAATAATTAGAACTCAATATTAGAACTCGTTTGGGGATCATGTGACTGCTTGAACACGGTGAACGTTGAGAAGCTGCTCTCTATACAGCCGGCTTGAGGCGCAACACATTTTGTAATTTACAGTTGCTTTTTAACTTTACCAATTACAAACGTGACATGATGCACACGAGAAACAAATCGACGACAGTCATGAACACGTATTTTATTTGCAAACTCTCTGAGCGCCTCCAGGTGATCCGGCTGCATGCGGTTTGAGTCAACAGGCTTTTTGGGAGAGAGGGAAGACACACAGGAGTTGCAGCCAGCCCTCCTCTGTGTCTGGCCAGCCGGACCGAATTGCTTTTCTCTCTGGGTTCCAGTTTGGATTTGGTGATAACCGCCGAGGCCAAGCGGCACTTGGACTGTGACTGCAGGCCCGACGGCGAAGCCAGAGCTGTTGCCTCCCATCTGGGGTGGAGGTAGACGAGGCTGCGGGCATCGCCTCAGACACCGACACCGGGCCGAGTCCCGTCAGCTGTCCAGCCCAAACAGAGGGGCCTTTCATGGCGTAAAGTATTTGAAATAACCATTTTTCTTTCCTTCAAATGAAACATTTTCTTGGTCACATTGGTGAACGTTTTTTGGGAAACAACAAGGGAAGTGATGGATCTGAAAGACGTCATCTAAGAGCGCTCGACTCTACGTTGCCATAAAAATACCAATAAACTGATGCCAGTGGCACCCGACTCAATAGATTGACAGATGATAAGTAACCTCACACTAATCACTGCATATAGTTATGTATGCACTAAAAACAAGCTCGACTTGTCTTTCAATTCACACGATGCAGTTATTGCTCTCGAGCTTGGTGCTATTTTTTCTACGGGTACAGAACAGAAAGCATCAGACCGATTTGTATTTTTCAACCTCCCACAAAAGCTAAAGTAAATACAGTGAGACGTGCCTCTTAACCTTCAAACGGACTAAGTGCCTATTGTAAGTGTCACGTTTGAGGGGAGACATCCGCCGCCTGCCTGGTGAGTCAGCGGCCCTGCCGCCTATTAAAGCTCCTGTAGGCAGGAAACGACCACTGTGCTGCGGGTATAGTTCCTTCCTAAAGCCTGGCACAGAGGCACACAGGAGATATGCAGGATGTGTGTGTGTGTGTGTGTGTATTGAAGTGTGTATGAGCATTTTGGTGGTTTTGTACTTACACACATTTATCAAGAACTGATTGTTTTGGGCGGTTTGCTTGTATTTAATGTGTTTTTCTTCGTGTGGGCGTTTCTGTGCCATGTTATTATATAAACTATATGTTCACATGTAAAGTACATGCAATACTGTGCATTTGATTTCCATGTTGTTTCTACAAAATGTTGCTTCTTAACTGGATAACTTTGAATTTTAAGTTAATGCATCATTAAGGTTTGGTAAAACTAAATAAAACATGGTTTGAAGGAAATTCAGTACTTCCCTCTTTGGCGCTATCTCAACATTTTTGGAGCACATTTTTCCTGTAATTGTAATTATTTAATAAAATAGTTGAACATCAATTTGTTAGGCACTTTTTTTCAGAGCGTGTGTATACGTGTGCTTGTGTGTGTGTGTGTGTGTGTGTGTGTGTGTGCGCGGGTGTGATCAAACAAGAGGATTTCCTGTGAATCAAAGAAAAGTACATCACGCTGACTCATCTGTCATTTCAGTAACAAGAACTGATGTAAACTCCCTTCACTGCAGGCTGAGATGTGTGGAAAGCGCACAATATTGTAGAAAAGCATCACCAACAAAAGAAGAAAATGGCAATATGTGTGGTGCTAATATGTGTTTCCCCTGAAGTTACGTTTCCCCTCAGTGTGTCTTCACCTCTGGTCCAGAAAATAACTGCATCGCCTCATTTATTGTGAACGGCTGTTCCCCATTGGAAGATTTTGGAACGACTAAATTGCATTTCCAAAAC
Organism: Clinocottus analis; assembly: GCF_023055335.1. Lineage (NCBI taxonomy): Eukaryota > Metazoa > Chordata > Actinopteri > Perciformes > Cottidae > Clinocottus > Clinocottus analis. The sequence continues at coordinate 18,910,907 of NW_027175821.1, forward strand.
ACTTCCCGGGGAAAACTGAGAATAAAAGGAGACTCTTCAGAGCAGCTCATAGGAATCTGAGCCGCTGCTTGTTTGCGATCTTGTTATTTGAACCCACACGCACTGACTCATCAACATCACACTTGTGAATTAGTTTAGCTATTGTCACTTATTAAGCGTATATCCTGCACGAGCATCTGTATGAACAGGGGCTTCATATCAACGTGTACAGAGGACAAGTTGAGAAGATGAGATGTGGCACCAGACCATCATCAACTGTGGGCCCATGAAACTGAACCAGAGTGTCAGAAGGAGAAAAAATAGTATGCATTCATGGAGAGTGGAAAAAAAGAGAGGAAATGAAAAACAGTTGGTCAAAATGCCCCAAAATGTAATATAACGAAGGATTGTGTGAAACAGAGCAGGGAAGTATATTTAGGACAAGGTCAGGGAGAGGGGGTAGTGTGTGTGTGTGTGTGTGTGTGTGTGTGTGTGTGTGTGTGTGTGACCCATTAAACAGCCTTTTTATTCGACCAACAGCGCAGTCAGACAGTTTGTTTTTGGAGTTGTAAACACGGCGGTGGCGGCGGTGACGTGGCGGTGCCGGTGGGGACGCGAGACCGCAGAGTGACCGCCCGCCCGGAGGCCCGCTACCTCGAACGCCCTCCGCTGGATTACTGACTGATTGTGTTGTGTCATGTCCCATCATTCGTCTGCGTGCCTCGCTCTCTCTCTCTGCGAGCTGCTTGTCTTCAAACACCCTCCACTTCCCCCGTTTCCCTTCAGCGCGCCGGATGACTGGCCCGGTTGGCTCGTTGGAAACATTGTGTTTGTCAGTTTGTTGCGACTTTGTTTAAAGTTACTGCCGGGTTCAATTTCGAATGAGTAGAAAGAAGACGAGCGCTCCGTAGCCGTCGGGAGGGTCGAACATAAGAAACTTTCAAGGTAATATTTAAATGGCAACTGTCAAAAATACGGTAACAACTCTAAAGGGTCTGCGAGCGCTTCTTAGCGGGCTACGATGTTTCTATTAATAGCTCCGTGATCCAAAGTCACAGAAATGTGGTTGAAATTTTACCGGACTCTCCAGCCTCTTCACTTGTCCTTCCTTGTGTTTGTTAGATCGTGCGTGAGTCACACAGCGAGCTCTGAGGCTGTCATGTTTGTGTCGAGCGCCGCCTTTCACCGTGTTTTGTCGATCCGTGTGTCCGTCGTCATTGTGTGAGAGAAAGTAACTAATGATGTGTTCCTAACTGATTTTAAATCTGCATCATGTTTTGCTTTTAGTGGTTTTATGTGAAGCACTTTGAGTCGCCTTGTTGTTTAAATGTGCGACACAAATAAACTTGCCTTGCCTGATGAAAATGTAGGAAATGTCAGGACCTACACACTGCAAAAAAACACTGCAGTTTGCAGGATTTTAAAAAATCAAGCTTACATTTTTTCAGCTTTGGGGTCATATTATCTCTTTACACTGTGCCTTAGTATAATTGTGCCTCAATATATAGAGAGCTGAGAATGTTCTGCAAATGTTGATGCAACACATTGATGTATCTTACATGCAAGTGCCTTTAAAAAATGGTAAAATTATGTGAACTCGACAAAATTACCTTTTTACAGCTTCCTGCAGTAGATATTCAGCTGGTGACGTTAAGACAGCGTTTTTTTAATCGACTCTCAGAGCAAACGCTGGCTCGTGAGGATCAAACCTGCCAGCGACAGGTGTCATTTCAGATCGTGAAAACAGTCGCTGCCTCGCAGCTTCTGACTGAAATGAAGCCCCTATCGTTCCAAAATGTCTGGGAATTTTAAGTGAACTGTCGTTTTATCCTGTTATCACTGCAAACGACCGTGTTTAATGTTTGAATAGAAAGCTTGGCTGGTGTAGGAACATTAACTAAGTGAGCTGTGGCAAACCTCTGTGCTGCCGCTGTCTTCAGCAGAAGAGATGGTCCAGAATGGTGCCATTTAGTCATGCGAGAGAAGAGGAACGGCTTCGTTGTCCGCTGGTTTTTCGAGCGGTAAATCTCTGTAATAGTTTCCGCGAGGACACGAGCTGACGCGGAGTCGTGACGAGGAAACGGTCGGGTCTTCTCGCTAGTTTCTCCTCGTGACAAACAGGCATCCTCAAGAAGCCCCGACATCATCTCCATTAGCTCCGCCCATCGGCATCTGCGGTTACAAAATGTTCAATGTGCATGGACCGACAAAACACGACCCCTTGGAACCGCACACGAGTGGCGAGCAAAGAGCAAGACTCGGTGTATGTTGTGGTCTTTGTGTTAGCAACATAGACTGCACTGTGTTTCTCTTGTACTTGTCAGCACAAGAGTAAATCAAAGGACATCGTAACACACATTGCTTCCATTCAAAATACATAAACAACGTAAAGAACAGCTTAAAGGATGGCTGCAGCTTTCAGGGGAGTTTTTCATTTCAGGAGATCAATTTTCTCCCGGTCCACATTTTCCTCTCCAGTTTTAGTTCCCGAAAGAGGCAACAGCTCAAATGCCTCCGCGCCTCTGCACTTGACCTCAATGTGTCCTCAGAGATCAACAGTCAATTAAGTGCCCCTTCATTTTTTTTTTGTTGTTGTTTTACCCTGAGAGTAGAGAGGAGCTCAGTTTAGCCTTCTGCACCGCTACTCCGCTAATTGGAACCAGGATCTGTAAAAATGGGAACTTAAGTAAAACATGCCATAAAATTCTGAAGGCTAACCATAAACTAACCAATTTCTTTCATTCTTTTAAAGGGAACTCTAACTGAAACCTCCACGTAAACTTTTACGAGGATCCCTGGGGTCACCCGTAAACCCGTTAATAGAGATGAGATATGAGCGGGGCGCTTGGGCCTCCCATTTCGTTTGCATTTCTCTCTCTCTCGCTCTCTCTCTCTCTCTCTGTCTGTCTCTCTCCCTCTCTTTTTTTCTTCCTCCCGTTCCATTGCATTCTTGGAAGAGGTCAAATGCTGTTGGAGGCACACACTGCCAAGACTCCGCTGACGTTTTTTATCAAAGAGCAAACTGAAAACTCGATCCACGTGGACAGATTTGAGCGGATAAGTGTCGACACGTTCGAGCTGTTGGTCCCGTTCTGCTGCACTCGAGCTCTTCGCGACCGGGCGAGCTTTTGGTGCAGAGGTGTGAAAAGGTGAAGCTCACACTGTTTTAGTGTCCGTCGTGCGGCGAGGTCCTTCTTTCATGTTCAGCGTGAGACAATTCATTAGCTTCACTTACCGCGTGATTGACGAACGAACGTTTCCAATGACTCGCGACTGCAATTTTCCGGATTATCTACACGATAAGTAGACATTGTCACCCTCGTCCTCTAAACATTTGATAGTCCGCTTGCTAAATGTGATGATAATACAACACAGGAATACAGATGACCATGAAGAGCACACGACACACTTAAGTATCGCACCGCGGCTCAGAATCTGGTGGGCTGAATCTTAACCGGCACTAAAATAAAGTAGACCACATGCAGCAGAAACGATAAGTATCTTGACAGCGTTAGGGGCTTAAAAGCTCTCTGGACAATAACAAAAAATAAAGAGACAAAATCTGTGTTTAAATGTGTCCTGGCAAGGCCCGCAGCTCAAAGTACTTGTTGAGTAAAGTCCATCCACACATGGTAATATTGTGGTTTGGAACTGTAATTACCTTGACATTTTATTCTCTGATTAGTGCTTTATTAAAGACAATATACTCATTAACTTGTGGTCTTACGGACCTCACCAAATCCTTTTCCAAGGAAAACATATCAGGGGAAAAGAAGGAGGGAAAATAAAAGAGTCCTGCACTGCTGTGAGTGTAGTGTTGGGAATCATTATCTCCTTAAACGCTCCAGCCTCGGTCTCTCTGCTGCTTTACTCAAAGCACAAGCGGTGTTTCATATCCCGGTGAGACTAATGAGAACAGTCTCGGGACCCGTTGTGGTTATTTTGACAAATTGAGCCTGTAGTTGTTTTTCCTTTTACTCCCCCATATATTGCAATCTAAATCACCACCCTTACTGTAACAGAGATGATTTGAATCTTTTTAGTTGTGTGCTTTCCGGGGGCCGACTTATAATGCGGGGCATTGTAACCGCATATCCTGGGAGTGAAGTAAGTGGCCGCTGACTCATAGCAGATCTATTAGCACGGGAATGATGGCGGCGCTGAGAAATCTGACAAAACAATTGGTTAATTTTACAAATGATAATGATTTTCTTTTTTTTTTTTTAAAGTCAGACGGCCCCTCCGGGCAACCAAAATATAGGCCTCAGCAAAACGTCATGTCACCAGAGTTCACGAGTCTCTGATGCCTTTGGTCGAGAAGACAGCCCGCCACATTTATTAGTGCGACGCGAGCGGCTCGAGTTACGCTGTAGCCCGAGCCAAACAACGGCCCGCCCTTCAATTAATCTTACCCTTGTAGCGGCTTATAATTTGCCATTACAAAAGCCATTAAACCTGGGGGCCTGATTCAGAGCTCCTGGGACTGCTTGGGAGGAGGGGACGGGGATCGAACAGGCCTCCAGTTGGCCCCTTGGACCCCGGACGAGCCCCCTTCCACAAAACAGACAGGTACTTAAAAACAGGGTGAAAAGATCACCTTAAAGAAAACAAGGATGATTAATGGGGAAAAATGAGGGCCATATAGGTCGCTTTCATCTGGGTCTGATTCAGGTCTTCAGTGAGCCATTAACCCAAAGGACAACTGTCCACCGCCAGCGTGAGAAATGAAGTTCCCCTGCGCCGGATCAGACAAATGCTCGAGCCGCTTGCAGAAGATTTGGAGCTGGTGGGACGCAGGGAGTGAATGTGCTTGTGTTTGCTCCCAAATCTACTGATCTCATCGGGGGATTTAGTGAGCAGAGGCAGATAATATTTACAAGATATGTGCAGTGAGTACACATATCTTGCTTTTTGGACTAACAACACATCAACTCCAAGACAATCAAAGAAGTTTTATGTACAAATACTGGAGCAGAACAGCACATGTGGAAGTGCATTTCTCCTCTGGTTGCAAAAAGAAGTCTGATTGTATAGAAGTCTGAGGAAATGACTCTACTTCTCACTTGATTTACTACCTGGGTATGTATTGCAGACGTGAGTGTATGGTCTCAATTGCTAGTTTCAAGTCTTCTTCAATACAGGATGATGTTTATTTTGTAAATTGTGCTCCCTTTAGAGTAGACTAGATCATAAAACAGGGTATGCTTTCGGACGGGACTACCTTGTGATTGACAGGTCGCTACAATTGTGTTTGAGGTTTTATCTTAAAACTTTTACCCTTTGACTTTGTCTTTTCAGGTCATGAAAGTTAATTATAACTCTTTTGGTCACCTGTCAATGTTTTATTCAGCGTTGGTTTTTCTTCTTGTGTCAATTTTGGTTGCCAAAAAAACCAAGATGGCCGACGGCCAACACGCTGAACTCGCGGCTTCAAAACGAAGACGTCTTATATAAAGTCTTTAATAGTGTGTGACTACAAAACATTAGACTTCCCGTCTTTGTAAATTAAACATGACCACTCAAAGAAAAGATCAAGGTAGCTGTTAAAAATGTTTTCACAAGTCAAGTTGGTTATTTGAAATGAAGCGCTTCCTTCAGCAGACAAAATGAGAAACACCAGACAGGACGTCTAACCGTTCAAACACATCTCAAGCATTTCTCGAAAAATACATTTTCTGCCCTTCGTCCCTTAAGTTGTGGTCGTGACACATTTTACACATATGCTTTATTAATAAATGCATATTAATTTGGATGATTTGAGTGACCACAGGGTCCAATGTCCAAGAGAAGAACAAACTTGTAGAATAAATAAGTAATGAGACCTTTTTAAAGAAGGCAGCAGCACACACTGGGACTCTTTGCCCTCTTCAAGGCGGCTTGCTCTACCTTTTGTTCGTTTGTATTCTTCCTACGAGAACCGAGAGCTGTGGAAACTCCTTCCTTGCTGTGAAACAAGTTTGGTTAGCGTGAGGCTCTCAGGTGCTGAGAATCTGCCAAAACAGCTGGGCAAAGTTATGAAAGCAGATTTCCAACAAAACCCAAAAAAGATTTCTCAAATGTGTTTTGTAGTTTTTGTCTGCTCTCAAAGCTTGACTCGCGTTTGTGCTAGCTCATTATTTAAAAAAAAAAACCTCCATACAGGTCGAACAAATGTTGTCTATCTTAAATGCCCGTAAAACCTTGAATACTTGTAGCATTTAGACACTTTAGATTTAGCAGAAAGCGGGATGGTGGACATCCTTTTCCTGCACACCTCTGATTTAGGCGTTAGCTATTACGCTGTCACGCAGCCTCCAAAAGGTGGGTATAAATAATAACGCACTGGACGGGAAGGCCGCAGCGCCGGTACGGTTCGTGGCAAGTACAAAGCCCACACCTGGTCCCGGAGTGAAATCAAATCCATCCTGAACTCTGTCTCTCCTCTCATTTTGCTTCGGCAGTTTTCCGTGAGCGGAGTTCTGGGTCAGGAGTCAGGAGGAGTGATTTGAGTTCAGGTCACACACACAGACAGTTTCACACAATAATGTGTTTCAAAGCTGTTGCATCAAGGGAGTATAAGGAAACCACAGTAAAGTGTGTTATATCTTTCTTTATTTGCTGTTTTTAACACACAAAACTAAGCAGCTCAGTCCTGTTGCTCCACCATTTTTTTATTCAGAGCATCTTGTGAATCATTTCCAGTTACAACTGCTGGACCTTCACTGATAACGTGCGGTAATCACTGGCCATTAAACCACTTTCTATGGACTAACACCCACTGAATCCTCTCAAAGTCCTTGTGTTTTTGTAAGAGGATCAATAAACCAATTCCTCTTGGTTATGTTTTCCTTGTCTCCAGCAATCAGTTCAGCGTTGATTAAATCACAGCAAATTATCTCCCTGGGATTTATCTTGCCTAAATTGAGTTTCTTTCACCCTCCCGGCCACGGGAGAGTGGGCAGCGCCTGCTGGGAGAGAGAAATAATCATTCATTAACCTCTGACCTGGAAGGAGTGTCAATTGAGTCACCCGACTGTGTTTTTTTACCCCCCCTCCCCTCTTTGCAATCCCCGAGCCCCCAGCCAAGGCAAATTGACAATTTACACGCTGCAGCCCAAACTTTATTAACCCGCGTCGCGGTTTGATGCAGTCACTTGATCAGCTGGTGAATCCAGCCGCAAAAACACTCAAATCTGAGACGATTTTGGTGTTGAAAATTGTTTGTGCCTCCTGTTCTTCTTTGGACTTTCAGGGTGACGTGCAAACGCCGGAGGGGAATGTGCGTGAAAACACAACAAGCTTAATTTATGGAGTGTGACAAGCTCAAAGGGACGGACCTGTACATCATCTCATCCGTCATCGGGGTGCTCAGCTGTCTTTTCTTTTTTGAGCTTCACATCATAGCTGCTGACCCACTGTGGAGCGTTCAACCTCCGTAGGGTTTGATGTCTTCATATGGTCACAGTAGGAGCGATAAATTACAGGAGAGCTTTTCTCCCTCTTTTTTTCCCCCTGTGCGCCACATGGACGTCGTCTTTTGAAAGCATGCATGTGATTTGTAAACGTGTTTCCTGCTTCCAGCGCAAATCATTCCCAATCAGCTTTGTCATAGCGAGATGTAAGAAGGATTAAGGAAGGATGTTGTGCGGCGTCAAGTAAGTTCTGTTCCAACACTTTTAAAAAAACAAAAGGGAAGCAGATCACCGAAAACACTGCGACGCTGAAATACATACATCTTTGAATAAAACTGCAGCATGAATTAATGCCATTTGTTTTCAATGCACAGAACCACCACATAGTCCAACACCTGTGCACTAATCATGGTGCATGAGAGCAGTGTGGTGTTCCCTCACGCTCTTGTGCATCGATTCTATTGTCGATGGCGGTCTTCGCGATATATGAGTCGCAACACTTTTCCTGTCCCTGCACGGTAGCAATAAACACAAGCGAGCTGCCCCGAGATCTTTCCCTCTGACATTATTAGGAGCTACAACTGTGTGAGACTCAACACGGTGTAAAAACAAACCAAATGTCAGCACCGTTGCCCAAGCGCCCCCTGCTATAGCCAGCAGCAAATGTAATGAAAGCTTGGAAGGGTCTGTTAGTACGCCGCTGACCTTTTCATACATTTATTGTTCTCCTGACATTTCTCCAAGATGGAGGAGGTGAAAAACAGAACGAGGCACTAAAGCAGAAATCAGGATTTTTCAACTTCCAACCCCTGCCCGCCCCCCGTCCTCCCGTTAGAGAATGACTTTCATCGATCCAAACTCTTGGACTTCACTGAGGGTCGATGCTCTGTGATTGCCAACACTAACTAACTTGCTGCTGCTCTCTCTCCCTTCCCCTCTCTCCCTCGCTCTCCTTCTCTCTCTCTGTAGACCTGATACAGTTTTTATTAGCTTTTGTGTCACTTTTGTGGAAAGTGAAAGGGGAGAAATTTAAAAGCTTCTGTTCACTGGCACGCTTTTCTTTTTCCTTGGAACAAAGGAGTAAACGTTAAATTGGCCGGCGCTTTTCCTTTCACTGTCTGACTACGGCATCACTGCAGTGGAAGTTCAGTAGAAGAACATGCTGGCAAAATCATTTCATTATTTAAACTTTCTAGTTGAACATCAGGGTGCAAAACCAAAAGGACCCCACTGGGAAAAGCTGTGACGAAGGAGTCAGAGAGGAGTTCATCTTTCACTCACTCCTTTGATTATCCTACAGCTGATCTAGTTCAAATTAACTTTATTTTGAAAAACCTCGATATTTACGTATATATTCTGCTCGCGTGCTCTCACAACGTTTTTGCAAAACACACCTGATAAGCGATAGCAACAGCGACATGTTGGGACCAGCGCAGCCTATGAATGTACTGCCGTTATTTACAGATGAGTTAAAAGTCTGTTATATATGCGATATTGTATGATTCGTGTTGAAAGATTCTATTAAACCGTCTCAAAAAACAGTAACTGTCAATGTGGAAGAGCTTATATTTTTAAGGTTATAGTTAAACAAACATGTTTGATAATTCAGAGGTAAGAATGATGTAATACCACGTTAATTCAAAAGTAAAAAGGTAAGCTTTGGTAATAACAATGTGTATATAATGAATATATGAGTGCAATATTTGGATTACAAAATAGTAATATAGTAGTAAGATAATAACTAGACAATTCAGGGTTGATGTTTCCACAATATTATGAGTGAAATACATTTAAGATCACATTTATATACATATATATATATATATATATATATATATATATATATATATATATATATATATATATATATATATATATATATATATAGTAATGACATGGTATTACTAATTCTTACCTTTTTATTATCACACTGTTACCAGGTTATTACCAATCGGTTTCACTTTGTTGACATGATGAAATAGAGTAGTAGCTCCACTCACTGATATTTAACCCATTTCAGCCAATGAGACGCTGCAATCAGCACATGTCAGAGACAGAAACACATTTTTGATAGTCTTCTCTTGAGAAGGTCACACATGTTGACTTTGACTGCGTTGTTGAAATGTAAAGCTAAAAGGAAAAAAAATAACCATTTTTCAGTTTGATTGTTTATTTGCGATTAAAGCAACATTTTCTACGATGGACAGTCGAGTTAAGTTGTTCTTAAGTGAAGGTTTAAATGTAACGTGAGTGACGCGTAAGTCAGAAAACATCTCGTGCTTGTCTCCGAGCGCCGGGCAGGAAGTGTTGTAGCAAGAAGGGGGAAACAGCTGCTTAATAATTCAGGATGCTGAGATTAAAAAGTGAATTTGCTGGCCGCGTTATTAAAAGGCAGTGTAATTACTTCAGAACTCCATGTCACCGCTTTAATAAGAGGCGCCTAATTTGGTTACTGCCACCTCACGGGTAATAGGGGGAGATGAACAAAGCCGTGCACACAAAGAGAGGTCCGACGGCTCAGAGTCCTCCACCTCGCACCAGGTACAGGGAGGAAACCTCGGGAAAACGATAACTGGGATCCGGCATGTTATTTGACACGGTGTTAGAGACAATAGCCTGCTTGTGTGTGTGTGTGTGTGTGTGTGTACAGACCACAGTGTGTTTGTGTGTGTTCATTTATCTATATGCCCCTCTGTTATCAAAAGGGGGCCTCGTGTTGACATCTCTCTTCAGGGATGATCTCATTCCGTTGATGTGTACGTCTTTTATTTTCATTAAAATGTTGAATTAATAATTGTCTCCCAAAATAACATATTTCACTTTAAATGTATGGAGAAAATGTCCTCTAAAAATGGGCTAAATAAACTAAATGTGGCTGTTAAGGGAGTCTATTGCAGAACAACTTTGATTTGGAGGATATTTTTTACGGTAATTAATGGTTAGTGTCATTTTAAAACAAAATTGTGTATAGTTTTCTGGAAATGAGCTCATCAGAAGAGCATCACTCAGGCCGCCTGCTTCGCTTTAGCTTGACCCTGTCACATCAACAGTGTATGTGTGTATGCATGCATCCATATTGGGACTGGACTCCTTCCCTCCACAGGCACTCCATCACAAAACAGAGGGAGTCGCTACCAGATGGTTAAACAAACACATCGCCCAACTGCCCATAACTCAAATCCACTTAGCACCCTCTTGTCAACATGTCTCTCACTCGTTCACTACCTCTCCCCGACTTTGGTGTGTGCAGAAGAGAGGCGAGAGGAAGGAAGGGAGGGGAAAAAAAGTAAATAATGCGGAAATAATGAGAATCAGCAAGAAATTCCTAGGGGGGGGTGGTGTTTCATTTTAATCATCAAGACTATCCATCCTCAGTAGCCCCTCCGCCCCCCTCTACCTCGGTCACCCCCCCAGATGTATTGAAATGAAGGGGAACAGCGAGCACCTGGAGTGACAGCGCGTGTAAAGGTCACAGAGACAAAGTCCAAATGTGATGTTAGACCCAGGCTTTTCTGAGAGCTCTCAGGGAGGCCAGGACTTAGGCCAGGGGTTAAGAGTTTGGAGGTCGCCGGGTCACACTATTTTCCCTTTTTCCCTTTGCCTCATCCTTGTGCTTAAAACCTCAGCGGTGTACTTGAGAGGGTAATTTATTATCCCGCGTGCTGTCCAGCTCGGACAAGACGTTGGGAGCAGGGAATTAAGCTTCCCACCTTTGAGGGCCGAATGCGTTTTCGCTCTTTTCACTCGACATATAGGAACATAACATTTATTTAAGAGCCATTTATTTAAATGTACGACTTGCAGTTCAATCATTGAAGATAAAATGTCGTCGTTTTCATCCATCAAACATTATATGGTAAGTGTATTAACGTAATGTCTTTATTAAAAGTTATCTTGCAGGAATTTATCTTTTCCTGAGTATTTATCTTGATTCAAAGGATTATTTGCGGTTTGGTTTAACCTCTTTGTCATGCAGGCTTTCTGCCAAAGAGTATCACTTTTACAGTGTATTTATAGAACATGCATCATCCATAAAGATTTGTTCAATTTCTCTTATCTCTTCTTCTGTTCGTCCTGGTTGTGAGTCGAGGCTGCACAGTATTGTGTATCGTAAAGGCACGTTCCAAATTCAGAGCATATCTTTGATTAAGGCAAAAATAGCAACGTAACTGAGCCGGCGACCAGAAGCTAACGCTGCTAACAACGGGAATAATGCTAACATAAAGGAACAGTGCTAACACAAAGGAACAGTGCTAACATAAAGGAACAGTGCTAACATAAAGGAACAGTGCTAACATAAAGGAACAATGCTAACATAAAGGAACAATGCTAGCATAAGGGAAAAATGCTAACATAAAAGAACAGTGCTAACATAAGGGAACAATGCTAACATAAGGCAACAGTGCTGACATAAGGAAACAGTGCTAACATAAAGGAACAGTGCTAACATAAGGGAACAGTGCTAACACAAAGGAACAGTGCTAACATAAGGGAACAGTGCTAACATAAAGGAACAGTGCTAACATAAGGGAACAGTGCTAACATAAAGGAACAGTGCTAACATAAGGGAACAGTGCTAACATAAGGGAACAGTGCTAACATAAAGGAACAGTGCTAACATAGGGGAACAGTGCTAACATAAGGGAACAGTGCTAACATAAAGGAACAGTGCTAACATAAGGGAACAGTGCTAACATAAAGGAACAGTGCTAACATAAGGGAACAGTGCTAACATACAGGACCAGTGCTAACATAAAGGAACAGTGCTAACATAAGGGAACAGTGCTAACATACAGGACCAGTGCTAACATAAAGGAACAGTGCTAACATAAGGGAACAGTGCTAACATAAAAGGAACAGTGCTAACATAAAGGAACAGTGCTAACATAAGGGAACAGTGCTAACATAAAGGAACAGTGCTAACATAGGGGAACAGTGCTAACATAAGGGAACAGTGCTAACATAAAGGAACAGTGCTAACATAAGGGAACAGTGCTAACATAAAGGAACAGTGCTAACATAAGGGAACAGTGCTAACATACAGGACCAGTGCTAACATAAAGGAACAGTGCTAACATAAGGGAACAGTGCTAACATACAGGACCAGTGCTAACATAAAGGAACAGTGCTAACATAAGGGAACAGTGCTAACATAAAAGGAACAGTGCTAACATAAAGGAACAGTGCTAACATAAGGGAACAGTGCTAACATAAGGGAACAGTGCTAACATAAAGGAACAGTGCTAACATAAGGGAACAGTGCTAATATAAAGGAACAGTGCTGACTGAGCTAACAGTGTTTATCTAAAAGAGGAACTGGATGGCGGTTAGCGCAGTGCAGAGGGGTAGCGGTTAGCTAGCCAGTGGCTAGGTAAACAAAGCACAGAGAAGCTCAGATTACAACCCAGAGAGGAAGAGAAACTTCAATCTCTCCTCTGTATATTTACATAGAAAACAGTTGGTTACTGATCTGAATGTCAAATGTAGCACCTTTAAAGATTAATGTTGCCATTCCAACAATTGACGCCACTAAGCGCCAGATAGAGGCACCCTGAGCGCTATCTTGCACCATGTCGACGGTGCCGCCCTGCAGCGCTTCGGTGCAGGTGAAAAGGTGAAAAGATAAGCATTATCTTGGACACATAATTGTCAAAGGCACGGATAATTGACGTGCATGCCACCGAGGTCCAAAAGTAGGCCTGCCGATGACAGCCAAACCCGCATTTGGCCCCTGGAATGTGCAGAGGCCGCTCTCAGACATCTGAACATCAAACGGCGCTCAGCTCTGTCAATCTAATAGCTCTGGATATGGGATTTATTGGCTCTCACAGGCCAAAAGAGAGACGAGGGGCGAAAGCAAAACCAGATTTTCTCTCCCATATCAGTTTCTCCTCTGTCAGTCATGCTCTTATGCGAGTGCTCGGGAGCAGAGGTGTGTTGTATCGTAACTTTAGATTACCGAGATTAGAATTACTTCTATTACTAAACCCCTGACCATCTAAAGCCTTCATGCACAATACAGTAATTTTATTTTATTTAAATAGTTTGCGTTGACACTAAAGGTTATTGCTTAACCTGCTTCACAGTTCTGCACATTTCAACCTGCATGTTAACTGCAATAAGTCTTCATCAGTTGATATCTTGGGCTGTTTACGCGTTCACATTAACATAACTCCAGCTGTTCTGTGACACAAACTGGCAAATCTTGATACATATGCTCCCCGCACTGCTGGAAATACTGCACCAGCTAGTCTGACAACTGGATAAATCCTAAAGCATCTATCTCAACTGTAATGTTCTCCATTAGACGAGAAGTGTGTGTTGACGATGGGTAACATTTGCCAACTGTTTTAAAGAAGGATTGTATTGATCATCTTGGTGGGTCTTCGGGGATCGTGTTGCACGTTGCAGAAATCAGCTGCACTCTCGCGTCATTAAACTTTACTCAGACTTGTGACACAAACATGAGCTGCAGGCCAGACGTTAGTTCCTGACGCCGGGCTGCTCGTCGGACCCTCGTCGTCCTCGATTCTTGATGAAAAACCAAAAAAAAAATAAGGTTCTCACGGAGAAAGATGGAACCAAGAGCCGTTCTATTTATCTCTGTTAGCCCTCCGAAAAACTCCCTGTCCCCGCTTAGATAGCCCTGCCAATGTGCCATGATGTCATCCCCCTGGCGTGCAGTGATTGATGCATCCTGGCTGCCAGCTCTGAGCTAGCGGGAGGCGGGGGAGTCGGGATAGGAGGTCGAGGCGGGGAAGGGATGAATTTTTCCACAGATAGAGACATCCAAATGTGAACGGAGCCCAGCGTGGGGTCGGTTCAGAGCTCGGGCCAACGCGCCGCATACCTGCAGCACTGTGAATGTACTGTTTTTAACGTCCTGGCTCCCTACGGACGGCCAGTTTTGATGTTTCAAAGGTGTTCACGAGCAGAGGATAGCGGAGATGGTCACGGCTGCTGGTGGTTTTGATGGAGACACAATGGGGGGGGACGGAGTGGGGGGAAAGGCCCGGCTCTGATTATGTACGTCTCCTCCATCTTTCCTCTGAGTTCTGTTACATATCAAGGCCGAAGGGAAGGAGGGAGGGAGTGGAGAGATGGAAAAGGGGCTATTGTGAGTGGAAGAGTGAGTGTTAGGCAGATAGTCGTGGAGACGTGCTGAGATGAACTCAACGGGAAGCCCCTGTCCTCTTGTCAGCAGGCCAACTTTAGTTCTGGTGCTTTAACGGCTCTATCATGTGCTGCTGCACGGTGTTTGGTTGTTCCTGTCCAAAGGGAGATACAGCGGTTACGCTTTGAATTGTTGGTTTTCAAGCGCACGCATTTTGAGAACCTGTGGCATTTTGCAATTCTCATCACGCATGTGAGGGTTTGCAGGAAGGTTTTTAAATAAAAGTACAAACTATTGGGGAACATGCTACGTGAAAAGTTTGTCTGACTTAGGGTATGCATGGAAAAAATAATATAGGGCAAAAATACATTATGATGTGCAGTGGTATTATTTCTCGTGGATTTGTCATATTTTACTAAAATGTTCAAGAAAAGCATCTCAACACTCCGTCTTGGTGGCTTTTTAACGACGTGTTTCCGCAGACGTGGTTATTATTACCTCGGGATCGATATTGAAATATAAACATCTACGTTGACAAAAAAGTCAATGATCCGTCACTGAAAGAGTAAATGAGTAAACACAACCTCACGCTTTTCAACTCCGTATCTACAGATTTGCAATTAATTAGAGCATGTTTTCTGTTGTCCTCATAAACGGATTTAAAGCGGTGTTTATTTGGAGTGATATCGTAATTCATCGTACCTTTATGTTCACCATCTTTGGTGAACAAGTGGTCAGTTTGCATCCAATTATACAGTCTACATAAAGTATAATACAATAGTTGTGTAGTGGTTAGTTGAGAGGTGACCTTTGTAAAGTGTTGAGTTTAAAATCCCCTTTTTAATTTCTCGAAAATGCCAAATAATCGGCAATAACCGATCAAATTAACAGCATGTTGTTAAATCTTCACTGTCATATTTCTCTACCAGCCTGAAAATGTTACACTCACATTTTAGGATGAATTTAGAGCGATTTATTGTTGGCTTTTAAATTCGATATCTGGATAAAGAGATTCTTTCAATTTGGTCTTAAATCCTGAATTCAAGTCTTATCAGACATTTACTTTCTTTTTTACTTTCCCCATGTTGTAATCTTAGCAAAATGTATCATGTTAGTTTAAGACTTTTAATTGTTCCTTAACGTCACAGACATCCTGGTGTTTCCGTCCCTGTGGCTCCTGCAGCTACTTAATATGCTCTCAGTGTGCGTCTTCCACGCCCTGGATTAGCCATGTGTGCGTGTTAGTGTGCGTGTCCATTTGTTGACATGCAGAGTGCCTGCACACGTGTCAGAGGGAAGGTGCTACACAATCAGTATCGGCCCCCTGCTCCTTTTCACTGTGGTCCGGCGAGTGAGACTGAACATGAGGCGCAGGGAATTGAGGTGCATTGATCTGTCCTGTGCAGCGTCTCCCTGGACTGGTGAAATCATTAACCTCGCTGGCACAGACACAGGAAGCAACAACAGAGTATCTTTGAGAGGTTAATTAAAAATAAAAGCGCAAGGGGGAAGGGCAGGGGGTGTACTCACCAGGGAAAACTGCACCAACTTCCAAATGAGCTCCGTCCAACAGCTTAGTGGAAACCTTCTCAGTCAATGAAATATAAAAGGCGGCTTTTTCTTCATGGAACAAAAAAAACATTAACCAGGTAAGCCCCGGTTCTTACTAGTTATGAATAACAGATGGGAATGATAGGAGAAGACACATGAAACAATCATGTTTAAAACCCTGAACTGTTAAGGAACTGGACCTGTGCCAAACGTTAAGCCCAGTATTCATGTTAAATAATGTGTTCACCTGTAACTGGGCCCTGCAGTGGCTATCGGGCCGCGGCGTCATAAATCTACCGGGCGCCGTGACAGAACGTCGTTCTCTCGCTTGCCTTTGAGCTGCCTTTAACTCTTTCTCTCACCCGAGCGGAGCACTCGGCAGCTTGACCCGGCCTTGTCTCTACTTTGTCTCTGCTTAGGCTGAACTCTCGTGGCCGTGTCCCGCTGGATTGATGGGAAGTATTTTCTTAATGCGGCAGCGCGCTCACTGATCCAGCCGTCATCCCGACTTATGTAGCGCCGCGAGTCTTACAAATGGTTCTTCATTATATCAGAAACAAATCACGGCATTCTCTGACGTAAAGTGCACCTTTAAAGCGCTTACATCCGTCCTCATGAGAGCAAAGAGCCGACACTTAGCAGCGTGACTCAGGAGCAGCGTCATCAGGCTCACTGTCCTGTCCTTCAATCATCACTGTGTCACTGCACTTTGAGAGACTTTGTCTTGAATTATATCTAATCTATATATATCTATATATATAGATATATATATATATATATATATATATATATATATATATATATATATATATATAGATATATATAGATATAAGGCATTAAATATGTGTGAGATTATACAAATAAAAAAAAATATCAAAACGTATTCTGATACAAAATCATATGTCAGTGTAACTAAGCAAAGCTATGAAAAGACAAAACTTGACTGGTTATATAGATTTGTTTATTAACTGGACTTGTAGCGTAGGACCTCCCTTACACTGTTACGGGTAAAGGCTCCGGGCTCCAGACAGCAGAGAGCGTATGTAGCCTCAACTCTAACCTGTCATTTTTTGGTGAAACTTGTTCTTCCTGACTCGCCCCTGCTGACCCCTCTGCTGCAAAAGACACTTTTTGTAAAAGTAAACAGTGAATGAACACCTATTTTGTTTTGTATATTGTGTTTTATTTATTCATCGTTTACTTTTTCAGGATTTATCATCACTGGTCAAATTAATAAAAACCCTGGGACATGTTGCTTATGGCCTTGGGCCTCATGTCCGGAGATGTCTGGAGATACCACGTCAAAGTTTCTTCAACAGTTAATTGAATAAAGAAAATGCCAGTGAACAGCTACTTGTGTGTGTGTGTGTGTGTGTGTGTGTGTGTGTGTGTGTGTGTGTGTGTGTGTGTGTGTGTGATTGTTTTTGAGGGAACAGAGATGGGGAGCTCAAGGCGTAGGTTTTTTTTAGGACTTATCTGCAGGGTCCACCGGTCGGACAGGAGGTCCTCAGTCTTGGCTCCGGTCTTGGAAGCAGCTTGCTTCCAGTAGCCTCAGGCTTCTCTTTGGTTGTCCCGGGCATCAGAGGATTCAGCCGGTTTCATTGCGCTAGCCTCCTGTTGTCTCCTAGTGCAACTAGTTTGAGCGTTACTTAACGTATATGAGAACAGAGTCTCACGTCGCCTCCACCTCGTCTCACTTCTCTCTGCTGTTCCTCCAGGTTGTTTCTTGCTTGATGTTTTTTTCTTCTCTCCCTCTTTCCTGTGGCTCACAGGTGCTCTCTTTTATTGGTTTTTGGCTCCACCCATTTTTCCAATCAGGGAGGGAAAGGGTTGGTCCTGTGATTCAACCGTTTCCTCTCTCTGCTACAGACTTCACAGCCCAGAAAGTTTGGCTTGATATCAACTAGAAAATATTCATCACATATAAGTAGCATCACACATGATAATGGGTGATGCTATTCATATGTGATGAAGGCCTACTCTGAGCGAAATATAGAATTTAAAACCAGTTGTACACAGGTAAAGAGCATACACGAATTACTGTAGCTTGACTATTAGCTTGAGTCGCTAGCTAGCTACAGTAAGCTATGTAGCCAGATCCAGACATAAATTATACATCAAGCTAGTTTACATACATCACACTCAGGAAAAATATTTGACAGTTGAATTTGACGATCTGAAGACTGAACAACTTAAATAAAAAATGACTCTACTCAAAAGTAATTTGTTACAAATTACACCCTATCAAATACAAATGACAAAGTACTCAAAAGTAATTGAAATACATATTTTAAATACAAGTAATATAAATACTGCCCATCTCCATCTACAGGGCCATCACTTGGGCCCCTCTCAATGATCAGAGGCTTTACTCGGGTTACTGTGTTATATTAACATTGGACTACAATTTCACCAACTGAAAGCACGCTGCTAAACACACAACAGCCAGGAAATAATCCTCAGCTAGCTCATTTTAGCAAACAAAGAGCAAAGCCCACACTCCTATCTACAACATCACCTTGGGCTAACTAGCATGCTAACAATTTGTCAGGCTGACTAGCATGCAAGATAATTAAAGCACAATCACAGAAACATGGCCTCACAAAAAGTGATGCAGTATTCTTTGGTTTTACTTACTTGTGTGCAGGATTCAGTAGCATCCACTGGTGAGGTTGCAGATTTCAACTCGACTGAACACCTTGTGCTCACGCGTCCTGAGACTGTGCTAACTTGTGCTGCTGAGTGCAAACATTTTTTTGGTCTTTTGTCTTGAAATAAAACATTTTTAAAAGGACCATTGTACTTTTAGAGGAGACGGCACCTGACGGTAGAGCAGTTTACACTCGCCGGCTCACGTTACTGTAGTTTTCAAACAAGTCAGAGAGCTACAGGCCTTCGGGTAACGTAAAAATGCAATAAGCTCTGAGCCACTGTTTGGTTTGTCCGTTCTGGGCTACGGTAGAAACATGCCAGTGAAACATGACGGACTCCTTGAAGAGGACTGCTTCCTATACACGTAGATAAACAGAGCTGCCAACTTTTCAAAAAACCTTGAAAAGAGATTTTGAAAAGGAACAAACGCGCCTCAGAATTTTTTTTTTACCGTGAGAAATTGGTTGTCTGGCGTGAGTGCGTGTGAAAACATGCAAAAGCGTGTGTCACACGGCAAAACCGTGAGAGTTGGTAGCTCTGTATAAGCATTTTTAACATCATTAAAATAACAAAAACACAAGAATAATTACTTTCAATTTATTGCAAACTGAGAAAAACATATGAATATTATATTGCATTTCTGCTAATCGATCACCCAAAATGCTGCGCACCGGCCCTTTAAGAAAACGTGTGTCCAGCATAATATATAAACTACAGTATTACAGTGTTTACTGTCGTATTTGATGGGTTTCTGTGAGTGGTGCTCACATTATGAACTCCAATGTTCTGCACGGAGGATGAAAACAAGATTATCCAAATATCTACTCAATAAAATAACTTCAAAACACAAGCAATAACACCGCCCGAGGTTATCCAATGAAACGCCATTCAGCCTGGAGACCTTCGGTGTCTACGGAGTGACAGCCTCAAGACAAACAGCGGCTGATGCTTAAACGTCAATAAGACGTCAGATCAACCCGTGTGATGAGGTTTGTGAGTCGCCATCGATAACGCCGGTGTTGAGACACTTTGGACGCGTTCATCTTCCCGGGACGGTGACGCAAAGTGAACGGAGCATTTTGGCAGAACTCGTCGACCGCGATGGCTCCAGTTCTGCCAGGAATTCATACATTCTTTATGAATGTGTTATTGAAAAAGTCTCATTATGTTCATCAAACACATATTGGGACCAACGTTTCTTTACCCGATGTTGCGCACAGTAAAAGAGACGTTATTTAAGAAGGCACTTCATCGGATTACATCCCCAAACAGCAATGAGTTTCCTTATGAGCTCGCTGCCGTTGTTTGCAGCATAAACGGGTTAGGTGTTTGCGGTTGTGTGGAAATGTGATGTGGATCAACTTGATAGGCCTGTTGAGTGGTGTTATTGCAGTCTGCGCTCCCTGGGAACACTCGGGAAATGATGCTCTCCCTGTCAGCGCTGCAAAGCCCCTCTGCCTCTGGATCTATGGGTAATTACTGGGACTGTGCTGACTCAGGACACACACACACACACACACACACACAAACCCACATGAACCTCACACACATGCAAACAGCTCACACAGGAACACAGACACATGGGCATGCAGGAGACTTCACTCTGACACCAAGAAGCTTTGCAAGGCTGCTCTGGAGTTCTTCATGTTGGTGGAGTTAAACCACAAAAAGTCTTTGGAGCAAAAAGTATTTATTACTCAACAACAGACGGCGTTGAAGCAACTCAAGCTCTTCTTTGGCTTTCAGCACCCTCGGCCCTCTCAGAGTCAGCACGCCAACAAAGGCTGATGTTTCTGATGATTGCTGTTTAAGATGATGACACAATCCTCGTGAAAGATAATGTAAGAAAAAGGTGCATTTTTGCTCCCGTAGATCCAAAGTATTCCAGTTGTTTGAGCTAACTGCTGGTTGCTAATGCAGCACCAGCTGCTGTGTTTTTTATTGTGTGTTCACGAAAAGATTCTCACTTTCTTTGGTGATAATCTTCTGGATTTCTGGTGACAGATTCACCAACTTCCACAGCAACCACCCACGGGACCGTTTGATGTTTCACTGAGCCCATTCCCTTCTACGAGATGAAATAATTCCCAGGTTTATTAGCCTCTGGAAATTGGCTTCAGTGGGAGGCGGTAAAAAAAACTAATCATTTGAATACATACCCGGGTGTCCTAATGCTCATTTCAACGCTGTCACTTAGAGTGGGTGGGGGGAGAGAGGAGGGACCGATAGAGCGCATTGTGCCGCTGACAGGATTGGCTTTGTGTGTGATGAATGGGGCTGTCACAGACGGTGACAGCTTTGTGTTCAATACATGTGGATGTACAATACGCTCTGCATCCCGTGACAAGCTGGGAGGCTTTTCGTCCCGATAATCTCCATATCGTTTCATCTCCGGCTGCTTACGGCGGATGTGGTCACGGAGGGGTGTGCCATGGCCGCTGCACACAGACTGTCGATCCTCTGGAGGAATAAATGGGACACAAAGTTGACTGATGTGTTCAAGTTTCTTTCTTTTTCTTCTTTGTTCTTTATTGTTTTTAAAGTCAGTGGTATTTTGTGGAAAATGCCTCTGCAAACATTTCCGAGGCCTTGTTCACGGCGGACTCAGAGGCGATCAGATTGCAAGTGAACAGGCCCTGAAGACAGATTTTAATAGCCAGAAATACATAGAGGAGGATGGAGGATACAAACACTCCCTTAGTGCACATAGTGGGCAAACACTGAATGTATTTTGCTCGATGTTTTAAGCAACGGGGACCACAAAACAGAAAGATGTGAAACACAAATCACAGAAAATGTATTTTCTTACGTATCGGGTTTACAACGTTCACACTGAATGTATCTTAAAATATTGGTTGCCATCTTTTTGCATGTTCCCTCAATAAAGCGAATAAAAAAAGGATGATGGTGCGATCTGAGTCTCCACATCTGTACGCGTTGCAGCGCTGTATGAACATCACAGTGACTCTAGATGGAAATCATGGAGGAAAATAGTTGAAGTCACAAGTTATGTTGTAATATTACATACACATAAAATACTATATTTCAAATCATCAGAATTATTGCATCTTCAACGTAGACTGCTTATAGGAAGTCATCGACTGAGTTTTAACATTTAAGACGCGCTACAGGCCGAAAATCTGCCTTTTTCCGTTTTAACAAGGCCGTTAGGACTCATAGCATCAATGTCGTTTCCTCCTCTCTCCCCTTTCTCTTCCACTTGGATTCAGTCGAATATAAAAACTGAAGTTCTTTGGCTTTGTATGTATGTCTCACCCGACCAATAAGACTCCTACAGGAAGGTTCACAAGATTATAAAGAAACAAAAATGATCCAAAACCACTTATTAGCCCAACCAAATAAACTACCAGCAAAAAACAACACAACCAGCAATTCCACGACTGCAGTTAAGTGATGACAGCAACTGCATGGAAAATATGGTAAGAATAAAACAACATATACATGGATTGAGACGGAGGAAACGGAGGAAGATTTATTAAAAGGGCTGTGCTGCAGGAAATACAATCATTCAGGAAGTGGCTGGGTGGGAGTGGGAAGGTGAACACATGCATGTCTGACTGTATTCATGCAGGCAGACACTGTTAAATAGAACAAGGAGGCGGCTTCGGAGAGTTACTGTGAAAGAAAGAAGCCGTCAGTTCATAGTACAGCCAGCAAGTCTAAAATACAGAAACTGACACTCCAGAAAAAAGGATTCATTATGCTGTGGATGTAAACTATCAGTTCCTCACATGCAACAGAAACTGGTTTGGTTGTTAATTCTGGAGTCAGACTCTGCCTTCATGCTGGACTTGGAAAATCTAAATAAAACACGTAAAAGGTTTAGAGTTTTTCTCCATGGAGTGTGATCCTATTCTTAATATTTATGAACTACAGCGAACAGAGTAAGTTATGGACACGGATCGGGCCAAGAACTCGCTTTGTATTTTCACTCCCTTAATATTTATGCTTCCCTGACTTTTTTTTTTTCCCCTATTGCTACGTTTCCTGTTTTTCTCCCCATTAAAATATCGCAATCTGAGAAATGAAGGAAGCCAAGGGAAAGCAGGCGTATGTGAGCTTTGTCGAATAAAAAAAAGTGTCAGGAGAAGGTTAATAAATCATTGAATATCATTGCTTTTCAGCGGTAAGTGCATCAGTGACTGTGCAAAGGTTTGTTGCATATTTTACTGTTTAAAATGTGATTTGTTGCGAGACCTCGGAGAGACATTTTCTGGATATTTATTTTACTTTTGCTCTTCCTTGTACGGTTTATCACAATTGGAAAAAAAATCCAAAGGAAATAAGGAGCAAATTCAATTTGAATTGTGGATAGTAAAAAGCAGAGATTAATGATTTAACAGCTGGCATGAAGCATCCAAACATGTTCCAGTCAGCGCTGCAGCTCTGCTGTGATACACTTTAATAGCTTATATCCACCCGTGTGGACGCGCTCAGTATTCCATGAAGCGCTCCGTAATTGGGCCAACAGATCCCAGTGTTTGTTTTCTCCTGCTGAGGTGAGAGCTGCTTTCTGCATCATGAGAATTCAAGATTTCACATTAGGTCTCAATCACACAAAAGGATATTGCATTTACTTTCAAAATGATTAAAACTGCTGGCAGTCATGCCGGTCCTGTGCGAGCACCTCCATCCATCTGGTCGCCCACGTCGGCAAAACAAACACCGGCAATTACAGCTAATCATTTGTACACCTGTTGCTCTCTGCTGGACGTCCAATCTGAGGCGAGCAAATCGTCAGTCTGGAATGAATAATGATCCACACCTTTACTGATCAACTCAGGGTCGAGTCAGCTGACAGAGTGAACATCACACAGGCCTGACAATGTCACACAGCACAAATAAGAAATGCACCATGTTGCAACTTGCAAAAATGAAAACTTTTGAAACATGCAATCACTTCATGCCCTCAGTCATCATGACTCTTTCACTGCTCGCAAGACAGAGAGGGTCATACTGCACGTGAAAAGGCATTGTAACTTGTATATATATATATATATATATATATATATATATATATATATATATATATATATATATATATATATATATATATACATATATATACGTCTTAAATTACTTCAAAACCTCTGGGTATGGAAAGCTATGTGATATATTTCATTATGGTGGTTGATAATTTATGATGATTTATGTCCATGTTTTTCTGTCTGATTCTTTGTGTAGTTGATTGTTATGCTGTTATGTATTATTTTGTATTCATGTATTTGTTGTTGTTTGTTGTTGTCAGTTTGAGGTGATGTGTAACTTGTATAAACTTAAAATAAAATGATTGAAATAATGTAATAATGTGAAACCTTTCATTACACAATGTAAGACATGTAATTCCCCAAGGGGATTAATAAAAGTGTGTTTTCTTTTTTAATGCAACATGATGGAGGTACAAGAGCTATGACATCATCACACAGAGAGTGTCTGAATCATTGTCTTTATATACAAAGAGACACAAGTCAATTAATAGCATTGCATTCATAAAAATAGCTGTTACGTCCTTTGCCCCTGTTATCTACATGTATGTGTTCAAATATTAGTATTTATTCTCATCATGTGTCATTATTTAGTTTGTGTGAGCGGGGAAGGCAGAGCTGAGGGGATGAAGCAGGGACAGCGTTGTGTTGTTTGTTTTGCCCACAAAAAAAACATCATTGTACAAAAGTGGAGTGTTATCGTACAACACAAGACCTCAATACACCTGCTGGACTGAGAATTATGATTTTGATCTGATTTCCAATCAATCGTCTCCTGATACTGAGCTGCACATTATCCACAGATCCCGCTGGGTTTTGTTAAAAAAAATGCACAAAAAAACAAAAAGATCCACATTCCCACGAGCAGACAGGGATGAACACTCCCCATGACCCGTGTAGCGTGTTCCCCCCGCTGCCGCGTCACGTGACTGTTACCAGGTAACAGTATAGACTGAGCCATCACCTTCCAGCTCCACTTTAAATCGAAGATAACAGCAACTCCGTCACCGTCGTCCCCGTGGGGATCGTTCTGTGATAATGAAGGACAAAAGGATGACGCAACACCACATCTATGATGTAATGAGATGACCTCATTAAGATGAGATGCATATTTACATTGGACTCGTACATCTTCCTGCTCGTAAAGCCAGAAACCTGCTAACAAGTCCACCAGCACACAACCAGAGTGAGCGCTGTGCATCTTTACTGACATGTAGCTTCCTGTGGGCAATGTGTTGGGCCCACATTATCTATAAATATATCTATACATGAGATACACAACATTTCCTGAAGGCAATTCATTTTTTTTGTGGGAGAAACGCATTGAAACAGCATTCAGACGTGGAGTTTGTCAGAATAAAAGTATAATATGTGTTGATAAAATGACTTTTTAAACACCTAAAATACACAGAAACAATATTTATTAACGGCGGGAAATAAACGCAATGAGATATGCCAACGAGTCATAATACTCATATTTTCCGCTGGCTTATTCAGGTTTCGGCACAACGCACTTTGTTGTGGTCGTAATGTTTAAATGTGTGTTCCAGCGAACGCCTCCTGGAGTTCACCATGTGACCCGAGCAGCACATGAAGCACCAGCCGCCCGGCTCCGGATGTGTACTTATCCTAAATATTCTCCGACCTTCACGATGACCTTGTACTCTCCTGTGACTCCGTATCACCCTCCACCCACTTTTTTTTTTTCCAGAGATGGATATTTGTGTTGCATTAATCCCACAGATCAGCTGGGTTTTGTCAACGTGTTAAACTTTAATGCTTTGGGTCATTTATCTTCACGGCCAAACCCGAAGTCTGTCAGCGACCAGACGAGCTATTTCCTCATTTTGGTTTGGGAGCAAAGTGGAGCGGGAGAGAGCAAATGGGGAGGAGGGGGAGGAGGGTGGTGGTGATGGAGTGGAGCGGAGAGGAGGGGGCGAGGGTTTCTCCTCTTCTGCTCACCACTTAATGAAATCCTGATGTGAGAGGGAGAGGAAGACCACGCTCGAAGGGCGAGGAGGGCGAGGAGGGAGAGGAAGACTGGCTCGAAGGGCGAGGAGGGCTAATCTTGGAGGGCGGGGCGCCGCGCCATCTCAAGAAGCCGACGCCCCTCCGGAGAGGTGGCTTCACTCGTTCATTTATGCTCCTCGCTTGTTTGGAGGAGCTCGCGGCGACGAGGCCCCTCATCACGTATCGCCTGCCATCGGGCCCTGCGTCAGGGGCCCTGCGTCAGGGGCCCTGCGTCAGGGGGCCCCGCGTCGGGGGGCCCGCTGGGGCGCCCAAGTGGACAAGGGCAGAATTGCAAGTGATTCATTTGTGTGAACGCTCCCCTGGAACGTGGCGTGCTCTCACAAGCATTTGTCTTCATTTGCCAAGACGTGCAGCGACGTGAGGAGACGGGCTCGAGGAGCCTTGAGGGGAGGCCGTGGCTTTTCTTTTCTTCGTAGTCTCAGTTCGGGCTGCGCTCAAACATCCTGTTCATAAGCTGGTGGGGATTGCTGCTCGCTCGTTGTCTCATCGTTCAGTAAAACAACAACAGCAACTCCCATTTTTCTCGGTTCATTTAACGGCTAAAACCGTGGAACGAATGGACGAGTAATGAGCGGCACGATGCTACGACATACATTTTGTTTTGCGGCACAGAAGCAAGGGAAATGTCAGAGCTGTACTTCGCTGTATAATTGCAACACATAAATGCAAGTCTGCAGCGACTCATAGAAGAGAAAGAGAGACTAAGCCTTGATTCATCTGCAGCAGTCCGCACAATAAATTGTATTGGTTGCACCTGGAGTTGAACTTTTCTATATGTTATTGCCATAATATGGTAATTTTTGGAAGAACCATCCATACATCTATCTATGTATGGATGTATGAATGTATAGAACATGCATAGAAACTAGGATGGCACTGTGTCCATCATAATAATAATAGTTTTTGTTCCCTTTAATGTCCTGACGTCTTAATTTTCTTTCACTTGTGTAACTGTATGTTACCTCCCTGTTTGCCGTTGTCGTCAAGCGTCTTGGGAGCCCAAATGGTGCAGGACGCTCAAACTAATCCATCAATCAGAGACAGAGGTAATGTGCTGACTTCGAGGCCGGTCGGTGACGTTCATCTCAAAAGAAGATGAACGTCGTCTTCACGTCTTAAAAGTAAAATGACCGATGCTGCGATTCTGATGTTTGCAAATAACTCCCGCCAAAAATATATACAATAGTAATCTAAAACTCAATTCAAGAAGGAAAAATCTCAACAATAAAGTCTTATTCTGTAAAATGTGTACTATTATATTGTTATATTGGCCTGTGATTACATGAGAAACACACATAATACAGCTTTTACATCTTCACCTTACGTATGCAGGTTTACCTTTAAGGTCATTATTAACTAATAAAGAATAAAAATAACTCTGTCATCGCGTCCCAACAGAATGAATGTTCTCTCACGGCGATGCAGCTGTGAGATATAATTAGAACAATATTAGTCTACGGCCATTTCAGTCCCTCCACTTGGACAAGATGTCTTTAGGCAACAAGCGCAACACACACACACACACACACACAGAATATGAATGTAGCGTCTGGTATCAGATTCCACAGTCACCGGGCTAATGACGCAGTAATGAAGCTAATCAAGACTCCAACAGGAGACGCATTCAGTGCTGCGACGCTTACAGCCGCGCGTTTCCTTCTTTAGGGCCTTAAATGGGCCCCGGAGGGTCATTACAGCAGCGAGGACAAGCCGGTCCTCTCCCTGGAGACGCGTGTGTGTGTGTGTGTGTGTGTGTCAATGAAGCCACAGAGGTCTACAGTAGCTTTGTGCTGGGGGGTGTGGAGCGCCTTGGAAGCGTGTTTATTTATTTGTGGATCTCCGCAGCCTTTGATGGGACTCCAAATGGCTCAGTGGAGATGAGTGGCGGTGGAACAACGCAGGAGAATCCGGGCACTGTTTACTCGTGTGCATGCGACGAGAGCAGATGTGTGTTACGATGTCTGCATCAGCCATCAGCATCACCGCAGGTCTTCCACCTCCATGAGTAACACTGA
Organism: Clinocottus analis; assembly: GCF_023055335.1. Classification (NCBI taxonomy): domain Eukaryota; kingdom Metazoa; phylum Chordata; class Actinopteri; order Perciformes; family Cottidae; genus Clinocottus; species Clinocottus analis. The sequence goes on from NW_027175821.1 coordinate 18,938,646, forward strand.
AATATACACACATGCACATTTACACTGATGTTGGCAGTTACAGGGAGGAAAATAGTTCCCATAACCCAATAGCATAAAGGTTATGTGCCGGCTGAAGTCAGTCCAGCTGTGCACGTCTGATTTAAAAGTAAGTACTTTAAATCTAAGATTTGACTCAAAATCCAGTTTATTTTTAATAATAATTCTTACATCTGTCGACAACAACATTTTTGAGGTTATCAAGATTTGTTTTAATATTTGTATTGACTGCAGCTTCCGCATGTTTGACTTGTGTTGCATTCAGGGACAAGACTTTTACAAATCAAGTGATTTTGGAAGACGGGCTACTATTTTAAAACGCTCTTCACTTTGTTATATTCAACGTGTTCACAACATATTAAAATAACTCATGATATGTGAGGGGAGAGGTTAAGGGTTAAGGGTTGAGGGTGTTATTTACAGACAAAGCCATCAGCCAGATAATCATCAGTCATTTAATATGAAATACATTTCACAACAATGTTGATTCTTGATGAATAGTTTCAGGCATTCCAGCGTCTTCTTTCCTTCCTGTTTGATGGTTAAATAAACATCTTCCGGCCTTCGGGTTTTCTGAAATTTTAGAGACAGTATGAATAATAAGAAATAAGAAAATACGAAATAAGAAAATAATCTGTAGATAAATTGATAATCATGGTAATACAATTGCAGAAGTCCAAATTGATTGTATTGTATAATTCATTGTTATAATGAAGATCAAGTGCTATAAAACAAAGAAGAAGATGATGTAATGTGAATCCTCAGCACCAACATCCTCTCTGGCTGTGAGTTTGACGGGCTGCGTGTCTGACCACCGTCACTTCCGGTCCATCAGCAGTTGCTCCTCACTTTCTCCTCAGAAATACAATTAACGGCGGAAACAAGTGAAGAGCGGAAACAAAGCGACTCTGAGGTGAGTGACGGACGGGCTGCGGCAGCCAATGAGGACCGATGACGTCACCTGCTGTGAAGATGAACACCTGAGCGTCACGTGCTGTCGAAGCTGCAAAGGTGCGTTCGAGGACACCTTGGAAAGAATAAACTGGACTGATATGATTTGATATTGGCTCGATGATGGACGTATGGATGCACAAACGCAGCATTGTGTTATTGTTCTATTGTTTTACTCAAATATATAATCTCCAAAATGTATCCCCATATTTATTTTTCGTCGTTTTATTTATTTATTTATTAGCATTTGGCTTTAAACCTGCCTGTCAATTGATACATGACACTATTTTGACATTATTGTTAACATTATTGACTCAAATTTTTTTAACGTGTTGACTAGAAGCTAATTTCTGTAAATTATAAATATTTATTTTTCAAGTAGTAATTTAACAGACTTTCCGTGGCGCCCTTTAATCCCGCAGCCGCAGAGGAAAGCAGCCGGTTGAGATGGAAACACACACACACACACACACACACGCACACACACACACACACACACACACACACACACACACACACACACACACACACACACACACACACACACACACACACACACACACACGCCCGCAGCGCCCCGGGCAGTCCTCTCTGTATCGTGTTCTCGGAGAGGCGTTTACAGCTGTTTCTCCGCAGTACAGGAGACCCGCTGCGCGGCGGAGCTGCTGCTCTACAACACAGACACACACACACACACACACACACACACACACACACACACACACACACACACACAACACACAACACAACGCCGCCATCACGGCATATGCACACACACTAGATCTCAATAAACCTAAAAATAAATGACTTGTATTTTAGGGGCACGATTAAAGGACATTTTCCAAGAGATGTCCCCATAAGAGCGTCTAAAACGGACGCAGAGAATTTAAGGTATCGGTGGTGATTTTATTGTGACCTTATCAAACTGTTATTTCTGTCTCCAGTGGAACTTGTTATGTTTAAAATATTGCTATGGAGATTTATTTATGGGACTCATAGTGACCTTGGACGATATTGTATTGCTTTATTACCCAGTATAATATGGTGTAACATATTTTTTAATATGCCTTTAAGGTTGATTTTATTAAAAGCATTTTATAACCTGAATTAAATTAATATATTTATATTATTTCATTGATAATGATTCTTTAATATACATGTATATATTAGATAATTATTACCAATGAGAAAAAGGAATGCACGTGTTAAATAATAATGAACCCTTTTGGTATTTTTTTTTATTGTGTACAGCCTTTAAATATTTGTGCTTTTTAAAAATAAAAAAAACGCTTTTCAAATATCTAAAATCTGAGAATGAATTTAAAGGATCTCCTGAACCAAACTCCTGTTCAGTGATGTGCAAAGCCACCTGCAGTGGAGCCTCGCAGCTGTTCAGCATTAATAATCATAACAGCGCTGTAACAAATGAAATGTTCAGCGTTATTATTATTGCAGTTGTTGCATTGTGTCGCCACCTTCCACCAACCGGAACCCGATACTTTCCGTGATATTCGCTCACTCTGAATGTGGTGATTAATGGCGGAGAGCTCAGTGACCTTTTCCCGGGTGGGACTTTTCCCACTTTGATTCCTTGGAGCCCAAAAGGAGGAAACACCAACCTGCTCATCACGAACACGACCAGCGCTTTAGAGGCAGGAGGCCGGATGCTTAGAGACGCGTCTCCTCACACAGAGAACACACCAGAGCTAATAATAACAATAATAATAATGTCACGCACTACTTTTTGTACAAGGAGTATGAGGAGCCCGACACTGAGAGGAGCGAGTCATCCAATTAAATCCCTCAAGAGCTGATGATTGATGATGTCAGCTCCTCTGCTTCTAATTAACGTTTAAATGAAGCCAAAGGAAGAAGAGAAGAAGCCTCCACACCTTCCAGCCCAGTGGAGCGCTGTGCGGGGCGTGTGTGTGTGTGTGTGAGAGGGGGTGGTGGGGGGGGGGGGGGTTGGCCCGTCCACACCGAAACTACACCTGAGGTTAATAATCCACAGCAGCGTGGGGTCACGTGCACTTTCCTCGTTCTGGACATGCAATCTGGAATTGGCAGTACAACGAAATCAGCGGGTTTTCATCTCTCTCTCATAACCACGAGCCCAGTGGATGACGACAGAGGCCTGCAGGGATAACGGGAAAAAACATTTTCTTATCATTTTATTTTCTATTAGTATTGTATTATTATATTATCCTCTATCATGTTATCTTCTATTATGTTATCCTCTATTATACTATGTTATCCTCTATATTATGGTATAAATGAGGATAACATGCATGTTATCCTCATTTATGTTGTCCTCTTTTATATCATGTTATTCTCCATTATACTATTTTATTCTCTATGTTTTCATTTTATCCTCTATCATGTCAAATATCCAGTAAAACGAAGAAAAACACCTGTCAATTCTGGCAAATATAAGTCTTATTTATTTTATTTCCTTTAAATAATATATATATATATATATATATATATATATATATATATATATATATATATATATATATATATATATATATATATATATATATATAATTTGTACTACCATCCCCATTATCCCCCCACCCCAAAACCACCCGTCCCTCTCGTGTCCCGGTAGTAAACCTGATCTCAGATCAGCTTCCTGCTCGTTTTATCAAACCGATGCATGATGTTTCCGTCCGATTCCCTAAATGTAATTTACCCCGCACACTCCTGCTTGTTATGGAGGAATATATATTCAAAGCAGCCACAAAGGGTGGACCTCCAAGGTAGCTAATAGAATGTCCTGCTGTTTTATAACTCTGTCCCTAAACCAATGTCACCATATGCTCCTGTTGGCACAGGACGCGCCGCGCGCCTCCTGCGCGCCGCTCCCTCCAAACGGGCCACGAGCATTTCATCGTATTAAACACAAAAAACCGAGTAATTCCCCAGTTTTATTGAGCATTTTGTATCAGAAGTCGGCACATATAGAATCTAATTCAGAAGCTAAGATATATGATCAATTACGTCATGGTACTGCTCTGTTAAGAAGCTTTTGTTCCATTTCACGCACACAATGTGAGTTTACCTCCTTTGCATTATTTGATAAATGTATATTTCGTTCCGCCGACATCTTGTGTGCATTATATAAAAATGCACTGAAACGAATGAAGGACCCACGTGGAGACAACTGCTGAAAGAGTTGAAATAAATACCCGCGCTGTGCTTCCTCTACACACTTACCTGCTCCTCCTCGGCGTCCGGCTCGTCTCCGTTTCTCTGGTCACATCCTAAAAGCTTCATCAGCGAAACAAAAAAATACCAAAATTACATTTTCTGTCCCCAGAAAGTGAGCCACAGCACGGCGTCACCTTTATTACCGCGTGTTCACTGCGCATTACATTACAGAAGTGTAACTGTGGGTTGTACCTGCAGGGTCACAGCGGCGCGGCTGATACAGCCATACATCATATAACATAACTAATATAACACACAAAATATAAGACAAATACTATAACACACATAATATAACACACATAATATAACACACATAATATAAGACAAATAATATAACAAATAATATGTGTGTAAATAATAATATACACACATAATACAAGACACATAATATAAGATAAATAATATAACATAAATAATACAACACAAATAAACAGCATGAAGAAAATGGAAATACAAAATGTAACCCTGATTTTTTAAATTCATATTAATATTGTTTGGCTTCAGTCTCAGAAATGAAACCTTTATAATGTGTGTGAGTATTAGAGTGATACAGGAAATAAATATGAGCCATATTTTAAACATACATACATGTTGGGCTTCAGATAAAAAGCACGCATCACCAACATGCTGTCATACAGAAGAAGGAGAAAAGTCCATCACCGTCGTGTTGAACAACGGGTTAAACCTGAGCAGCTTCTGTTTACTTGTAGGCAAATCACTTTAATAGACTTCACAGTCAGGTCCGTGGATGTGCTCATTGTGGCTATTTTAAGCCAAGAATCCCTAATGCGCACTTTACGCATAGCGCTCCGTGCGTATTTACGCACGAAAATGGCCAAATGAATAGCACGACTGGAGACACCGCTGTTGGATTCGCTGTTTCCTCCAAACTTTTCCATAATGCAAAGATGCTGGTGGCCATAAGCTCTCCCTCTCCCTGCAGGACACACCAGCAGAGGGAAACAGATGCATAAACATTCAGGGCATCTCGCTGCTCGGCAGCCACAGACTCCTCCTATCCCCCACGTCCAATTAGTTATTATGGCCCGGCCCTTTAAGACGCAGCAGCGGGTCAGCAAGTAGTGTAGTGTTACTCTAATTGAACTTCGCCCAATCAACAATAACTCGTTAGCAGTCGCTTTCTTTTTCTTGCTCGAGACAGCTTCTTTTTTTTTTTTTACCCGTGCAGGGCTTCACCCCTCCAGTCTGTTACTTCCTAAAGATCTACATGGAGCTCGGCAGAGGAACTGCGGCTCTCTGAGGGGAATACAGTCCGGCTGCCTTTCCAACACGCCCGGAGGAGCATGGTTATGTTGGAGGAAAGCTCTCAGGCGAGCTAACTTGCGGCTTTGAGTGTCAGCTTGTAGAGGTTGTTGGGGTCTACGGGAGAAAAGCAACGCAGAGGAAACACACGTGTTAAAACTGCCATTTGAATGAAATAATCAACTTTTCTGGAAGCAGCGATTCTTCGGGACTGCGATGACCTCCAGTAAAGACATGAAGGCGGGTTCAGTGTTGCAGTCCAGCGGCGAGGAGAGGAGACGGGCTCCCCTGGACCAGCTGCCGCCGCCGGCCAACTCCAACAAGCCTCTGACGCCGTTCAGCATTGAGGATATCCTGAACAAGCCCTCGGTAAAGAAGTCGGTGGCCAGTATTTGTCCGCCCAGAGTGCTGGAGAAGGTCTCGGGCTCCAACTCCGCGCGGAACGGGATCAGCACTCCCTCGTCGCCGCTGTGCGCGCTGGAGGAGCTCGCCAGCAAAACGTTCAAGGGGCTGGAAGTCAGCGTTATCCAGGCGGCCGAAGGTAAACACGTGCGGGCTTTTATGTTTAATAATGCAAGCTGCACATTTTCTGATGGATGGAAAAACGTGTTTGTTTTTTTTAAGAGAAGCGAGCGCCACGATCACAGCTGACTCACAGCTGACATGGCTGAGTTTGTTTAGACTTTGCATGTGGAAAGGCTCGGACAGCTGTGTGGGAATGCGTACATGGGGAATGGCACATGCACGTTTATGAATGTGCATATGATCTGTTGAATATTATATGTACGATACACGCTGACACTGTGGCCTGTGTACAGCTATGTGGATGAAAATGGACAGACTGATCTGTTATACTGCACACACATTCACCTAAAAATTGTATTCGGGTGTACAATTATTTGTTTGGCCCAACATTTTTTAAATATATTTTTATACATTATTTCATTTATTTTTCTGTGATATTTTCTTTATTTGTGACAATGTTGACAGCATTTGTTTTTTTAAAAAGGCCAGCTCAGTGACGTTCAGCTACGTTTATCAAATCACGGAAATCAAGGAAAATATATTTATTTTGCTTTAAGGAAAAAATATATATATTTTTAAAACAGCGTGTAAACCGAGGCCTTGCTGCTGTGTGTGTGTGTGTTTTTTTGTTTTTTGTTGGGAGGATTGAGTGAGTGACCCTCGCAGTTGTTTCATTCGTCTCGTATGTTTCCTTCCTCCAAGGTCGCGAGCACGTCAACGCGTTCGGACAGAGGCAGACGTCGAAGAAGAGGAGAAAGTCGCGGACAGCCTTCACGAACCACCAGATTTACGAGCTGGAGAAGCGGTTCCTGTACCAGAAGTACCTCTCTCCGGCCGACCGGGACCAGATCGCGCAGCAGCTGGGGCTCTCCAACGCGCAGGTCATCACCTGGTTCCAGAACCGCAGGGCCAAACTCAAGCGGGACCTGGAGGAGATGAAGGCGGACGTGGAGTCGCTAAAGAAGATCAACCCGCAGACCCTGCAGAAGCTCGTGAGCATGGAGAGCATCGAGGAGTCCCGAGAGGGCGAGGGGCCCGAGGCCAGGTCGCCCAGCGTGTCCCCGACCTCCCAAGGACACCGGGCCTTCCCGCAGTCCCCCTCCTCCTCCAGAGACCAAACCACGGATGAGTTCTCGGAGGACGACGAGGAGATCGAGGTGGACGATTGACAGTGAAGGCGGCCTGTGGTTTTCATAAGCAACAACTAAAAAGAATATTACACAAAAAGGGGACTTTTTTTTCTTCCCAAACTTTTTTTGCACGGATGTTAACAAAAAAAAAGGAGAATATATACATTTAAAAACATTTCAAGATTTTTTTTTTTATCCCCCCTCCCCTTCCTCTTTTTTTTCTTCTTCTTCCTCTATTTAATTTATTAATCGGACTTGTAAAGCCTTCCAGGTCTGTGGTTTAGCTTTCTGCACCGTGTGTGAGGAATATCCGGTTTCAGACAACCCAAACTGTTATGGTACAGTAAGACTGAAAAATTGTGTGATTTTTTTTTCTGCTCCGTTTTTACGAGGGAGGGAGGGAGGGAGGTGGAAAGTTGTGCAATTATTGTTGCTTGCCATTTTATTCTCATTCTTCAGTTACAGAAACCGGATCTGCCAAATATTGAGATCCTCCTTTGTTTTGTGTGACTGCACAGCGCGGAGTCGATGTGTCACTCCGTCCCTCCTCACGTGTACAATTAGTCTTTTTCCTTCTTTTCTTTCCTGAGCGAAGTGTGTCTCCATCACGCAGGCCTGTTCGCGTCACTTCTCACACTTTGACACGCTCTGAGTTCTGTACAAAGATCAAACCTCCATATGCGATAATTTTATTGTAACATTCTATTTAATCAGCATCTATGTAAATAAAGGTTATATGATATTTCAAAGGAGCTACCGGCGCGATTGCGTGTGTGATTGTGCATAAAGTTTTGACATAACATCCCAAAATGAAAGATTTGAAGGGTGACACATTGGACGGAATACTAGTATTACACCGACTTAAAGGGGACGTCAGAAGGTAACATCATATACATCTAAATCCATAAATATAAATAATATATCGGTTTAATATGGCCTGTGTCGTTTATAGGAATGCCATGAGATAAAGTCACGCTAATTTCCTTTATGACTTTCATAAGATTATAATAACACGAGGATTTGTCCTGAGAAATTAAGCAAATACATAACAACCCTCACAAAAAAGTAAAAAAAAACAGCTCTGCTTGGTAAAAAACTGCCCTGTTGAATAGCTGACCCCTGCTTTCAGCCTGGAAGTGCCGTGACTTCAATTAGCAAAAAGCAACTGCCTTTATTCCCATTCTTTCGTCCGGCTTTGAATGCCTCTTGTCACAAGAAGGTCCCGGTCTGGCCGCGGCTTGTCCCGCCCCCGCGCCATATGTTTTCTTCCTCCTCGATGCATCGTCTTCTACACAACTAGTCGACATGATTGATTAGGTTAACCCGCCTCTGCCTCACATAACACAGCTTCCAGCGGGCCGCGGGCAATAATGGGCACGCATCTGCCACTCTGAGAGAGAGAGAGAGAGAGAGAGAGAGAGAGAGAGAGGGAGAGGGAGAGGGAGAGAGGGAGAGGGAGGGAGGGAGAGAGAGAGAGAGGTGTCCCATGAATAGCAAATGGTTTGGTGTGAGGATCCTAATGAATAAGCCTCAATGGGAGGCAGTGGAAATGTGGCGTGCTGCTGCTGCTGTTGTTGTTGGCCGACCATTTGTAACAGTTGTGTGTGTGTGTGTGTGTGTGTGTGTGTGTGTGTGTGTGTGTGTGTGTGTGTGTGTGTGTGTGTGTGTGTGTGTGTGCAGGAGTGGAGAGAGGTGTTGTCGTAGTTATTTGACGAGATGCTGTATGAAAACAATATGCATGCGTAGTGTGCAGTGTGAGCCGGTTAGTCAGGCGTCATGTTGCCTTCGAGGTCATCGGATTCTTCTTGTGGAGACTCACTGGGAGTTTGTATTGGAGGCTGTTTAGTGTGAAGCTGTTGTGGATATTCAAGAGAGAGGGAAACAAATAACGTTGCAATGTATTTTACTTTTTAAAAAAAAAAAATATAATCTCTTAGTCTCTCTCATTTCCATCATTTCTAAAATAAAACTCAGACTAAATACATTTCCAAAATAGAAGGCTGCTCAAACCTGTATTTTAAATCATATATATATATATATATATATATATATATATATATATATATATATATATATATATACACATATACATACAAAGGAATCAAATAGCAGCAGGCCCTCTCACTGCCACCCATATGCTGGTAAATAACAATAAACAAATAAATCCAGACAGACTCTGACTACGAGGAGCTCCAGGGCTCGTTAGGACAGAATGTTTCTCCTTCTTCTTTTGGTAGAACAGCAAGCTGGCGAGCACAATAGAAGTAATCGGCTGGAATCACGGAGGTTGAAAAGTCAAGTAGGCCTTTTATTATGAGCCACTGCACGAGGACAACATGAGGACCTTAAAGTCAGGGGACACACGGGAGTCCTCATCCAACTAGCAACTATCTTATTTATAATATGAATTATAAATAATATGATTAATAATATTATATATATACAAATACATATATACATATACATATATATACATATACATATACACACAAATATATAACAATTAATTCTAAATGGATCATATTAATTTATCTCAGTGGCATTCCTATAGTTTTCAGGAGTTTTCTATACTTACATTATAGGACATTTAAAACTGAAGGTTACAATATAAAACATGGTTATTAACTATTTTTATCATCACAATTGACTGCTTTAATATTTAACCTTCACATATATTCCTCTTTGCGTGACTGTTTTCCTTAAAATGTCATTAAATCTCAGGTGAAATGATGCAAATGAACTCTTTAAAACAATACTACCTTTCTTTGGGGGTTATGATCAGAAACATTAAAGTCCAAAAGGAACCAACAGAGACGGAGCCAACAAGAACCTGACATTCTCCATTTTGGGCTAAAGGTCACAGCTTTAGGGGATTGTTGTTTTTTCAACATACAGCGGGACTTGCTGAGGCTTTATTAGACAAGGGAACCCCATAGTGTGTGTGTGTGTGTGTGTGTGTCTTGCTTCTGACGGGTGTGCAGGTTTACAGTGAGTTCATTATACCCGTCATTTAAAAACACGGAGCAGCTAAAGGTTTAATTTAACTGAAGGTGATTGGGAAAATGTAAAAATATCTCCACACTTGATAAAAGGCCTTTCAAAATGTCAGCAGACAGAAGAACAGACATCTTTCCATATTATTGACCTCTACAGTCAAATGGAAAAGCACTGCTGTGCCCTCGATGAACACACGGGCTTCTTGTGTATGAAATCTAAACTGCATTCAACCTTTGACCTTTAAGCCACTTAAACACTGAGCACAGACACTGTACGGTGGACACGAAAGTACGGTTTCACCTACACAATAATGTCCAGAGCAATTTCTCCAAAGGATCAGCGGTGCCACACGTTGCTGAAATGTTGTGTGTCTTTAGAGTCGAGGCTCAAGAAGACACAGAGCTCGTCTGTAGCATCAGACCCGTGTCAGGTTATCAGAGGCCTTCCTTCGCTTTGGACAAGAGAGAACACACACACACACACACTCACACACACACTTTAAAGCCTGTTTCTGGCCTGAAGTCTAAGGAGCAGCATGTGCGCCACCTAGTGTACAGTAAATATATCACATAAACATTTAAACACCATGGTGGGACTTCAGCTGCTTTTAAATTGTGCCACATGCTGCTTAAAAAGGGAGCACTCACTCTGCTGATTTTGTCTGTGTTGAAGTGTGGAGGGAAGTTTCTGAAGTCAACAAAAAAGAGTCATATCAGAGCACAATGTCGAACAAGAAAGAAACTGCCTGTTAAATTGGGGGTGTGGAGTTTGAAAGACGTCATGATGAGTGATGCTGTTGAGCTGCATTGATGGAAAAAGAGTTCAGCAGTTTGGGAGCCAGCGATGAGGAGTCAGGATATCTCTGCTGCATCACTTTGAACCATTCCCACAACGTTACGTACACGCAGAGACACGTTGAAGATCTCCTTTAAGACACCACAACGGGTGTAATAATGCTTTTTTTCAAATCAAAATATGTCCATACATGATATTCTAATTTTAATAAATATTACGAGTATATATTAGAAGTGTTTTACAAGCAGCTAGGACATTTGTTTCCAGGCACCGTATGAACGACATACAGGAGCATATATAACAAAGATTCCTCTTCAATTATTACATCAGTGTTTTGAGTTAAGAAAACACCCTTTGACTAGTTTTTAAATCACACCTCTTAGAAGTTACACAATACGTTTAAATAAGTAAATATGTAATAACCCCCAACAAAAAAATGCACCTACATATAAAATCATAAACAGATCCGTCACACATGTCCTGAAAACCACGGATCGGGGCGGAGGGACACGATAACATCGCTCAGATATCAGTGAAGTCAATTATGAACATGGAGCGAGCGCGGCTGTAAATGTAAGAGCAGGCCGAGGGACGGAGATCTGCGCGTGACACCCGGGAGATGACAGAAAACTACTGCTTCACCCGCTGCAGCTTTACGGCCCTGACTCACGACGCAGCGAGTGCGTCGGCCAGAGGGCGGAGACTGACACAAAGTGACAGCTTTGCGTCATCGTATCACTCCGCCGCGTGTTCACCAGACACTCACACACACTCACACACACTCAGGGATCACGGAGCAGCGACGTCTCTGCAACGGAGGCCGGGCAACGCAAACACCTGCTGCAGTCTGCAGGAAGAACCGCAACTTGAGAGGAAATGTATTCTCGAGCTAAAGGCAGTGGCCTCAAAACAAAAGCTGCACATGAACGGATTCAAGGCGACCACGAGCCAGACTGCGGCGACCCGACACGACGTGAGCCCCCGCTGAGGGCTGCTGGGACCTCTGCTGGCTCCTCCCCCGGTGACGGGCGGCGACCAATAGAATAACGTCTGCTGAGAAGTTGTGAAACAATAAAACATGAACAGAGTCCCTGCACACTACGAGTAGCTGCTGAAAAATTATACGTAAATGTTGAAGCATAGCTGGTAAAAAAAAACAAAAAAAAAACATGCAAGGGTAAGTTGACTTATCTTTACTGCATGTTGAATATGTGACCCAACTACAGCAGCGGCGTGATCGTATCCATTTCACTGCAACACACTGGTGCTTCATACTCATTTTCCCTCGACAACGTACAACACAACAGGTTCTCCAGGAGGACTGCAGGCCGGCTTGACTTACTGTGAAGCTTGTGCAAGACATCCAAAGTACAACAACGTACTCAGGAAATTAAATAGGTGCAGCAAGTCAAAGCATGCAGCATGACATTGTGTTAATATATAGAAAACACGCTGCTGTAACAGTAATATACACCATTGGTTTACCATTTCAAAATTTATTTTCAAAAATACAAAACAAGGAAAATAAGCATATGTACACAAACACTATTAAAATAGAATATGTATTGTCCAAAATATGTACAGCTGGTCATCAGGAGTGAAAACAGGTCCTATCTGCTCCGTTTGTCCTTGATGGTGTAGTGAAGAACTAGCGGTTGGGCCTGTGGGGAGAAAAGATTTCACATTGTACGTGGGATGGAAACACTTCACGAAACTATTAACATCTGCAAACTAAAAGTTACTTTCTTCATATTTTTTATTAAGTGTCAAATTCAACACTTCCCACTTCCACTCGACTGAAGACGTTTACTTTAAATTTGAAAATCTTAAGTTGTGCCACACAATGATTAAAATAGTTTTTCAATTTAAATTAACGTCATCCCGACTTCTCAAACTTTCGACGGAACAAACTGAAGGAATGTGTTGCTGGCAGCGGCCGCCGGTGTCCCGTACCTTGCCAAACCAGTGCGAGAGCCATAACCGCTTCATGGTCATGTGATCGGGCAGAGACTCGTTATTGAACAGCATTTGGACCTGGAGGGAGACCACACAAACAGATGTGAAGGGGGAGGAAACGGAAAGCAACATCTGCCATTATTTTTTTTGATACATGAGAAAACTCGCTTGATGCTCGTAAAACATGCGACGAGGAAGTACAAATACTTTTTGCAGAGGGACAACAAGACAAACTAATGGAGGTTTTTGGTCGACGCGGCTTTGTAGCAATTATGAAAACACACACACTGTATTAATGGGAGGATTTAACCCAGAACCGCCTTGGCGGAGCCTCGGCAGTGACAGGAAGTCACAGGAAACCCATTCATCCCTACAGAGCCGAGTGACCAGGGAAACACGGCAACTTTATTGGCCGAAGAAATCTAGACAAGGAACGGCTCAAACGAGTCCTCGAGGATCACGAGCCGGCAGGTTTGAGTGCATTCCTGCTTCTGCACGGCCGTGATTGTTTAATTAAACAACGAGGATTTAAAATCTAAAAAACACACAAGGAGTTATGGTTTGCATGTTGTCAGGTTACCCGTCTTTATAGACATTATAGACATAAAACATGTTTACCAAACTTCTGCTAGCCAATCAAAACCTGTTTTACAAACAGACCGTGTGAGTCACTCCTACTCTCCCTTCACGTATGAACTTGGAAATTCTTCAAAAAATATGTAATTAATGACGAGGGAGCTTTGAATGTCGCCGGTACCTCAGTTGGATGTTTCACAAACTGACGACAACAACCGAGACAACCGCTGATTCAGCAACGGCCGACGTTCACGTGTGAAGTGTTATAATCAAAAATGTTGTTTTTTTAAACTCTGCAGACATCGTTCGTCTTTAGAAGTGAGAGTGAGGCAACAAAGAAGCTATTGGACACGTTTGTCCTCACCTGCATATATTGCTCATTAACGCGGCGTGACCCATAATGTCTTCTCTTAAACTGGGACCAGGAGGAGTCGGGACTGACCTGGTGCTTTTCCACGTTCAGCCGATGACAGAGCACTTTCCGTAGGTGTCTCACCTCCGCTCGGACCGAACAGCGAACGAACTTCTGCTGCGGAGACAAAGACGAACAATGAACAAACCTGAAGGGAACAATATGAGAACCAAGGAGGCAAACCCAACAAGTAGTGCACACCAGCTGAACGTGCAACTATGGAGCAAGTTGGCGGGGGTTCTTTATAAAGCCAGCTTGATTTACCCTGATATTTAGCACGTAGCTGTACCGTGGAAACATCCCTCACTGTCCGATAGGATGTGCTTCACAGCATCACTGGTTGCAGACTGACGGTTTTTTGGTTGTCGTACACATATTGTAAAAAGCGCGTCAGTTATAAACGTCTCTTTAGTTTTACTTGCAACAGCAGAAGTACAGGCTGCCGTTTTTCCGTTCTAGATATCAAATATCTTAAGTTTTTATAACGTCTGTCCAAAAGTTTACCATCACAAACTGTAACAAAAAGGTGACGGAGCACCTTTCCAAAAGAAAACTCTCCCGTTACACTGAGATTTACAGTGAAGAAAAAACAGCTCACTGCTGGACATTTTCCGCTCCCAAATGACTTATTACACTCAGGCGGGGAACTTCACTTCCCTTTTTCCGCCTGAATGCAGTGAAAGACAGTATTTCTTTACACGCAAATTTTTTGAACTAAATTTCCACCTCGGGTAAAAAAACATTGGATTATGAATGGACGTGCAGGGAGAGAGGACAACGTGTCACAAGAAGGTTGAGTCAAATGCAATTCAAATATGTTGATCCTATTTATAAAGGGTCATACGGAGGTCAGAGGGAAACAACTGCCAGATAATATTGCCCTACTTTAAAATATGATTAAAACCCCAAACAACAAGATGCAGGTCTGTTTGAATATTGGACATCACAGCATTCAAGATGAAAGAATCTTTAAGGTACGATGGAGAGTAAACACGTACACATGTACTAAGACGAGCTCTTGATCCATGTTACTACACAGTGGTACATGTTGGAGCAGCAGTGCCCTCTGCTGGCCAAATAACGCCTCCGCAGCGCGAGGAACGATGTTTGCAGAGCAGCGGGAATAAATGAGCTCCTTGGAATTTGACACATTTGTGTTTTAGTTAAATTGATGCCCCCTTGATCTTTGATCAAGTCTTTATTCACTACAATCTGAGCATTATACAATAATACTTGCAATGCCTTGTCACACTCACACACACACACACACACACACACACACACACAAATGGGCCTGTCAGGAGCATCCAGCCGCACAGGGAAACCCCTGACAAGGTAAGCACTTTTTTCACTTTAGTGGGTTGGCAATTGCTTAACGAGCTGCATTTCAAGTAGCACGATGTGATTTGTGCGAAAAGGCATCAGGAAACTAAGAACGTTCATTCTTATATACACCGTTTGTTATGAACATCGGGAACCAATGTCATAATTGGAATCTCATATTGTGTCGAAAGATACTTAAATATATATATATATATATATATATATATATATATATATATATATATATA
The DNA here is from genome assembly GCF_023055335.1 of Clinocottus analis. Classification (NCBI taxonomy): domain Eukaryota; kingdom Metazoa; phylum Chordata; class Actinopteri; order Perciformes; family Cottidae; genus Clinocottus; species Clinocottus analis. The sequence goes on from NW_027175821.1 coordinate 18,954,053, forward strand.
TATATATATATATATATATATATATATATATATATATATATATATATATATATATATATATATATAGTTTTTATTGTAGTCAACATTTTAAACCTGCTTTTGTTGTTCTTTTAGGACACTGGTCTGATATTCTGACACACGAGTTAATACAAATAAAACAAACGTGAAAGTTGTATTGATACAAATCTTAAGTCCTCCAAGTCAGCACTAAATCACCGTAAACACTGAGTCGACATCTCGGTCATCGGGCCTCAACAAAAACAAACAAACCCTCTCAAACAATTACAACATGTCCAGTTACTGAGAAACTCGCAGTTTGGAGGGGAAACAAAGAATGATTATACGCCTCGCCGGTGTACTTGTCCCACTTATCTCCGACTCTAAAGGCAGCCGGAGTTACCCGCTCCGAGTGCTGAATTCTGCCGTTGCTGCAGATGTCATTGTGCCATGTATTTGCTTAGCAGTTAAGGGTAGAAAATTACTCGCTCGGGCTTCAAAAGTGTGCCCCTGGAGACGTGTTTTTGCACGGTTGTGCAAACCGGAGAGCCGAGTCATTTTTGAAAGCATCCATAACCAGCGTGGCAATTTTACTAAGTACACAGACTGCAGTGAAATACAGCGCTATAAGCTGTATAAATCTGAGTGTGTGAAAAAATGTGACTTACCTGAAGAGTGAGTTTCGTCTTGTCTTTCCCAGCAAGCGATGAACTGTGAAGACAAAACAGAGCCCATGGATTTAAAACGCAAATATCAGACCAGTTGAAAGTCGGACACGCTCGGCAGCATATTTTATTGACGAATCTCGTTAGTGATTCACTGCATGACGTGAAGAAACACAACCAAAGACAAAAGCTCACCTTAGCCGTTCTAAACACAGCGACACCTGCTCATCGTATCTGTAAAAGTGAGCTTTCGAATGGTCAAAGCTTGTGTACGGTAAACCTGTGGCATCGGGTATAGCGTCTGGTGAGAAGGAAAAAAACACACAAAAAAACATAAAATCAAATTACACATTAATCAGCATGACTGGGCAACCGAGGAGCAACTCCTTGCACACAACACCATACAAATGATGTGTTATAACTGTTCAGTAATATCAATGTACTACTCTACGCAAAGACTAATATCTGCCCGGTAACAGAAAAATTTAAAGAACTTCAGTCCGTCTTAAATAGCCGTCGTTGCACAAGTTAGTTTCATTCATCAGCTACGGGAAACCAATGCATACAAATAGCAGTTTAAAACTCTGTGAAACCAGAAGTTATTCCACCTGCAGCTACTTCATAACAACTTTTACGTTTCTTGATTAAAGCTGTGAGATGTACAGGATGTGTTGTGTTTTAAAAGCATGTTTTATTGCATTTTTAAGTGTCCAGCTCCCGTGATCAGCTGAGCCGTGTTTGAACTGTTGTTAAATTACACACACAAAAAATGACTGAAATTACTCAGAGAGAAAATGAAGAGCTGAAAAAGTTGAAGACCTTTTAACAAACTGATGTTGTCAAAGAGATGGGCTTCATTAAAAAAAAAAAGTTTTGCAAAATGACCATTTTGAGCTTATTTGGCCTTTTTTTGTTATAAGTAGAAGATGAATGATGTCACAGTACATCCACTTTGCTTAAGTTCCATTCAGAAACAAACACCACAGCAATCACAGGAACACCAAATACGTCACACAAATGCGAAAAGAAAAAAAAAAGAGAGAAAAAAAAACAAACACACTGATCTCTTGAATCCAAAAACACACAAACGTAATCGCAGACTGAGACGTTACTAAGTGGAAGACTTACCGTCTCCAGTTGGCTGGATGACTCTCTCCAACCCACGTGACTGATAAAACTCCTTTATTCTCTTGTCTTCGTCTGTTAAAACACAAACATTGATATTAGACAAACACGACAGACATGGACACAATGCTCATTTCCAAATATGCAAAAGAGAAGGTGTTTACAATATTTGACACTGTCAATGATGAGTTCAGTTGTAATTTAACATTTATTTAGAGAAAACCGTTTTATCCTTAGCTGTAAATATTAGCCCTCACTAGAACGGATCATTTAGATCACAGCTGATACAGACAGTAGTGCGGTTGCTCTTTCATACGTACTTTCTTGTAGTCCAGGCACCAGTTTGAAGACAATGTCCTGCATCACTCGGTCCAGTTTGAGGTTGAGTAAAGGCTGCGTTTCATGGATTTTGATGTTGCACATTGGACAATACTTGCTTGTCTGCAGGTATTTCACGATACAACTTTTACAGACTGTGGAGCAGAAAGAAAGCAGAGACGTTTCATTCTCACTCCGTTGTCTCCACGTCGAGTTAAATGACGTGTAAAAGGCGTTTACGTCTCAGCTCTGTTAAATACTCACAGGTGTGCAAACACTCTGTAATTGTCGTAGCGTCGATGAAGTAGCCCGCACACAGGTAGCAGACGATGTGTTCGTTCAGGTCCTTGATCTTCAGCTTCACTTCCTCCTGTCAAGATGGCATTTGGGTGTTATTTTTACTTGCTTTTGAATGTTTTTGTATTCTTCAAAACAAAGCTGAAGGAGCGCACACACAAGCCTTGAACTCAACAGAAAATATATACAATGGAACCATAAACAGTAACTTTGCAAGTATTTGAATTATGTTGAGTTAATGGTTGCTTTTTAAACATTTTGGAGCTACGTTTAATGCAAACTGGACAAGCAGCATTCATCTTTTTCATGGCATAAGAAGGTGAGAATAAAGTAGTGTCCTCTCCGCTGCAAAACTGCGTACAGGACTCCGCCACCACATGACGTCATGACGTTTAACCCTCCAATGACTTCCACGCAGAACCAGCATGTAGTCGGGGGTCGTGACTCAGGTCGTAGTCCTGTCCAGCCAGAGTGGACAAAACGGCGGACCCTGACCTTTGACCTTCGCGTCAGACAAACGACGTACCACGTGAGAAACGTGCACACACGTCAAATGTGAAGGGACGTGGGGGTTTCTAAACAGGCGTTAGTTTCGTCGACGGATGCAGACGAAAGTCACGCGCAAAAACTCACGCGTTTAAAAGAAGAAGAAAAAAAAACAACGAAACCCAGCGGCAGCAAGAAAACAATCCGCGGTTACTTCGTTTTTTTTGTTGTTGTTTTTTTTTTACAAAGATGAACGAACTCGCGGAGAGCGGCGACCATTACCGGCCCGACACGAACACACGCCGCTCGAAACACAAGTAAAGTCCCAAACTGAACTTACGAGCACGGCTTAACGTGTGAAACAGACGGTTTCTTGGCGGGGGTTTCACCGCACGCCGCTGCTCCGCTGAGGCAGAACAACACTCGGTGGACTCCGGGCGTCCACGCATGCTCACACGGAGCTCCCCCCGCACGAGCGCTTTGAGCGTCGCTCTCCTCTCCTCTCCATCAGCGCCGCGGAGACGACAACGATCTCCCGCTAAATGCGCGCGTTTAGCGGGTCTCCCCCGCGGCTCGGCTCCCCGCACGTCCCTTCCCCGCAGCGGACGCGCTCCAATAACATGGCCGCTCACCTCGTTCCTCAGCGGGTCCAGTTTGTAGACGGACTGTAGCTGATTTCGTAGCCGCATCGCTATGGCCATCGGACCTTGCTCCGCCATCTTTGGGAATTATGCGTAGTTCCGGGTAAACCGGAAGTGTCCTTTTGTACAATCTGGAGGAGGCGGGTAACTGCGAAATCAATGCGAGAAAAAAATAAAAAAAAGTGGAGTAAAAAGCCACTTTACCAAACCGGAAAAAAAACAAAACACAACGTCTCAAATATGTAGTGGCACGCTCACTGCATGCAGGCACATTACCTTCACTTTATGTTTTAAAAAACAAATTGCAACTTAAATGATCCACATTTATTTAATGCACCAAGGGATTGCAAAATAAAGAAAGGGAGTTATACCCTACCCTTTTAATATAAATCCACCAAAAACATTTTTTAATATGAGCCAAACTTACCATAAGGGGATTTCAATGGATTATCTGCATATTTTAAAGTATTTTAAAGGGGTGAAAATCCCTGTTACTTTAATTATTTAGTCAAATTGAATGTGTCACCCCAAAGTGTTATGGATAGTATATACATTATAGGCTGATTATTCAGCTTTATGTTTAAAAGAATCACTGAAACATGCACTCTTCTATATACAGTTATATGACATGCTCACACTGGCGCTTTGTTAGTTACACTAAAAGATTTATGAAGAAATCTGTCTTTTGATTTTTCAGGCTTTTATTAGGAAAACATGGTATTCTCAGTTTAACTTTGGTTAAATATGGTGAATAGATGGGCTGGAGGGCCGGCTTGATGTGTTAGCCCTGTGATAGTCTGGCAACCTGTCCGGAGATATTATTAAAAAGATATTATGAAAAAGACATTATTTAAAATAATGGATGGATGTAAATACACTCAGGCTTCACTCGTATGCGTGTTAGTCTGCTCTCTTGGCAATAGAGGGCACTGCAGGCACACACTTCAACCATTGGGCCGCAGCCTTTACTTCGTGCTGATACTTCTGTGGCATCATCGAGTCGAGCAGTGTCATACAGTCATCTGTGCACTAAAGGGGTTGAATTAGTTCATGAAAAAAGATGCCTGCTCAGCGGGCCAGGCCTTCACGTTGTCTTAACAGAGTATGTGCACACAAAGCCTCCAAGTCTTAAACCAGTGTAGATAGACTATGGCATTATATTCCTACTTGATTTTAGTTTTTTGTTACCGGTGCAAATCCAAGCCTGCTAAAAAGAGGCACAGGCGTTTTTGCCGCTGGCCCGGATTGAAATCATGTTGACAATGATGTAGTACTGCTGTTATTCAAACCGCATGACACAAAAGGATGAGCGCTAATAGTGCCTCTATACCTGTAGGTGTTCCAGGATAAAAGATGAAAATGTGGGAAAAACACTGTTCAACCACAATCCCCTGCAACAACATGGTGGGTCTTGTAACCTGAATCCTCTGACATATTGAGTACGGTACTCAGGCATCATGGAGGGTGGCCTGCTTTCACCACGGCACGCAATCCCATTAACTCTGCTAAGTTACGTCACACACCTTGATGCCGATGACACAAAAAGCTAATCAGCAATGTAGCATCGAAAGAAAAATCAAAAGGTATATAGTACGTTTTTCAGAATGTACCAAAAACAAAAACGTGTAAATATACATATGTATTAAACACAATGCAAATGAGCTAAATTAGGTTAAACATGTATTTGTTGCCTTCATAAAACCCCAAAAGCTAAACTGAGTTTAATTGGTTATATGTATCTAATCTTTGCAGCGGTAACTCTTTCACTTAGGAGAGAGCTTGTGACTGAAGTGTTTGGGGGTTGAATGAGTACTTCTCTCCCTCCCTGAACAACAACCATCGAGGGGCTCTTGAGAAAAAGAACTGAACCATTGGCTCGGTGGCCGGCAGTGGAGGCCTGCGGTTTCCCAGACTCACGTTTAAATATGTGTGAATATGAAGTAGGGTGTTGAAATGAAAGAGTGTGTGGGCTCCACTAACATTTTCCTACATAATCACGTGGCTTGTGTGATTGGGACAATATTATTTAAATCAACAGTTTGTATTGTGTTGCGCTGGGTTTCTTTGTTTTTATTTCTGCGGCAGTGAGATGTCTTCATGCTTATATAAAAGTAATCTGAGGTTTTTACTGAGACCAGTTTATTTTCCCCAACACAATTTACTTCTAATTATTTAATCATGAGAAGAAGGAAAAGTATAGCTTTGCAGAAAAATTAATCTGCAAATGGGGAAGAAAATGTATTCTTGGTTGTGGCTGAGTTGGGAGTCAGCGCCTGTACCCTGTTTGAACAGGTCGACGTATTGGTATTATGTGGAGGTCTCCCTGATCCCTCCCAGAGGGCTTCCAACCTGTGGACCACCCAAAAAGCTGCCGTCCCTAACAAAGACTCGCCCTTCATTCATCCTTTTGTAATTTCCCAGTTTGTCTTATTCTAACCACCTCAGTGAGTCTGCAGCAGCTGAACTGGGTCAGTGTGCAAGCCATTTATTGAGACTGTTAAATCTGGCATGACTGTTTGTTTATTGGTGTCTGTCCGTGATAACTAAGACTCATAATTGATGTTGTTTTCTTCGGAGATTTACATTTTGGATAAATATTTAAAATGGTACGAACTTTAACCACTGCTCACATTTTTAAAAAAAACTTCCCTTTTTGCGTTCATCCTTTTTTGAGAGAAAACTTGGAACACCTTTTGATTTTCTTTTTTTCTATCTCCAGATGAATAAGACAAGCACTTGCCAATGAAGTCCAAATCAGATTCAGTCAATCTAAATTGAAAAACAAAACAAAAGGCACAATATATTTTCATTCTTGGCAGCATTTTCTTTTAGTTTGAAGAGCCGTTGTGATCAGTCTCGCTTCAGTGAACCTTCATAGTCGGGCCTTTTGTCCCCTGCTGTCTGCCGTTTCCTCTTGCCATGTAACGTCTTATCTGCTGGGCCCGCGAGGTCACTGCTTATCTGACTGACAGGGCTTTGACTCCACGCGATATCCAAATAACCTGAGGGCCTGGAGGCGCGGGAGGATCACAGCGTGGCAAAATCCAACGGCCGGGAGAAGAATTGAGAGAGTGAGGGAAGAAGCAAAAGAGCCGACGCGAAGGCAGAGGATCAAGACAGATCCAAGCTTTTCATTTGTTGTCATTACTTCACGTCAAAATCATGGACAATACAACCCCTTTTTCTTGAAGTGCCTGCAAATCTGCCAGTTATTTCTCCCGGCGTTCACTTTTATTTGGGAATGATTCGTTTATCTGCTGGATCGAACACCTGCCAGGACTACAAAGGCGGTGCTATTATTAATAATTTGAGGTTTATGTTTTTATTATGGAAATGACAGAAGTAAAAAAAAATGCGAGGGCGGTTTCTAGACTTCCTCTCTGCGTCTGCCCTTCGGTTGGATGTTGACTGTTACTCCTCGTAATGAAATCACGCATGAGGAAAGTCCTTCAAACCACGAGGGTTCGATTCCACTGAAAACTCTGAGGCGACAGAGACCCCATTTACCTCTGTCCTGGACATCCTGTGCCAAAACAAGTACACAACCACCCTGCTACAAGAACATGAGGCCCGCCATGCCAAAAAGGAGGCCCCTACATCCCCTTCCCTCTCTCTCTTTCTCCCCCCCACCTCTCTCTCTCTCCCTCTCGGAGCAATCAGAGCATGCAGAGGTGGACTGCAGCTTTTGTCTCTTTTGCTCCACCAATTGGCCGCCAAGTGGCAAGCTAATGACGAGAGCCCTCTTGGAATGACTCCAGAGAGCAGTACAGCTTGCGCTGCTTGATGGGCGAGGGCATAATGAATGATGTAGGGCAAGCCCTTAGGCCTCCGCCTGGCACAAGAACCCCAAACGTCCAATATCGCAACCTGAAGCACTGCGAATGCTGGACCAAACACATGCACAGGGATTTGTCTCCATGAGAAAATAGTGCCAGGATTTACTGATGAGTCACATAATTGCATAGCATGCACTGACACACACACAGCACAAAGAATAAAGGAGTCAAATATAGTGTAAATCAACAAAATACACACACACTGCATTCTATATAATGGTGTGCGTCTGTGCAAATGGTTATCACATTAACTCCATACAGAGTGCAAACTGGATCATTATTCATTTCTTATCATTTGCCAGTTTACTTGACAGAAACAATGACCACAGATCAGCATGACACATCGCACATGGTGTGTGACAAAGCAGCACAAAGAAAACATATTACATTTGTTTTTCACAAATACACTACATGTATTATAATTATTTTTCCCTATTCACATCTGTTTCTCTATGAAACAGACAGCGGCTTGAACCACATGGCAAAGTCTGCTAGCAGGGTTCTGTACGTCTGATTCCTCACAGAGACAAGGACCCTCAGCAGCAGGACTTCTCCGGTACAGCAGGTACCTGGTCAAGTTGGTTGCGAGCCACCATTTCTTTAAGAAGAAGAAGAAGAAGAAGCAACATCTCACCCTGCTTTGCCACTCGCGATGGAAAGCAGGTCTGTGCTCGCTCGCTGTTAGCTCGGCAGCTAACTAGCGCTCGCTGTTAGCCAGTGTGTGTATGGAGCGGCGTTTAACAGCTGATAAGACTATGACTCAGACAGTGATATGATATGTAGATAATCCACTGCCCGCCACTGCCAAAATGTGTGTATTAGTTGTAGCATTTTTCGTCAAAGTCAATGTTTTTTTTAATCCGATATTTTTAGTTACAATTGAGTAAATATTTCACCCCAAAAAAGCGGTCGCTAACAAGTGGCTAACTGAGACGAAACATCATCCCGCCGTATATTCGTCCGACTTCTTCTTTTTGGTGATGAAGTGAAGTCATGTCGCGTTTATCACACCACGTTTATCACACCAACGTTAGCTAAAAAGCTAACGTTGGTGGGATAAACTTCTGCTGATTGCATTTAGGCTTCAGACATTATCTTGCTGAACAAATTGTGAAAGTATTGTTGGTGTTTGTTTGATCTTATTAACTGTAATAATCTATAATCCATTGTCTGACGCGAGAACCAGGTGAGGATGCGTCCCTGTATCCTTGCGGCGCTCTATTCAGTTGGTCTATATACATGTTTTAATCTTTTTCTGTTTGTGTCTTCAGAGGTACATTGAATCACTATCACACCTTTGAAATCAGCAGTTGTGGCATGCCTCTTTTGCACTGAAGTAAACATGCAAATACAGTTCAAGCACACAGAGATCTGCTGCTTTGACAACCACTCTCTTTTGTGTTGTTGCAATGAATCCTCTTGCAAAGCGAATGCATCACATTTTACTACAAAGGTCACATTTCTCTTCCTGTGGGAGTCAGAATGCCTTGAACAGAGCAGCCCTCAGTTCAGATGAGCTAGAGGCCAAATAATGAATGACACTATTGGAAGATGCTGCGATAAGACGAGTTTGCCAGCAAGAACAAGTTGGCCTGCCAGTGTCGGGGGGAAAAGAAAGCTCCGTATTAAATCTTATTAATGTGGCACAATAGAGCTTTGTCTGTCATATATTGAATTTTCATTAATCACGTGCGCGTGTGCAGCTTTTGTGGAGAGTGTATCTGTGTGCTCGGGCCAGTGTGTGTGTCAAGTGCACACACACACATGCACTCACAAAGATGCAGTGATCCGTGATAACTTTCAAGCGTCTCGGTTATCTCAGGATTATCAAAGGACTTTGACTTTTCTCCACAAGTTTCATGAAACATGAGCCTTTTAATTATGAAATAATGAAAAAAGAAGAAAGAAAAAACACATTTTAGGAGTTTGTGGAATTGTTAAGTGAATCCTGCGACCAAACAGGTAACATTTCAGTGGTTTAAACGAATAAGTTCTCCCCATAAAGCATGTGGACTCTTACAGGCCCTTGAGCAAGGCACGGGATCTACGAGTTCAGTATTTCTCTGAATTGAGTAATTCTCTCTGCCTCCCTAAAAATGGTGGTTGTAGACTCTCTCTCTCTCTCTCTCTCTCTCTCTCTCTCTCTCTCTCTCTCTCTCTCTCTCTCTCTCTCTCTCTCTCTCTCTCTCTCTCTCTCTCTCACACACACACACACACACACACACACACACACACACACACAGATCGAGTCATGCTATGATAAGGTGATTTGTTGCATGTGCTCATAATCCACCCACTCATAACAAGAAGCACATCATGTAATTTATGGATCAGGGTATGTTGCATAACGGAGAATTTCAGTAGCTTTCGTGAGGATACAAATTACAATAAGCAATCTAATTCGGACTTTGGAGATCGCTCATCTCTCACGTGATGTGACCAGATTGTTACGGGCCAGCCATGCGAGCTGCCCATACTGATCTCTCTTTGATATTTAAGACACACGGAGAGGAAAGGCACACTTGTTCGTCTTTTAATCCGCTGTATCTTCAGGGAGGTGCACGCTCACTTATCACGCAGCCATCTTATCTTCATGGCCATTTAAGAGAATACGGGTAAAAGGGAGAACAAACTCAGCAGAGAGGAAGCGTCACCGAATCCCATTGAAGGATGCAGGCTCTGTGAGCTTTTTGTCAGTTTTGGACCTCAACAAACAGTATTTGCAAGTTTTAAAGTTCTATTACTATTCTGTCTTGATCACAATACATTATATAGTTATATTGTATTCTATAACTTTATGTTGTTTTTTTTGTCTAAAAAGCGTTTAAAAACCTGTATAATTTAAAGGTTCCCGTTATGTTTTTGACCACCGGAGGTGCTGTGGAGCAATGTTTTGTGCCGGTAGGTGACACGTTCAATACTATCCCACTCATCGTTGGCGATGGAAACATAAGCATGGTCTAGCAAAAGCCAGGGGAAAAATAAGACCATCAAAACGTTGTTTTGATATTTAAAAAACTACTTTGCAAATGGTTCAAAACATTTTTTTTTGTTCAAAAACCGCAACAGGGTCATGCAGATCGGCTCGTTTCATCAGTTCTAGTTCGAGTGGAGACACTCATTGTCTCACAATGTTCCAGAAACTTTAAAAATAAAGTCCCTGTATATTTGTGAGATTGGCATTTTAAATTGGGTTAAGTGATTAAAAATACAAACCTGTAATATTTCAAACCTGTAGTATTTCATTTGACACAGTTGCTTTTAGGAGACGTGTAGAGTGAACAGGAGACGAGCTCAGGGAAGCGGAGATGACATACAACAAATGTCCCCAACTGGACCTAAACCCTCTCGTTGCATTTACATGGATGCCACCAGGACATGGGCCAAAACGAAGCTTTAATACAAAAATAGTGAAATGGCAAAACAATACCATCGCTGCTACCACATGCCAAGTCTGTGAAAATGCTGTGCGTTGACATGCTGTGCACAAGGTTGTTCCTTTGTCTCCATAAAGATCGATATCAACCACCTGCAACTCGCTGAACTGCTTAAAACATGGCGGCCTTGTAACACCAGTTTGCAACATCCAGAGAAATGCACATCAAAGAGTGACGGTGCTCCAAGATGCCTGTGTGTGTGTGTGTGTGTGTGTGTGTGTGTGTGTGTGTGTGTGTGTGTGTGTGTGTTTGCGTGAGATAATGGCAATCCTTTGATGCCTGAGCATGATTTGGTTCCAGCTTTCTGGCGCATTGTTTCCCTTTTGGCCTCCTGTAAAGAACTTTGATGAGGACCCAGAAGAGAAGACCCTTATTGCCTGCACTTACTGTGTCAGTAATGGAATTGTTTTGGAGACTTCTCATCTTCTTTTCTTCCAGCCTCACATGCAGGCAGTCTTTCATCTGTCTCTGCCATCTTCCTTCGTAGCGTGCAACTGCCGAGACCGGCGGCCCGCGCCGCCACCTCTCGGAGGAGGCGGAGCTATCTGCACACGTCACCGGGGCGGGAGCTGACGAGTACGTATGTGTGATTCATCGGTACTTACAGCAGTTGCTGCACATGTAGATGACGTTTAATAACATGGCGCCGCTTTTGCAATGCAAGTCTACTGGGCATCTAAAATGTGAAGCCACCGTGGCTGAAGTTTAAGAGTATAATGAAGTCTTTGCACAGAGAGAATGCTCAGACACCGATGTGCAGGTTACAGCTTTTGTACTTCTGGCTAAATGCAGAGTCATGTTCATAAGTTTGCTGGTATTAGAAATGATAAATTATAAACTGTATGAAGTCGATATGAGCAGTACGAACACAATATTAACTCATTCATATTATTTTCAATAATATTATATTTTCTAATTAAAGACTGGCTTTGATGCAGTTGCAAAAAAGTAAAATGTATTGGCAATCTGTCAAATGTAATTAAGATATTTCAGTCTGGACTAAAGTGATGAATCGACTATTTGATTGACAGCCATCTCCTGAGCCGTGCTGCTAACATGGCTAAGAAAAGACGAGGGTCAGATTCACCTTTAAAAAGTGGACACATTGTCAACACACAATTTGAATTTAACATAAAAAAACATCTGTATTTCCACAAATTCAATACATATATATTATTCTCATTAATTGCATAGTTTTAAATGTAATTTCTAACTTTTTTAAAAAGCATCCAGCGTGGACTCATCGTTTACCTTATTTGTTGCTCACCATCATTTGCACAAACCAGCCCAGTCACTAATTCCTCCTGAAATTAAAAGAAATTGTTAGAGGGCCATACATCAATTTCCAGGCCGTGCCTTAAGAAAGCGGCTGCTTGGAGTAATTACAGGGAATCAGAGGCTAAGTGGTGTAAGATCAAAGGAAGGCATTCTTCTGTAATCCTGGGGTGTTGCAAATCTTTTGTAACGTGGTCGCTGCGCTCCACCACTGTTTGACATCTATTTACTGTATAAAAAAGAACGGTGCCATCAATTACGGGCCTGCTAGTGCTGTTGTTTACTTTTGCCGAGGCCTGAGTGCCGGGGCCGGCTTTGTGAAATATAGATCTCCCCTCTCCCCTGTTTGCTCTTCGCAGTCGAAGGTGTGCTCCCTTGCTTGCCCTTGGCTTTGGGTCGGGGGTTGTCTGGCTGCTTCCTGGTCTCTGATGTAGGCTGAGAGATTAAGGGGGATTGAGTTTTGGCGGCTCTCAGGTTTTGTATGTTTGTTCAGTGTTGAGACGTGGAAACTGACATGTTCCTGTCTGTCAGCCGGCTGCGGGACCGACGGCTCGACCTCCATTCGGTGCAAAGAGGAGTCACTGATTGGGACGTTAGCCTTACGCTGTTTGTAATATGAGTAAAATTGGGATTTGTGCACATTTTACTGAAATACTTTGATTTAGCCCCATGATATAAAGCTTCTATTTTGCTGCTGTATAGTTTGGGATGCATGAATTCAGAGAAAAGGAAAAGCAACAGAACAAATTAGCGACCTCTCGTTCAGGTGACGAAGACTTCTTGTCCGCCTGGAGCGAAGAAGGAAGTAGCGTGACGTTAAAGTGCCAGCTGGTCCACTGAAGCATGGGGAGGTAGTCCTGTGTCATCGTTTGATACAAAACCTCAGGGCTACGTCTCACAAGACCATGGTTCACTCTAATTTTGTAATGAATTACATTTAAACCCGAAACCATGAACTTTTTAAAAACCACACCAAGTTGTTTTAGTGCCGGATCCGAACCAAACCTTCACCAGAGCAGCGTCACAGGAGAACACATCCTGCACAGGCCTCCAGCTGTGTCCCTTCCCTCTCACACTGTGTCTTTGTAACTGAGATGTCAGGTGGCAAGCTCACCTGGTGGTTGAACGTGTGCTTTCATAGAAGTGACACTCACCTTTTACCTTTACCTTGTTGAGGAGTCTGAAAGCCCGGAGGGATTTGGATCTTTATCACAAGTCATTCATTTTATCTGCCTACCGGGCAGGAAGTCAACAACACGGATCTCAAACACAACACATTGCTTTAAATGCGTCCTGCGTTGGGATCCTACCTCTGATCCTCCATGCATGTCATCCGCGTCAGTTTGAATGCTCAAATAAACTCTGTCCTTTGCTTGATATAAAAGCATGTCCGTAAAAGAGATCAAAAGGAGGCAGATTTGAACCCGAGCGTCTGACCTGGAGTCAGACTGTGTTTACCTATCGTCTGGTCGTGTTCCTCGCTGGGAGGCTTGGTCACAGCTGGTAACGGTGGAGGTTTGGCGAGGACAACCAGTCCACTGCACACATTTCCCAGCTAATGGAGAATTTGTGAGTGAGAGCCTTTAATTTTCTGAAAGGTGGGTGGATCAAAGATATGATATGATTAAAGGAGAACTAAAGCACGCTGTGCCATGTGGAATAAGTGGACAAAGGGTTCTTTCAGGAGCCTCCTACATGTTTTGTTGTATGTACTCACCCTCTTTGAGGACGGGGTCATATTGGAACAAGGGATTTTATGACAAACGGTGCTTTTCTCAATGATTTTAGTCATTTCATTAACTTCATTCTTTCTAGTTTTTATATACTTAATCCTTTTCTGTTGTCAATAATAAAGCGAGAATAAAACACATCACAAAAATTACTTTACTCTGTTTTCAAGCCACCAGCATCATAAAAGAACTTTTTTTAAAATCGTAAATCAAAAAGAAATGAGGAAAACGGAATAAATAAGACTTGCCACCACTTTACCTGAAATGCTGTGCACATGACTATCATGTTATCAGAAAACATTGACACATCCTCCATAACATCTGTTCTGCTTCTTAAAAAGTGAGCAGGGCACCGCGTGATCCCGCAAACCGCTCACTTAAATGAGCTGCTTTTGGAGAAAGAGTTCCCTCAGTTACCTTCTGATGACGGCGCAGGTATAAGTCATCGTGCCCTGGTTTCCTGCCTTGTGATTAGGTGTCGTTTGTCTCTGATTTATAGCTCGGGGTATAGGAGTTGGTCGTATTCTCAATTACTGGTCTTTACAGACAACAAGGACGATGCATTAACTCATCCTTTATCAACTGAACTTTAAATCATGTTGCATTCCTGTCCAATCACAGCTCACTAATCGTCTCTCCGGGTCCGCTGGGAACGGACCGAGCGCTGAATCATCTGTAGGTGGTCTAATCATCTCAGATCCTCACCCGGACTCATCTTCACTGGCATCCCCCCCTGCCCGACCCCGTGGTGACTTCACTTGAGTCTGCGAGACACACACACACACACACACACACACACACAACCCCATAAGTGGTGGTGCTGACCCAAGAAGACGAATCAGAAAAGCCGCGGGGCTCGGCCTGCCCGACCAAAGGGATGAGGTCATCCGACAGAACCTAATTTTCCCTCAAATTGCACCTCTGATCAGCGCGGTGTTTCCTGCAACAATTACACTGACCCCAAGCCCTCATTAGCAAATAGTGTGGAGGAGAAAAAAAAAAGGAGAAAAGAAAAAAACGGGACAAAGACCAGTTGGTTTGAGAGAAGCAGGATGTTTAGTTCAGAGAGCGTTTTTCTATCTCGCATCATGTCTCGAGGCTCCTCATCGCCGTCTGATTAAGGGGGTTCTGCATCATGTGCTGGGAGTCTGACGGCGAGGCCGCTCGGAGTGAAGTGAGGGGTCACGGTGCCACGTCCCTCACAAGAAGCCGGTTTGAGCTTTTGACAAATGCATCGACCGATTCAAACAAAACAAAACAAAAAAAAAAAGATTTATGCCATTTTAAAGAACACCCACCATTAGGAATCCATTTGCAGACATGAGAGTCAAGCTTTTAAAGCAGTGCATTGAGGCTGTTAGCTATTTTTGGGGTCTTTCTTTCTTTCCTTGAAGAATGAGGCACTTTTGGAAACGTTAACTCGTACTGCTACAACTCTGAAAACGTGCCACGAAAGCATCCAATTAGGAGGCTCATGTTTCTCCTTACCACGCTCACACACAAAGACAAACACAATCACAGAGGCAGACCCTTTTAAAAGACAGTATGCACCTGGCACCACCGAGGTCAGATACAGGACAGCTACGGTATCGTGTGTTTATTATCTTTTAGCCGCGCTAGCAGCGAGGCTTTATGAACGGGTCCAGCGCTTTGTCCAGACTGAAATAACAACCGTGTGATTGCTGTCACATATCGTAGAGACATTCATGGTGCCCAGAGGATGAAACCCAATGACTTCAGTGATCCGCTTCCCTTTAGCTTCAGCGCCACCAACAAGTTTTCACTTATCCAATGAAATATCTCAGGATTTATCGGGTGGATTGGTACCTTGCTGGTGATTTTGAGTGTTGGGTTACAACCATTGGACTGATTGTCAGGACATTTGATGACCATTTTACATATTTGGTGATCCCGTAAGTTGTATTCTTGCGCTGTAATTAGCTAAAAGTTTGAATGTGATGCCTACTTATGGAGGCATTAGCAGAGCAATCACAAAATCACTTACATTTGGAGCGTCTAATTAGAATATTCATCAGTGTTGTCTGCTTTAAATGATGATGATCACTTTGTTTTTGCTGCGCTCAAACAAAATGAATGAGCGAGGGTCAATGCACCCTTGTCTTGTTTGCAGAACAAACATGATATTAGAGCTGACTACGAGGTGATTTGCTAAGATGGACAGTTTGGCGATGCAGGACCTTGATTCAGCACAAAGAACACGGGGCCCTCCCAGCAAGAGCTGGAAAGTGTGATAATTCATCCGTGCTGCTGCAGGCCAAACAGCTCCCACTTGAGTCAGCGTGATCTACGAGTGTCCGTGAGCCCCGGACACATGTAAATGTACACCAAACTAATTGGTGCCGCAACAGTCAGGGGGTTTAAATCAGCAGTTGTATCACCTGTTGCTTCAAAAGGGAGAGGCGGTAGCGAGAGATTACGTTATGATTTGTTTCAATTTCTCCGTTTTATATCTATTTGACAGAGTGCCCGGGTTTGCTCTTTCATCTGTGTGTTTTCCTGGTATTTTAACTTCATTTGAAGTTACATTCTTAGAGGTAATATTCTCTTGAATTATGCCGCTTCAAAACATTTTTTTTAGATGGAAGGAAAGACAATTATATTGTCACGGCTTGAACATGCACCCAAAGCCTGCAAATGTGCAACTCCAAATAATATGTGTTATGTATTCTGACTCTATGGTAGTGATGGTGCACACGGATTCAGGGAGTAAACTTTAAAATAATAAAAACAAAACAAGTCTCAAGCAATGGATAGAATTGTTTGGCTGGTCATAAACAACCAGTTTTGCTTTGCAAACTCCACCCCTGTAATTTTTTAAGCTGGCAAGAAAACCAACAAGGCAGGCAAAAAAAAAAACTGCAAGGAAAACAAAACACTTCTTCACACAACAATACAAATGATCAGTTTTCATCCAACCAGAGTATTAAGGCAAAAAGCCAGTCTGGCAGGTTTCTTTGCGTCCTCAAAAAGGATGACTAATCTTTCACACAGGATCCGTACACATCCGGCTCAGTCTCACCGTCTAACCAAGCGTTCAGGTGCACCACAGGGCAGCGAAGCTTTTCGGTCATGGTGACCAATGCTTTTCCATACACCATCAATGCAACAGAACAAAATGAAATGCCTCTATTTATATTTTCATGACATGCTGTGCCTTTCTAAAGCCCCTTTCACACATGCGCTACGGCCCTGAAGGTATTCATAGATTCCCCCGAGGAGCTAAATGTGAGAATGTTAACGTCTAAATCAGTTAAACCGGATATTAAACGGACGTTACCCTGCCAGCTCCAGAGTACAAGGTCTGTGTAATGTCCAACCGAACCCATGTGCGAATACAGTGAGGGAGCGGGTGTGTTGATAACGTTGTCGTCGGTCATTTGCACGAAGACGCCGACGAAAACTGTCAAACTGGAGAGACGATGAAACTCAGGGACACCTGTCGGTCAACGTCAACCCTAAAAATCGTCAAAGGAAATTGAAGTAGCGGCAAGAGACTCGTTGCTAATGATCAAATTATGAACGGGCTACGTGGCCGCGGTGTTGCGTCATGCCTCTGCACGCTCCGAGGCGCCGCTCCCCGTCTGAACCTAACAGAGTATTTCCAATAGGTGAGAACGCGTCAATCATGTGTGAGAAAGGAAAACTCCAGAGGCCAGAAGCCGAAGATAGATGATAACAGGAAAAGACTAAAGAGGGAGAGAGAGAGAGGGGGGATAGAGAACGACATCCGATGGTGCCTTGCAGGAATCAAACTGGGAGACTTTGTGATTCAGGCCACCAGGGTGCAGAGAAGGACTGTACTGCACATGCTCTATGACCAGAAACGCAGAAGCCGATTGTATTGAACTGAATGAGGGGCCATATTTGAACAGAACATCCCCGACTCCACCACGTGTGCAGTGTTTTTCGGTCGGGAAGCAGGTGATGGATCAATACCTCGACGATGTAGTAGCAACTGATGCAATGGGGCGTGGGAGCAGAAAAGTCTGCCTGAAGAAGGGAAGTGTCTCAACCTGATAACTGTCCACCTCGTGTCGTTCTTCTCGTTCTTTTACTCTTCTTCTTTCTTCCCCTGATCTTCAGCTGGTTCCTTTTCTTCTCCACCACAACAAATTCGCCTCATCTCTTACTCATCATTCTGAATGATTCATTGCAGCAACCCACCATCAAGCGCTGATAAAACAGCTTTGACATTCAAAAATATTTTTGCCCTCCTCATTACTGCCTCATTGTTCGTCTCTTACAGCGTCATTGTATCAAGACTGTCCTGTGACAGGCTTTTACATTGTTGGATCTATTTCTGTCAAACACCGCATGCTTTCATTTATCTTCACTGTGTAAACTTGACACCAAAACCTCAACTGTCATATCGAAAAATGGGTGGGGACGGATTAAATATTTGACCTTTGCTAAAGAAAATATTAACATATTTCCGTAGTGATCTCGCGCTGGCTGCCACGCTCATCAGGGGAAAATAGAAACTCTGGGCTTGTTTGGATGACGTTGAAGCTGGTGTCCTCGCGGCGCTCTTTGATGTCCAAGGATTGTGTTAGCGTGTGGAGACAGCTAATGCAGCCCATACCTGAACTGTACCTGAAGGACAAAACATGTCGGAGAAGCTGTCCACACAGAAATGATCTGTCGAGCGTTACAAAAGGCAGACGCGGATTTTGACAACCCTTTGGTCAGTTGAGCTGTTACATGAAGGGACTGCACGCTGCATGAATTAAACCAGCAACTGGCAGGTGATACGCACAGTAAACTCTCAACTTTAGCTCCACTCTCCACTCCGAAACACCCGAGTTGGAGCTTGAGAAGACTCCCTGGAGTTAATCATCCCAAACTAAGAGCTAACTAGCTGGCATGCTAGCCACCATCAGATGACTTACATGTATAATTCTGTGTGTAAATGAGGTTTGACAGCAGGGGTTACTGGAGACCAGCTCGCTATGAGATCACACCAGTCGCGTCGCCAAATGGGGCCAAGCGCCGACTCCACTTCCTGCAACCCCTACTTCCACCGCCCCCGCCAGGACCACACCCATCCTCAAACTGGCCTTTCATTTAGATCTCAACCACACACCTGTACGGTTTGTGACTGGTCGACACGATCCGTCCACAGACAGACAGACAGGTATATAAACACCTGGCAAACTACCCAAAACTGCTCCTGTGGTAGTTTTTGCTCTGGTGACTCACATCCAGACTTAAAAAAACAATCATTATCAGCTACATGCTACAGCTGGTAATAATGAAACAACCCATTCCCTATCAACTCTGCAGTTGCATTTGAATACTGTTGATGTGTTAATGCCTACGTGGTATTTTTATGTAATTACGCAGCATAGTTTGGCACCATGCTCATGCATTTTACATAGTTCTTACATTAGATCATATTTTGCATACAGGGAAACAACGACTTTCAAAATCAAATCCCAGTTTAATTGTTTTTATTTTATTCAGGTTTTCATCTATACATCTGCAGTCCAGTATAGTATGGATAAAAAAATATATATATAAAAAAGTAGTGTCAAAGTGTTAGTGTTTTATGATAAATGATTCATTTTGCACACATTCAGATAAACCTGATGAACTTGGAGCATTTTAATGAATCATTTCCTTCATGTAAAACTTAAACTATATTATTATGAAGTAACATTCTCCCCAGCAGTCTCGATATGCGTCACATGGTTGCATTTGAAAGTTAGCAACAAAATCGTCAACATGTTTTTCATGTCTCCAACATGAAAACATCTAGTTGATAATAAGGGAGATGGAGATCCTCATTGTCTGATTGTCAGTTTGCAGCTTTTGTCCATCCTAAAACAGACCTTTCAAACCAGGTCTCACCAAAAGTCAAGTCACACCCCAATATGCAGCCAGGATTTCATGCAGAAACACAACTACAAATGATAATTATGATCTCACCGCTATTTCATGGCACGTACAAATGGATTAAAAGATAGACAAAAGTATTTATAGTGTATGTCTGAGGCCCTGAACTCCTGTTAGTCACTGTGTTTTTGTAAGCACCTCTCCTCGGTGAAACATACCTGGCTGCTACCAAACGTATCCTGGCAAATGTTGGACAACTCTCAGCAAGTTTTCTGTTCCTGCATTGCTTTTTGACAGTACAAATGGTCTCTGAGACAAACAATACAAATGTCCAAATGAGTTGTCATAGTCAAATGCATATGCCATGTTTCAGTCAATCATCTCCACCCGACGTGTAACCTCGCTCCTACGTGGCAAGCCGACACCACAGTTTGTGTTCTTTCAAATTGTTTTCATCTTTTTCTGTACGGCTGACACATCAGTCGACTGGCACGCCGATCGGGTGCCTTTGCACATGCTCCTGCTTGTTTCCTGACACACGTCGAGGCCGACTTGCCAGCGGAGACGGCGGTGCTGTCACTGCAGACACCTGATTCAAAAAAATGTTGCAAATAGTTTGCGAGCAGATATGTGCTGGCTCGTCGGCTCCGTCGCGGGGCTTTTGTGGTTCAACAAGAGGGAACTGAATCCAGCGAGCGTGGAGACGGAGGGAGAGCCAAAGGTGCGATGCAAAAGGCAGGACGGGGAATTACAAGCACGAGGTGATGCGGAAGCAGCTGAGGAGATCTCGTGAACAAAAATGATAAAAACAATAAATTATGCTGCATTTTTAAACACTACCTACCCAGTATTCAGGAAACATATTGGCATTGTGCGATTTGGCACGGATACGTTGAATCTTGACAATTTCGCTTTCGGTTTGTGCAAATTATGTAAAAAAAAAAAGGAGTTAAATTATAAAAAGTTATGCGGTATAGGAATGTGTGTAACATGTGAGCGAGTCAAACAAACACAGGACTTTCCCCCAGGTGACTGTTGTTCGTGTCCCGTGTGAAACCAAACGTAAACGTAAAGTTGTCACACTCGTTGCGTAACATTGTGTAAGAAACTCCGCTACGAGCAGTTAGCACGTCTTCACGCTTGTTATGTTGTCACATCACGTTGTTATTATAAAAACACAACCATAACCAAGTTTTGTTGCCAAAACCAAACCAACCGTTTCACAACGTTAACCTCGTGGTAATGTGCGTTTCTTTTAATGTGAGAGGAGGCTGATATGAAACGTAGTCATGAAACAGATTTTAGGTTCAGAAACATTCAACGTTTGCAGAAATGTACAATGTCAACATTGTTTACGAGCGACTGAGTTCTGCATAACCCTTTGAAATGCATCCTTTTGGATGTGATTAAGTCTTTCATTTGTTAATTCGGGCAAACGTACTATTCTTTTATTTCTCAGCTGTGTGTAGCTTTGTGTGTTATACAAATTAAGCAACCGCCCCAACAATGTCATTGTAAATTCTGTCTCGCAATTAAACGCTACAGGACAATGAAGAACTGTTTCCCAGCTCTGTTGTGACTACAGCCGCCCTGTTGTTCTCCACGCTCAGATGGGAAAAAGTCAGTTCAGTTTAGGAATCACACTCCTGCAAACTGGCAAAGCCAAAACCAACGGTCCAACGTCTCCCATTGTCGTTCCAGGAGATGATTTCCAATGCCACCCAAGGCCTGCAACGAATGACTCAGTGTTTCTGAGCATCAAAGCCGCGCTGCGCAATGTGGCGTCTGACCTGCGAGGTCGCTGGACTCCATGACATCAGAGCCAGTATCACGTCATGGTCAACCTCAGCCCCTGAGTGCTAATTAACACCAGACAGAGGGATCATGGACAAGGCTCAGGGCATTACCATCCATCACTGAGCAGCTTACTTTGTTTATTTGCAGATGTTAGAAGAGAGAATAATAACAGATTGTGCAAATTAGGAGGAAAGAAAACCCCATGGGATGTATAAATTATCAAATAAAAAAGGTGGGTAAACTTCAGCGTCTGCTACGTCCCAGCATCCCCTGCCACAGTCTCCAGAGCTGATTACACTGCAGGCTCCTCTCTCATGTGACCCAGCGGCCCGTGAAGCGTCGTCAACCTTTTATGAGACGGACGGGCCCAGAACAGAGGCCTAAAAGCTTACACATGAAAGAGACAATGTTTGCTTTGCTGCCTTTAAATGGACTCGGAGCAGAGCGGCGGAGAGACGAAGAAATGAAGGAAGAGAAATGGAGCAAAGCCGATGCTACGGTTTCGTGGAAGATCTTTCTCTAAACAGTGAGCGGCGAGTCCTCCCTGTGCTTTTAAACCTGAATTGATGTAGATTCCAGGCGTATTTTAAGTCCGTCTGTGACGCCTCGACTCACCGGCGGGGTGGAATTTCGTAGGGGTGCGAGAATCTGGGCCGTAATGGGCATTCCAGCGCCGCAACATTACCACTGTTTCCCAACAATCAATCATGGTCAGCGCGCTCCAGGGAGACGGAGGGAAGAGAGGCTGCGAGAGTCCGTCTCTTCTGTGCGTGAGCCGTACTGTCTGTTACTGTAAGGTGGTATTTATAACAGCTTATCTAATGCAGAGTAAATGGTCAGTCACGTTAATGTTTACAGAATTTTACAAACAAATGTATTGCTCCTCAAGTTGCCTAAAATAAATGCTATTTGGGGCGTAGCCATGAAGGATGAATACATATTTTTACGCCAGATAACCAGTCGAAGAACTAAACAGTACATCCGCACACCTTAAGAAGTTATCTTTAGCTCTGTGCCACATATAAATCAGTGAGATGGAGCAGAACACTGCCAAGGTTAAGAGTGTAACTCCCTCTGTGGCCACCCATATTAAAACATGCAGCCACAAGTTAGTCTGTTCTGGGTTAAAGCATCCACCAAACTACATGTTACACTGACTTTAACACAGCCATGTAAAGCTTCTTTCAACGATAATGCCAGTGACCACCGCGGCTGGAGGTTTGCAGAGAGCAGCAGTCTGCCTGTGTGTGGTGGTGCTTCTCCAATGTAATACATGGATATTATATAAGTTGCATTTGCAGGAGGCTTTACTGTGTCAGAGAAAGATGCTCTGTAACTGAAGATGATGCTGCGCCAATGGGTTTCACTTCCTGTCTGGGCATGGACTACAGCGTGTTTTACAACGATCAGCGAGTAAAAAGACTTGCTTCTGTCAGCGGAGTCTCTTGACTTTGAGGAGAGCATATTTACTGTGTGATTGCCCAAATCCCTGCCGCATGGCATCGCACCAGAAAAGGGACAAACGTGTTTTCAACACTGCACATCGGCGATGGAGCCAATAATTACAGTGGACTTCTGCAGAATCATTTGTCCTGTGGATGAATACAGATTGCAACTTTTCCCACTGAAGACAAAAACCAGATGTTACTGGGTGTAGGTGGGTTTCTTTGTCCAGTGGGAAAGGCCCTTTAGAAACATAAGTACGGGTGCATGCGCTTGAGATATTTCTTCCTCCACATTTCTTTTTTGAAAAGCTGGACCATGTGATCGGCAGGGAAGCGTCACTAACTTAGGGATGCCTGGCGGTAGATTATCGAGCTTTAAGTGCAGTGGCTGCCCAGATGAAGTTTAAAGGTGTGACCTATATAGTTTTCTCCAGGCAGTATCAGTCAGGCGTAAATTTATATCACTCCTAAAAAGACTAACTTTCTGGCAAACCGCTCCCGGTGAAACAAACGGTTACACGTCAAACCTTTTCCGTTTGAAGAAGAACTGGTCCTCTGCGAGTGTGTTTTGCAGCACGGAGGCATTGAGGTGCTGGACAGCTCCTGACTCTTTGACAGTGACACTGCACATACGCACATTTAGACATCGCCGACGGCCGGCACATGTGCTCCACTTTGCCATCGGATCATGCTCCATCTAAACAGAGGAGGGAGGCGGACGAAAGGGCGTTCACCGCCGGGCTCCACACATACTCAGCTAATCAGGAACTGCCCTGCTTGGAGACACGGTGAATAACAGCATGCAGTGATAAGGTCACCAAATGAACTAAAGCTGGAATCAAGAATCTGAAGCCTGTTTTAATCCGTGACCAACAAGATTAGTGGAGGAGTCACTCGGGGGACCCGAGCTGTACTGGACACACAGAGAAATGAAACATCCACCTTAAAATGGAAGTTACATACTGGCTAAAAGCTTAAAGTGTATTTCAGAAACACACTCAACTTCAAAGTGATGCTGAGGAGCAGTGAAACTGACATCCACGGCTTGATTCTGTGGGAAAATAGACTTCACTTCACTTCCCACTGTACAGAAATGAAGCCAAAATGTCCCGGATGCAGAGGCGGCCATCTTGCACGTTTGACGTTAGAGCTATAGATGGATGACGCAACAGGTTTGCAGAGGCCAGAGGTTCAAAAGTGTCAGGGCACCCTGTGGCATTCACCTATAAAATATCACTCAAAGAGACAAGTACCAACCAGGAGGAGACTCAAAATGACCACGAAGAAACACAAAACAAAGAGACACAACATGACTACAGAAGAGACAAAAGAACGACAAGAACAAACAAAATGACAACAAAGAGACACAACTTTACTGCAGGGAGACACAAGGATATAGAAACGTACGAGAGAGACAAAAAGACACGAATCAACCAGAATGTGTGCGTAGCTTGTTCGCGTGAGACCACCACAGCTGTCAATAATGACGTCACAAACCCTCTATTATAGCACCACATAACTGATGAAAACAATTTAACAGAAAATATACAAAAATCAGAATCAGAATTTAAGTTAATTGATTTTACGTATACTTTGATTTTTTTTCTTGTTGTCCTATCCGCTAATATGGAGGGGGCGGGGCTAATGACCTATACTGCATCCAGCCACTAAGGGGCAATCGAGATGTTTCGGCCCTACTTTCTGTGATAAACAGACACCCTAACCCCTGGAGGTGAGGCTCTGCACTGGTCTCAATATATAAATACAACCAGTACTGTTATAAAAACACCTGGTACACAGAGTCACTCCATAGTTTAACAAACTGTTTACATTTTGCACTGCATGCATGTCTGTGTTTTACTTTGAAAGGAAGGATTTGGGTGTAAACCACAGTGAAGATACTCCAGCTGGCCCCTTCCTCTTCAAAGGTTTGTTTGAGGATTACAACTTGTCTTTCTTTATAGCGATAGTGACCTGAGATGAAAGTTTTTATGGAAATCTCCTAGAAATCTGAACCCCTCCGTGTGTTTTCCGTACAGCAAAAAGCACAAAGAGACAGTGAAAAGCCTGTGTGTCTGGTGGAAGCTGTGCAATATGCAAAACAAGTCTGTGTCTTTTCCCAAAGCAAAAGGCAGCCCGGTCTCTGAAAAGGTTCCATACATGAGGTAGCGAGGAGAATGCCACACAGGCTAAAGAGACGAACTGGGGAGAGGAGAGAATACACTTTCTCCCTCCCTCTCCTTGCTCAGTGATCCAGCACAGTGAACACAAAAGCTACTGTTTGCCAGTGTGCCGAGGAATCCAACCAGTTACCTCGATGACAGAAAGGCCTGCAAAGTGCTTCCCATAGAACACGCGGGCCCGTAGGCGACGCCATGGACGGGAACGCCGAGGGACGCCACTCGGTGGGAAGTGAGATACGTCACATGACGAAAACAATGTTCAGAATTATACTCACTTACAACTATGGATCCGACTATTTTTAGTATGGTTTAACAAAATGAAAGTCAAGGTATAACTTTATTACAATGACATGATCGGCGTCAATCCCAGAGCCCAGCACGGCGCCCAGGAATTGTATCCTGACACTTTTTAAATTTTTTTTTTTTTTTTACAGTTTTTCACAGTTTTACAACAAACTGCGGGTTTCAAGATATCATAAAAAGTATAATTCCTTATTACATTTATTTTTTTTGCATGAAGCCTGCATCATATGTGAAAAGTAACTCTTTTTGAGACCAAAAGAAATCTGAAAGTTCACAATTTAACAATATCGGATGGGAATTGCAGTCAATACAGGATTGTTTGCGAACCCTCACAATCCAGGATGAATCCACAAGTTTGTTTTGTTTGAGTTTCTATTCAGTCAATCATTACATACAATAAAGCCACAATCCAGTATACAAAACAGAAATGACTGAAAATGTATAGGCAGAAGCATAAATGCTTCTACTGTATATTCCTATCCTAAATTCTTATCAATAAAATCAGATAATGAATTAGATATAAAGAATATATGTACAAATATTCCGTTCACACTTTTAACCCTCAAAAAGTGTTTAATCAGCAATCCTTTTGAAAACACAAAATGAGTTGACCCTTCTTACATTCATGTTAGCGTTGTTCCATAATCTAACTCCTATAAAGATTCATCTTTTAATCCCTCTTTCTATCTGTTTTTTTTTACAGTGAACTTACAAACATCTCTCAAATCATATTTACACTCAGGTGTTGAAAACAACCTTTGCACGCAGCGTGGCAGTGACTTTACTTTGACTCTGAACATTGTTTGCATTTCTTTAAAATACACCAAATGCAATGCTTCCCGCTGCTTTTAGAGGAGCATAACTCTCGGCAGGCTCACACATTTTATCCTGTGAGTGTTAATCCGGGGAACACAGTCCCACTCGACAAATTATGCATAGAAATAGGGGATGCCATTTATCTTCATTGGAGGGGAAATCTGTCTCGCTTGAGCATCTCAGTCGGGGGAAAAAGAAGCGTTCACAAAATGAGAAACTAATTACCGGCCAGATAAGACCCGATGATGAGCTTTACAAGTTCCTCTCCATCGACACGGTTTAGTGCTGCACCTTGTCAGGGTTTGATGGGTGAGAGTACGTCGTTTCAGGAGGAGGCGTGGCCTGCTGTGTTACACGTACTTCAACAACGATGAGGTGAGGTCATCGGTCTCCAGTTCTCAATGGCATCGAGGAACCGATCTCATGAGGGGAGAGTTCACAGATTACATATTTTAGAGATGAAATTCGAGTAATGGATTTGTACTTTCCGCTACAAAAATAGACACATGGCATTCAAGAAATGCACTTGAGTTTATTTTATTTTTTCCACCTGTAGCAACTGTCTCTCCTGTGTTTTATTTAGACGTGCATTCCAACTGGCCCACATGTAGAGGAAGGTTTATCATACCTGTCATACTTTCAGAGACGTTCCCCTCCCTCGTGGAGCCTAATATGCTCAGTCACATTCTCAGGATGAGACCACACAGCCGCACAACCAACAGTTGCAGCCAAGCCACCTGATTGGTCGCTGATGCGTTCCAGCCGCGCCGGTAATCCCACAATGCACCGGGTGAATATGAGGAAAAATTGGAAATGGTGTCGATACTAACTCAGCTCGAGGACAATCCGTGTCAGCCCCATATTTGTAATTTATTCACGCCGACGCTCTTGAAGAAAAGGTACGAGGCCACGTCATCGACGTACACAAAACACGCCGAAGAAGCCTCTCGTGGGTTTTATGGCGATCATAAAGAATGTGTGCACACTCTTCACTGGGACTCTCAGCGCTCTTTTTCCACCGGTCTACTTTGTTATCCTGAACACATCTCGTCACTGCACAGTATGTTGTCCTTTTTTATTTATCTATTTCCATTTTTTATTTGTTTCAGTGCAGTTTATGTCCAGAAGAAATTCTTCTCTTCTGTTTTCCTGATGTCCAATTTTAGAGGTGAAGATGTTGGCCGTCGTATCTGAACAGATTCTTTATGTGGCTGCTGGTTACAATCCTGCAAATGGTCTCCAGCTGCATGTCATTACGCATCCCTGTGTGGCAGAATGACAATAATGATCCTTGGAGGTTGTCAGTAAGTTACAGAGCAGTCAACATATATTGCCAATAAACACTTCATTTTCAAATGAGCAACTTGTGGAGTGAAGGAGATTAAAGTGGAGGGTTGCTGAAAAAGAACCAGAAAAACACCGTCTGTCTGTCTGTCTGTCTGTCTGTCTGTCTGTCTGTCTGTCTGCCTGTCTGTCTGTCTGTCTGTCTGTCTGTCTGTCTGTCTCTCTGTCTGTCTGTCTGTCTGTCTGTCTGTCTGTCTGTCTGTCTGTCTGTCTGTCTCTCTGTCTGTCTGTCTGTCTGTCTGTCTGTCTGTCTGTCTGCAGGTGTATTGCTGTCGGCATCACCAGGCAGAACCCCACAAGGCACAAGAAAGAGAGCCCGGCCCAGAAACGCCTGCCAGAGGGACCTCAGGGCTGACCTCCAGCAGGGCGGGCTGACAGTGGAACAAGTGAAAAGGAAAGGCCGCGGCAGGAGACTCTGGTGCACTGTGATCAACGGCCTGCGCTCTATCAAATGGAAGCTTGTGGGTCAAGTTAAATAAGTGTGTATCGCTGAGGACACAAGGAAGCGCAGTGTTGAGTGTGTGAAGTTGTTTGGATGAGCAGTTCTCGAGAAAGCTGCAAGCAACGATACCGGAGGCCCGAGCAATCGGCTGAACCGGCACTGCGTCCCCTCCCCCGAAGACCCCACATTGGTGTTTACAGTAGTTGCTTGTGCGGTTGCTATAGTAGCATGTAACCAAAGCTTTCAGGGTACTTTGCTTTCAATATCGCACAAAACTAAAGACTACAGACCAGACCCATACTCTCTAAAATAACACAAGGTAACAACCTTAACAACCTTAAACATGAAGCGAAGTTGTCTGGTGAAATGTTAAAAAACAAGTTATTGTGCATCAGACCCTGCAGCTCAGGTGCAGCTGCGTCTTCAACAGCGGCTTTAAGAGTGAAGTGCACGGTCGGTTTCAATGCGATGACGATGTCATGCAGATGGGCCGGGGTCTAATGCAACGGAGAGCCGAGGACCGGCTCAACAATACGACATTCACTTCGGATCACATTGAAATCTGTCAAAAAGCTCTCGGGTGCATGGAGTAAACCTGACGGCGTCCGGTTCCTTCAGAACGGACCAATCCGTTCCGGCGTCACGGCCTCGTGGGTGTTTTTGTCAAACGGAGGCGGGTTTGATTCTGAGCAGAGCTCGGCACTCCACCTCTCCAGCGTTACGTAAAGCGTGAGCCGCGACTTGGCACCGTCCGCTCGCAACGACGCTGCATGAGAACATGACTGAGCAATGCTAAACCCATGACCCCATCACGATGTTATACCCCCCCATCCATGCCTCACTCTCTCCATTTTAAAAGCTCTCCTCCTCCCTTCCTCTCTTTTCAGTGGAATTTGAAGATGAAGCTAGGCTTTACTATTTTGGAGGACGTGCAGGAGAAGTGGAAGCAGTATTCATTCAAATCATTGACTTCATAAAACATTGAAAATGTAAGAATACCTCATGGCAAGTATGCAGACAAATACAAGTACTCAATGAAAAGTATAAGGACGCACTATGGGAGCAGTTGAACTGTTTGGTGGTTTGATATTAAATAATGCCTCATATTTCAGAAACTGATCCTTAAAATCCATCGACTATGAATCATGGCTGCAGTTTCAAAGTAAAAAGTACATTAAAGCTGAGGTTAGTGCTTTTTATAAACATTTTTGTAAATTTGAATATATAATTGCTCTGAAACAAAAAAGAGAAGAAAAAAATCCTTTCAATATAAATATTTGTAAAATATATAAAGTTGTACTTGGATGCAACACTACTCATTTTGGTTCCACTGTACATACATATATATATATATATATATATATATATATATATATATATATATATATATATATATATATATATATATATATATATATATATATAATTATCAGCACTGGCCCTGAGATGGATAACGTTAGTACACTACATAGTGTGAGTATAGCAGTATTCATTGTTTGAATAAATGAGTAGTATTGCAGTAGTAATGGCTGTGATATGTAGTAGTAATGGCTGTGATATGTAGTACTATAGCAGTAATAGATTCATAGCAGCAGTGTTGAGTAATAGTGGTGGTTCAAATGAAGTGGTCTATTGAGCAGTAGTAGTAATAGTACCACCAGTGTTCGTAGTAGTAGTAGTAGTCGTAGTAGTAGTAGTACTTTTTCAGCCATACAGCAGTAATACTTGTGTCAGTCAGAGTAGAAGTAGAGTGATATAGTAGCAGTTGTTTTGGTATTTGTGACAGTAGAAGTAGTTGTAGTAGTCTGGCTTCCTCTCTCCTGCCTGCTAAGACTTGCAGGTACAAGCGGTACACTTTGTACCACAACACAATCTGAGATACCGTATCCTCTGATCTCTTTCATCCTATTTATTTTGCATCTCATCCCCCCATTATACATCCTCCCTCATCTCTCCTGCCACTTATTTAATCACACACGAAACGGCGCCACAAATCAAATCATATCCAAATATCCTCGCCGTCGTCGTTTAGAGTGGCCGCTCTCGTCAGCACTCTTTTCATATTTACAGCCAAGTGACGTGAGCTACGGGGATTTCACCAAATGTCTTTTTCAGTCACACGTACACGCGTAACTGCCACTGTGAACGCGTACAATATTGGGATTTTAAAAAGGTTGAGAGAGACAGAAACCACACGCACGTCGAGTTGCTCAGTATATACCAGCCGTTCCAACGTGCTCCTCCACACAAATATATATATATATATATATATATATATATATATATATATATATATATATATATATATATATACAGTAAATGCCTTTTCTTGTGCAGTATTATGACCCTCTCTGTCTTGCGAGGAGTAAAAGAGTCATGATTACTGATAAAGTGATTGCATGTTTCAAAAGTTTACATTTTTGCAAGTTGCACCATTAAAATATGAACATGAATATTTTGGGTTCACAATAAATAACAAACCCATCAAGTGGAGAGTTACAGCGAGAGCTCTGGACTACCTCAACAGAGAAGCATAAATCACCTTTTACACTGCCGGCCAGTGTGTTCATGTGTACTTGTATCAATGACACTGTGGGGACATGAACCTGGTCACACAAGCACATTGTGAGGACTCCCCGTCAGTAAAGCCGATGGGGGAAGCAGGAGAGCTCGCATAGTGAAACTGGTGCTCCTGATCCATCATTTAAGAGACCTTTCACAATATAAAAGCAGTGTGTGGCCCCGTTGTTGATGTCACACACGAGTTGTTCTGCTCCACATGACCTTCGGCTCCTTTACATCCAGATTCAAGACTTTTCTGTTTCCTTTAATTGACCCAGATTCAATGATATTAATCAATGTCTGCATCTCACCGCTGCATTGTGTTTCCAAAACTGCACTGCTACTTTTATTCTATTTTTTGCTTCTGTTTTTAAATGTTTAATTAATGTTCTTAATTGTTATTAAATCTCATTTTCTTCTACGTTATGTTTTAATGCTTTTACTTGTTGAAATGTGCGTTACTAATAAACTTGCCTTGCAGGCGTCTCAGGGTTCTTGCACGTCTGGAGTTGAGTTCAAAATGTACATTGAAGTCATTTTAGTTCTGGTCCAGTTCTTAAGTCCACTGACTTTTTTACAAACCAACCAAGAGGGTAAACATGGAGATGCAGATGGACCGGTAACTCCATTGGACGGTCTTGGCGGTCGTCATCCTGCATCATCAGGACCGACACGGGAAAATCCCATTGCAGTGACTGACGGCAGTTTATGCATGGCTTTACGTCTGCTGTGTCTCTTTACGTTCTGTGATTCATAAAGGACTTACGGCATTATTGGCATAATGAGACTGTGAATCTACTACACGTTATAATCACCATCACTTTTCAATGGAGTTGATGATCTTAATAAGCATGTGTAATCGGATTAAATCAGGGAGGTGCTTGTATACTTACAGATCAATAGGATCACAGAATGTATGAAAGTCAATGCAAAGTCTTTCTAATTGACCGTAACAAGTGTGTCTGTGTGATTGAAGCAGAAGTAGCTTCCACAGGCTTTAAAATGGGTATTTTAACAATATTTCATCACTAATAAACTAGTTTGATGACAAAATATACGCTCAGCATGTTCAAGGGCAACAGAGTTGAGTTCAGCTCAGTTTAGTTGAGCTTGGTTTCGGCTTGACGTGCTCCATTAGCCCCGCCCTCAGAGACTGAAGATCCAGCTCAAGCCGAGGCCGCAGCCGGAGCCCCGCCCCCAGCGCCCGGCGCCCGGTGACGGACCGACCATTGTGTCTCCACCTCTGCAGCGGCCCAGGATTCTATGAAAATTGAATAATCACAGGTGAGTTACTGCTTTGACAGGGAAGTGAAATATTCCTATATTGTATAAACATGACATCACTCGCTATAAGCTGAAACTGGCGATCGTCCACAAGTTATTAAACGGAGGGATCCAATGCTTTGTCTCTGGGGTCTCGATGCTTCTCTTTGCAGCTTTTTCTAGCTGACAGATAAATTCCGATAGCAATTTTTTAAATAAATATTTGTGCTAAAGAAAATGATTAACTGCAGTGCTGTTTTGTGATATATTGTAATACTATTTAAAGCAGTTAAAGAACTCACAGATGTTTTTTTTGTGTTCTTTCTTCCTCTAAATTGAGTCCATACTCATACACATCAATGTCCTTACAAACAAATGGATAGTTTTGGTTATTATATTTGAAATGTTTCTGTTTTAGTACAAACTGTTTTTTTTCTGAGCAATGCTTAGCTCAAAGGTCACGTCGCTGTATTTACATGGTCGTTTCTTTCTGGGGGTACATTTTCATTTCCCTGTAACCATCTGAACCCTCCAGTCCCCTCGGTACTGCCCCTTGAGTTCAGACACTGAGCATCATCTACTGGGGTTGATGACAGAGAAACATTATCATCATCTAGATAAGCTCTGTTTAACACCAAGACATTTTCTTTTATTGCCTCTTGGCACTTTTAGAAACATTCCACTTATTTTGTCCGTCCTCCACTCATCCATAAAAACTGATAAAATAACCAGACTCAAACACTTTGGAAACAGTTTTTTTTTTGGTCACACAGTAAATGCCCCTTTTTTTTACTTGTATCCCTCTTCAATGTAATCCAGATGTTTATTAGTTAAAGAATATCTGTGGGAAAAAAAAGAGACGACATTCAAAACAAAAGGACCCAAATCTGTGGGGGCATTTCTGTCATATTTTTCCTCCCTGGGGAGAAGACGTTGACACACATCTGCAGAGCTTTTCTGACACTGTCAAGTGATACTTTAAAACACTGTTATGGTTATGATTATAGTTATGCTCAAGGAACTGTGAGAAAGTATTTCAACAAGCATTCTCAAGCGAGGAGGAGGACACTGGACGTTGCCGTGACGTTTCATTGTGGATGAGATGGAGAACAACGTACGAGTGACTTCAGTACATCAGCATCAGTCCATTCTGCTGCCTGTCTTTATATTTTAGAGCTCTGCCACATCGGCAGCATTTGTATTTCTACTTGAGGTCTCATTCGTGCCAACCGACTGGCAACGATTTCCCACAACTTGGATTTTTGAGCCGCTCACTTTTTTCCCGCTAAACGCGCTTCGCTTTTTTGCAGGAGTGCCCCGAATGCCCTTTTCCTCATTGTGGGGACTTTTGCTGGATACCTCGAGCTAAACGTGTTCAAAGTAATGGACCAGGATCTGAAGAGAGAACGGCGGGAGGCAACGGTGTACGGGAGATTTCGGGTAAAGTGTTGGATAGCGCACAGCTCATGTTTGGTGTTTGTGTCGAGCTAACGTTAGCATTCATTATGTGATTGTGACACAGCAAACTGCATAAAATGCTTTGTTTAGTTGGGCATCAAGATGGCAGCGATCCAGACCCAAAGGAATCCTTTTAAAGGGGCATGACAATTTATTTGGCGCCCCCCAGTGGTAGTACAAACAACACCGTGACACACACAGTCAATCATAAATACAATGCATACATTCGCTCTATGATTGTGTACTTTTTCTACAAACAAAAGGAACATTAAAATCATTTCAATTGTTCTCTAACCATACAAAATGGTGCGTAGTGTCTATAATAAAACTAACTGTTGAATTTTATTGAACACACTGAGGAACAGAGTCAATTAACTCGTGAAAGGAAAAGGTCCTGTTCATTGCTATTATTTTCTTCTGCAGGCATCATCATCATCATCTTCCTCACAGCTTGGTCAAATCATCCTGGACTGAGGCCGTCTGATGTCCCATTCATAACGTCTGACAGGTCAGCAGGAGCTGCTGTAATCTGATCATAGATAATCTGTGGGGTCATACATCACAGCTGTATGAAAAACACTCTCCGTTTGAACTCCTCCGACTTCTTGTACGACTTGTGTGCGAACAAAAACCTCGTGACTGGTCATCCGTCACTATCCGCGTAACCTTTACATGACAAAGCAACAAATTGCCGTTGAGCTGCTTGCTGCGGGTGACATCCCGGCTTCAGGGGAGAGTTGTTCTCCTTCCATCTCAAAGCAATGAATCATAAAAATGTGACAAATATGGTTTGACATTGCTTTTTGGGGCTGATTAATGAGTGTAGCTATAGTCGCGGTGGAAAGTCCCACACAGACAGGTTCAAGGATTTCTGTTTAGCACTGGAGCAGGAAAGAAAAGCCTCTTCATGTGTGTCCTGGCACTCAGCACAAGTTGGCGGGTTTCTTGCAATCAGGCTGTTGCCGATGTGAACTTTGAAATGCACTTTATAGCTCGCTGCTGTTTTATATTTTACAGTTTGAGCTGTTCCTACCACAACAACACATTGTTCAATTAGTCATCTACATGCTGGCCCTTTCTGTATTAATTGTACGGTGTTGTAACGGCAGTGAGGCTTGTAATGGAGTTACATTTACCTTCAGTCCAAAAAACAACACACTTACTGGGACACTTCACTTCATAATTCATACTTTTACTTTTGATACAACAGGTTGTGATGGAAGATTGTTAATTCATAGAAGATATGCATGTTGCACTGTTTTTCTTTAGCTTTCAGAATCTATAAATATACGTTGTCCAACCTTTCTTATTACAAATGATATGAACAACAAAGTCACACACATAATAGCCTCCGTAAATATAAGTTGGATTAAATTAAAAAGATAATTGTCTCGTCAGTAAATAAGAACAAGTTTGGTATTGCCGGAAAGTAGAACAAACTTTCTAAAGCACCTGAACCCATCACGGCTCACACGGTCCATCATTAAAAACGTTGGGATGGAAAGTCGCCGTGAGACTCAGAGAGGAGTCAGCAGCCATCTTCGTCACGTGTGAGTGACGGCTGTTTGTTTCCACCTGGCGGCTGTACAGAAGCACCAGCAGCCAGCAGCCCGACGTCATGCTCCTCTTCTGGATGAGAGGAATCTGTGGATGCCCAAACACTGTGATGCCTCCCATCCTCCAAGTATCTGCTTGTGTAGCATGGAGCTCTGACGTCATATATGAATATTGATCTCCTTTCATTGAATTTATTACGACTCAACATTTTTGGGGAGATTTGTTAGTTGTAACACTGCTGTAAGGAAAGAGTGTTTTTATAGAAAGTTAAACAGTCAACATGTAGACAAAAACTAACAGTGGTAAAGTGCAGCAGAACGGCTTTGGAATTAAGATTATACAAGAGGCAGAATAAAACATTTCATCACTTCAGATGAAGTCACAGAACACAAGTCCTAAATACTTCATTTACAAATGAGGACTCCGTCATTTATAAAGAAAGAAAACCCAAGCTCATTAGTCAAGAATGAAAGCGTGCATACTAATGATTTACTAACGTGTATTCATGTTGGAACAATGCGTTATAAATGATGAATTCAGTGTTTATTCATGCTTTACTACTGCTAAATAGTGTGTAGTTATTATAAAGTGCTACAATTACCCTTGAAGAGACCATAACTTTGCCTTATGGTTGAGGGCGTAGTACATTTTGCAGCTAATATTTGTGTATTTTTAAGATACAACCCCATAGTAGCAAGCGTAGCAGCAACAGTAGTAGTAGCATGAGCAGTATCAGTAGTACCATTTGCGGTAGCAGTATTTTGTAAAGTCCTATGCACAGTACTATCATTTGATTGGTCCTGGAAGTCTTGTGAGAAATGAG
Source organism: Clinocottus analis (assembly GCF_023055335.1). Classification (NCBI taxonomy): domain Eukaryota; kingdom Metazoa; phylum Chordata; class Actinopteri; order Perciformes; family Cottidae; genus Clinocottus; species Clinocottus analis. Next base: position 18,989,709 of record NW_027175821.1, read on the forward strand.
AAACTTCAGGTTCCTGCATTGTTTCAGAGCTTCACCACCCAGAGAGGACCTGCCTCCACGCTCGCTGGATACTTTACTGTTGGAAGAGTTACGGCAGTTAAATATGAAATCATCTTCTTCAGCTATAAAAAAAGTCGCTGGTATTTCTGGTGTCGGCGCCAGTGATAGTAACCATGACTTCTTACAGAGCTGTTTGGAAACAACCTCTTCATATTTGTTTGATTTTATTTGTCACCTGTAGCAACATGTTCGTCTGTGTTTTATTTAGACGTGCATTCCAACTGGACTACATTTAGAGGAAGGTTTATCATACCTGTCATTCTTTCAGAGCCATTTCCCTCCCTTGTGGAGCCTAATATGCTCAGTCAGACCACACAGACGATTATGCAACAGCAACCCCAGTGATCGGTCAATGGAGCGGTCCAGCCATGCCGGTGATTCTCGCAATGCACCGAATAGCTGAGCTTTATTAATATTGCAACCGGTCGCTGTGATGACGAAGAGCAACAGCGAAGAAAGTCAGGAGAAAACGTACAATATGATCATAGGAGAGGACACTTTGTTTTGTAATATTCAGGTCTGTGTTCAGGACTTTAAAAACCAGTAAAGCTTTAGCCCATTACTGCTCTGCTCAAAAGGGAAAGAGATTAATAAATAAATAAATATATATATATATATATATATATATATATATATATATATATATATATATATATATATATATATATATATATATACATACATACATACATCGACCTTATAGTTCAGTAAAAACGCTGGAATATCCTACGAAACAACATTGAAGTAAATGTATTACAGTAATACATACTTATGATAATACAAGCAGTTTTTATTTGTCCAGTTCCGGGACCAAAACACATATAACATTAGCTACATTACCATCTTTATTCTATCTATCTATCTATCTATATAGATATACAATATCTATCTATCTATATATATATATATATATATATATATATATATATATATATATATATATATATATATATATATATACATATATATATATATATATATGTATATATATATATATATATATATATATATATATATATATGTATATCTATCTATCTGTATATATATATATATATATATATATATATATATATATATATATATATATATATATATATATATATATATATATATATAGTATGTATGTATGTATTACCGAGGGGCAATCTCAAGCCATCTATGATCCTTTCTTTGTTTATTGAGGTAGTTGTGACTGTGTGTGTGTGTGTGTGTGTGTGTGTGTGTGTGTGTGTGTGTGTTGGCAGCATGCTACCTGGAGCTATACCTGGAGGTATGACATTACTTGGAACAAAAGACGTCATTGGTCAGACGTATATTTCTTTGAAATCGAGGCTGAATACTTCCTCCCCGCAAGAATGTTCAGCAGGGCCGTGCAGGCAGTCGTAACCCACAAAGTTATGTTTTATACATTTATGTGCTTCTTTTTTTTACAGAAGAAACTCTGAGTTTGGTGTGAAAGGGCTCCGATAACATTTTAAAAACGAAGACAAATAGTGATGAAGTTAATCATTTTCGTCAGCTGTGTGGGAAGCATGCGTTGGCGTGTAGAAAGCACAAAGGTGTTGATTGTTGGACTATCATTGGATTAAGTGACCTATTCCAGTTTTGATAAGCAGCACGAGATCAGTGCCGTGTGCACACATACTCAAGGACTGACACAGGCGACTGAAAATATTATCGCTTATCTTTGTCTTGGACTCTGTAATCCACATTTAAAAAGGTGGAATTAGATTAAAACCTAAACTATTAATTGGCCTTTTTTCAATAAAGACATTTCTTACTGTGACAAGTATCATTTCACAAATAAATAAATAAATAAATGATGAATGCCATTTAGCTGCTTCAGTTTCAGGTCCATGGTTTAGAAATAAAACAATGCCTTCAAAACTATGACAATGAAAACGTCTATTCATATCCCTTTTCAGTAGTAAACATTTAAGAATAAAGGCCTTTGCACACCGTTTACATTTTACACAAACATAGTGGTACACGTTGGTCCACAATATCTGGCTTTTAAAAAACAAGTATTCATATCTACTTTAAGTAAATAATGATGATATCAGTGAGGTCCATCATAAAAGTAACACAGCTGCAGGATGCAACCATGAGAAATACATGTAATAACTACCCTGGAGTCAAAAGCCGTCACATATAATCCAGACACCAGTGAAGAAAGACCAACATAAAAAAAATAAACAAATACATCCACAACAGCCACAGCGGGACAGCACCTGCCTGGTTGACTCCAGGTCGTATGCAAATGAGCACTTTGCAATGCAAAACCTCACGTGGTCTTTTATGGACTCAGGGAATTTTGTGATCCTGTATTAACGCTGCCTTATAAAAAAAAAAAAAACTGCTGGTAGTCTATAAGAAGAAAAAAACGTCATTCTTCTCATTCTTTTCTTTGTGGTTTTTGTCCCAAAGCTGCAGAATAGCTGGAACAACCCCCGTCCCGTTACAACAGACTGTGTGATTTCAGCATTGTTTGGGAATTTCCCTGAAGAATCTCGCAGAATATTAGCAAGCCGCAAGACTTCACAAAGACTTTGGCTTTGGAAAAAGGTAGAGAGACATTTTTTTCATCTGATTTAGCTGCTGCAATAATAAACATTGGCATTCCTCTCTTTAACTCGCCATCTAGAGTTTCACACGCGCTGCCAAATTGAGCAAGTTTTGTTGTTGTTTTGTTCCGTGTGTGATACATGTGATTATACACGAGAATACTTCTTCCATAGCTCGTGGGGACATCGTGCCCTTTGACCTTGCTCTCTCTAGAAGTGGCTGTTCAGTAAATAATGCTCCGATTGAACATTTCTGCAAAGCATTTTGTGGTTATATTTTTCTCTCCTGCTCTCGGCGTATGATCAAGGTAACGCGACTTAAACCATGTCGGTTACCCGAGTGCCTCTCATTAGAGGATTTCAGTGATCTGGTCCAGCTTTGATGTGCGCTGCGAGCACAAACTCTCACTAACGAGCGCTAACACCGCCGAGTGAAATGAATCTCGTTAAACCTGGACCAGGGTTCCAGAGTGACGACGTCACTGATCCAAATGTAAAATGCGTCTCAGGGAGGATTAACTGTTGGAGATAAAAGCCTACGCTCGCTTTAATGTATATCCTTTTCCGGGAAGCTGACTCAAGCGGACTCAACTAGGCTTCATGCTTTTGGCCTTTTACACAGATATGTTGACATGAAGCAACACACACACACACACACACACACACAGTCATCATTAGTGTTATTAGTAACACCTGTATGTACAGTCTGTAAACTGTGCTGCTTTTTTAGAGAAGACCCTTTTCCAAAAAAAGAAGAAAGAAAAAAAGAGTTACCCTCATCTATAAACAGCTTTAAATAAACACTGACAAAAGAAAAAGGTTAAAGCAGCATTTACTGACTTTTGTGGCCACTTGAGGGCAGCAGAATCTACACAAACACAAACACGGGCATATTATCACCTCGTAAAGTTGTGGAAGACTTTTGCCTTTTTAAATATCCAGCAGATATCTGGATATTCCCACGTCGCCACATACGGATGCTTGGGTACCGGTTAGCATCGCTTACGTTTACGCAACAAAACTACGTGGTTAGCTTTAGTAAAAGCTGTGTTTTAGATCAATAACCATATTTGTGACATTACTCCAGTGACGCAAGTTAAATATGTATGCGTCTACCTCAGAATAAGTCCATACTGACATGAACAGACGTAATCGTTTTATATACAATGTCACCTGACCTGCGTAGGAGTTCCTCTGAGGCGGATGGGTTTTACGTTCCAGTAGCTTCCAGAAAACCCTTGTGTGTTTCATACAGACGCTAAAAAGTGCCGTCTGCACTGGTATCAGACGCCAGAGGACGTGTAAAAACGTTATTTAAGTCCACCTAAATAGCTAATTAATGCTAAAGGATCACAGGCTTCTAGGTAACCTGGTCTGCCTGCTGTTTGGAGCTGGGAAGCTAGCGTATCAATTTGTTTTTTTTACTCCAACTTCAATAAAAGTACAAAAGCTCATGCAAATCCATGTGTCAGTATGAGGCCTCGTCGACTACGTCCCAGCAGCATGTATCCGTGACGTTATTAATAGCGATACACAGCAATGTCCGCAGACAAAGCAGCATTTCATTCTCCAACACAGGAGCTGAACACCTCCTCCGTTGTTTGTGCAGACTTTCCTCGTTCGCGCCCTCCGAGAGTTCGTCCAGTCGTGGCGAAGTGCCACCGGCCGTCCGTGTCGCTGTGATCGGCGGTGCCGATACGTTTCATTGAGAGGTAACTCGAGCCGCTCGCATCTCCGTTTCATCCTCAGCGAGTCTCCTGGGAGCGTGCTGGACAACAAAGGCTGCAGGGTCCTTTGTGGGGTACACTTAGGACTGCTGGAGTTTACTGTAAACACCCTGCAGGGCCACCGCAGGGGTCACTCATGAGTGTTTGTGTGTGGCTGCGGAGGCTTTAGTCGCGGTGCTTTCATACAGAGTTAAGTTGCAGTTGGTGATGGAGAATGAAAAGATGAAGAAAAGGAGACTTTTCTTCAGAAGACTGGAGGGCAGATAGGAGAGAACTCAGACTGCAGTATGTTAACTGTATGAGGGAGTTTGACCAATATGGGTTTAAATGTTTTAATCCTTGTATTAATTTTTAGGATTATATGTGAAGTTTTTTTGCATGTAGTATTTACCCCACAGGTTCTCAAAGGACCCCTGAAAAGATGGAGAGACCCCCTTATGTGTGTTTTCCACAATCAGGGTCCATGCAAGGAAACATTATTTATTAACTAAGATGTATTCAAAAGAAACAATGGATTGTGCAGATCAATATATTCAGCAAACGAGGACCAGAGAGAGACGGCGAGCACCTGGATCAGCGTTCACCGCCTGAGAGGCTCAGCGCAGCTTCATCGGGCTCACGGCGACCAGGACAACCCGCAAGACATGGAGGCATGCAGGAGGCATCTCCTCATTGGAGAACATGAGAAAGATAAGAGCAGGTATTGGACATGTTTCAGTGACATTGATTAGATCAGCTGCACCTAACCAAAATATAAAAGGTGAATCTATAAAGAAAAGGGCAGATTTGAAGTTTGAAGTACATTTAAAAACACACACGCACACACACACACACAGAAAAGTAAAGGATTTCACTTTGAGCTCATTGTTGGCTAAATAAAACATGATTTTTTATTATGGTACAATTTGATAGAACCTGAGCTGTGAACTACTTTAGATGAGAGAAAAAAAATCATTGAACTACATAGCCTTTTGTAAAAATAAATGAATAAAATACATTTAAAAAAAGATAAGTACCACAGTGCATACATGTGTGTACCCATGATCATTGTCTTTGCTGCAGTGTGAGTTAATAACATCATCGACGGCTGCATTTCATTTAGCTGAGTTACTTCAGGCCTATGGACCCATCATGATCTTTACACCTACTCCTGCCTAAAGTCAAGATGTCTCCCGTGGAAAAGGTCTGTTACGGTGTTGGACCTCATTAGGGGGCTTAACGACATTCTTCACTTGGCATCAGGGACAATTTCGTGAAGCAGGTGGATTGTTAGCCGACTCGTTAGCGGGCTGATCAACTCGCAGAAGATTTATTTGGTGTTTGCCATTCGTCACCTTGACCCTCAGCCGATCTACAAACAGCATGAGGTGCAGACCCTGATGAGGCTGTGTGTGTGTGTGTGTGTGTGTGTGTGTGTGTGTGTGTGTGTGTGTGTGTGTGTGTGTGTGTGTGTGTGTGTGTGTGTGACACCGGGGTCAACCAGTCAACTAGGTGCTGAGGGAAACAATTTTTCACAGGCTTTGATTTGCCTGTGAGTAAGTTGGCAAGTATGCTTTCAAAGTCCAGTAGTCTGCGGTCCCAGCAGACCACCACAAAGGAGCTAATCCCCTCTATCACAGCCAGCGCAAACACATTAGCCACACAACATCAACACTGCACTCAAGAGCCCCATTGACAAATCCTCCCTTGCCTTCTCAATGAAATGCAGGCGAGGAGCCACGATGTTCCTTTCCCAGCAAATCAAGGAGCTCAAATGTTGAAACTCAAGATGCTGTGAAGACTGATTAAAGCTGCAGTGTGCGGAATTTTCATTAGATAAACAATAATTGAATAAGACGCTTATATTAGTGTGCGTTTCTGACGAATGAACTCATATGATTGAGCTTAGCGTTTTGCCAAGGACAAGACGAAAGAATGAAACACAAAAGTACACGTTGCAGTCGATAAAACCTGTGTGAAAGATAAACTGAACGTTCTTTTAAGGTTGTTGATGTTCTTACGTCTGTCCGCTCCCTCGGCTGGCCTCACAGTTTCCCTCTGAAAGGCAGCAACACGCGTCAATATCCGCTCGTGTCGCGCATGCAAATCTTTTCAAAATAAAGTTCCGTCATTACGGGACTAAGCTCGGCGAGGTTTAGGAAACAAAACAACCTTGCGAGTTTTCGGAAGCGATCGTCATTTGGGTAACAAACAAAACAACACGGAAGTGCCGTCACCGATCCACAACATACGTGACGAATAAATCAACTCGGATTCCTCGTTTCACGCGGTAAGCAAACATCAGTCTCCTCTGTGAAGGACCAGCGTTTGATGGACCCGTCTCGCTCCCCTCAACCTTCCCTGTGGAGACCTTTGCGGTCTTTGCGCCTGCTCACCAATGGATCACACACAAGATGCTCTTGAGAAAGATCCACAAAACGCCGACGCATTATTTTCCGTAGGTGTAGCTACGAATGCTGCGGGAGGACAGCCTGCATCAGGAGTCAACAGTCAACTTCCTGCCCCGTCTTGCCGCTTGAATTGCGTTGCTTACAGTCTACACTTGAAATAATACAGAATCCAGCCACGGACAGCTCCATATTTTGAAATATTTTTTTTGTTTTTGCATTTTTGGAGCAGGTTTGTGTTTCCATATTTGTCCATGTGAAGAACAGAGACACCTCTCAGCAAAATGGTTCCTATAACTTCTCCATCGCCAGCATGACGTTGGACCCAAAGCTCATGCCCGCTGCACTCTGACAGGTGGACGTTCCCCTTCGAGCAGCCAATCACAGAGCAGTGATGTTCAGCCTCTCTCTCTCTCTCTCTCTCTCTCTCTCTCTCTCTCCCTCTGTGACTCTGTTGGCACCACACCTTGCAATCAGGCCACTGAAAAGTGTCTGAAAAGAATTAGTGTCGAGCTCCTGAGAGGACGTCATCAGAGGCACAATGGGGAGGAGGCAGCGAGCCCTTGGGCCCCCGTGGGGGTTGCCGGCTCCCGAGTGAGAGCCCTGTGGACTCCCAGCTGTTCTATGCAACATGCTGAACAGTAGGGGGTCGCCCTGTGTTTGTTTAAAACTAACAGGAGTCCCATTAAAGCCCTGACTCCCCTCATTTAGGACTGCCATGGGGACACAAAGGACAGCCCTGGGAAGCGGCACGTTGCAAGGGACACCAATTATTGAGGCGAGGACACAGGCCAGCTTGTTCGTGCTCAGGGACATGTCAACTCGTTGGACGACCCCCTCCGTCAAACCCATTGACCAGAGCGCACAGAGAGGCATCTTAATTGGTGTTGGGCAAACAGATTTTGTCACAAAGTTGCAAAGGAAGCTAAGTAGCTGAATGTTCACATTGTCCAACCCCTGACCTGGGCTCCAGGGGCCGTTCCGAGACATCATTATGCTCCATTACTTTGAGTAATCGTCTCAGACTCGTCCTATACCGCAAGCGGGGAATCCAGGGCAGCAATTAAAAGCAATATTCTGGCAATAACAGCGGCGTAAATATAAAGTGAGCCCTTTTCTCTTTGTACACTGATATGATAGTGGCGAGGGGTAAGATTTGGCACAGGAAGTCGCTGGTAGGGTCTTTGAGCGGCACCCATGTTGAGTTGTTTTTTCTGGGGGGGCGGGGGGGTCTCATCTCAGTCTTCTTTGCCCCAGTCCCCTCCTCCCCCCCGTCCGCCCTCCCTTCACCCCTCATCCCATCATCCTCTCCAACAACATCCCCTCGCTGGATCCCCAGAGCCCCCTCACTTCCCTCTCCCTCTCTGCCTCTTTCATTCTGTTTTAAAAGGGATTCTGGGAGAGGGAATCACTTGACATCATTAGTTTTGGAGAGCGGCCACCATGGCAGGGTTGCTTGTCTTGGCTCATGAAAACACATGTCAGATTAGCAGCAGAGGACCTGTGTTTCGACCTCAGGTGAAAGGTCTGCATGAGTGTGTTCTTTTCTTTTCGCTTTCCTACTGTTCTTCCTCCTCCTCTTCCTCTCCCTCCGCCCACCCGTCAGCCGTAAACTGCAACTTCAAAACCCAACGGACCACCAGGTAACGATGGAAACGCCTTTTTCTGTAACTTAGCATTTCATTGCAACGTGGAATTGAGTCGACGTGCAGATGTACAGAGACAAAGCGGGGAATAAATAAAAGAAGGAAGGGGTCATTACGTCATTGAGACAGCATTCCAGTTTTGCATTGGCGCCAGACGTTGGTGCCAGTTCTGCTGGAGTTATAATGGGCCGGGCATGGCAAGTCCCACTGTTACCATATCTGTGTTGTTTTCACCTTTTGACAGATTTTTTTTTCTCCACGCAATTAAAAAGACAACACATTACGTGATGTTGACGGATATTTGGTTTTTCTAAATGTGCGTGTTTGTTTTCCTTGTCATTGTCTCCAAACAGATCATGGCTTTGTCCTGTCGCTGCATGAAGCAAAAGATCTTGATGGACGGCCAAATTATTATCGCTGACCAGACTGCAATTATAACTGGATCAATGTATTAATAGCTCTGATTGGACTCAATGACATCAGTCAGTTTGATTTAGGACTTGACCGCGGCTGCAGGTTTCCTCAGTGATTTACATTCATACTCGCCCATATAATTAGCTAGCACACCCATACATCATGATGATAATAAAGCTGGAGAGGCTGGAGACTTTAATGTCACGCAGCAGCACTGCAGCTTCTTTTACACCTTCACAAGTATTATTTAGTACTCACGTTAAGAGTTTTATCTCCAAACGAGTAGGTAGCATTGCCAGATATTGGTAGCTAACGGTAGCCAAACAGTGCAAATGCTAATTTAGTACGGATTTAAAGAGGCATCGCGCTATAAAATGTGGCAACCTGTGCCACTTCTGGACAATAATAGAGAGATTTGGCTAATGTTATGGCTCCTGAATATTACAAATATAAATAACAGTTTGATAGTTGATTAAAGATGCTACGTTACATTACTGTTCCAAGTGGAGTAACACCGGAGTGGCACCAAAATGAATTCGCCACAAAACAACGATGACGGACTGACAAAGAACAAATGAAGTGGAGCTGCTGTGTGTGCAGGGAACAGCTGATTGGAGGAAGTGGGAACAGGTGAGCAGGAGGAAGTGGGAACAGGTGAGCAGGAGGAAGTGGGAACAGGTGAGCAGGAGGAAGTGGGAACAGGTGAGCAGGAGGAAGTGGGAACAGGTGAGCAGGAGGAAGTGGGAACAGGTGAGCAGGAGGTCTGGTGAGTGCTGCTAACGAGGGACAGGTGAAAATAATCAGGACGGGGCAGACAATAAAAAAACTGGCCGGAAAACAGTAATCTGAAAGGAAAGAAGATGAGTTACACGATACAAATAAATATGAAGAAAAAAATATGACACTCATTGTTATTCTGATTCTTTCAGTCATAAACACACACACACACACACACACACACACACACACACACACACACACACACACACACTATAACACACGCATTACTTTATATTGTCATTGTTCATCTATTTGGTATTATTTTACGAAGTAGTTTATTTTTTTGAAAGAGTTATAACAGCCGTGTGCTTCTGATGATAACCAAGCAAAGACCACAGATGTAAGAAAATAAACAGAACGAAAGAGGGTGAAGCGGTATGAGACGAAGGGAAAGATAACGAGTAAGCAATGAGTATTTATCGACGGAGAGAAACATAGCTTAAAGCCACACAGTTGATGTCAACAAAAGAAAGTGATGAATCAAAAGGAGCTCTTGATAAGTCACAAACACGTCTGAGCCAAAGAGCATTGGCTTAAACAACGTATTTGTGGCGCTCCAGACGGTGGGATCGGGTAAGTTGCTGCTTTATTTTATGCATCAAACCCCCAAATCTGACCTTTATGCTATAACAAGCATTACAATACAATCGGATAATATCTGACTACACCTGAATGTCTCTACTCTCCTTGTTGTGTCCTGATATTTTCTTTACTGGGAAGAAAAAAAAAAGGCGTCACGACTTAAAAATTTGGCCCTGATAGAATCAGCGGCTTCTGCTCATTGGTGGGAAAGTGCTGATTAATTGTGTCGTAGCCCTGTGAGAAAGTACGCCCAGCGCAAAGCACTAATTACGGGCCCTGCCTGGCCGAGAGAAAAGGGGACAAAACTCTCAACAAAGGCTCATCTCATATCTCAAGACAATGAGGAGCCCAAAGAATAGGAGAAAGGAGAAGTTAATGAGCTGTGTCACCTGGCATCTGTTGATGCTGCCCGGGACAAGGCCTGACTGGTGTGTCTGTGTGTTTGTGTACATGAGGCGGAGCGGGTGCTGAAGTGGTTATGTATGTTTACATGCGGTTCATCGCGGCGTGGCCCATTTCTTCCTGCAACAGCACAGACGAGACAATGAGGCAGGGAAAGGTCAGAACCCGAAAGGTGAGGATGAAAATGAGAAGGAACGTATTTTTATTATTGGTCCCCATCTTTTGTGAGCTTGATGCAGGCGAGGAGCCACGGGCTTAATGTCTTAGTGGTCTTAGTTTGAGCGGCCTTCTCAAATGGAGCTCGATTGGCTCGTGGTGCTCATAGCGCCACTCGTTTAGGTGCAGCTAATCTCAAAATACATTTAAAAAATCAACAGTTTTTGAAACTGTTGAGTTTTTCAAATGTATTATTTTTTGATGTAGGAACTATTTTCTTTCTGCCAAACTACATCCTCCAGGAGACGGCGTGCATCTTGACTCGACGCTGCCATAGCTCACCTAGCGCCGCTGAGTTAGCACAATGCCATTAATGTCAGGGCCATGAGTGATGAGGCTGCAGGGTGAAGTTCGGTAGGAAGAAAATAGTTCTTTCGTGAAACTGCTCACAACAAGGTCTGTGGATCATCTTCAATAACTGGGTTATGAGTTGATTTATTGAGTGTTTATAAGTCCACAAGCAGAGTGCCATACAGTGTCCTATTCAAGGCAGACATCTTTACACACAGACACTCTCATAAACAACAGTACAGGTAAAAGCAGGAGTACATTGTCAGAAATGTGGAAACCAAACGTGCAATGACGCTTCCTCGATGTTCCTGCTTCTCTGGTCTCTGTCCGTTCGGCCATAGTGGATGTGACTGATGAAGAAGTATGAATATTGTGTCAGAAGTTTCACGTTTCCCTTTGCTGTCACTGCCGTGCAGCTGCAGGAGATTGGAAGTTTTTACTCAAATCCAAGTAAAAATCAATGCAGATGCAACTTCCCGGTGAAGATAAAGTCCAACTTTTCAGTCAAGTCGGTGAATTCACTTTCGGTCCACGTGATCATATTGATCTTTAACCAATCGGCTCTCCAATTTACCATCGAGTCAAATGGAATAATGCTGACACATTCAACCTGGCGACCTTCATTTTGACCCGTATTCATAACACGCCGGCCACATGTTGTTGTTACGAGGAGAACACCGAAGAGGTCTGGCTTTCCAGAAACTCTATGTACAGTAAGCACATTTGTAATCCTGTAAAAACACAACTCAGCCGTGTGTTCAAAAATACTGTGAGAAATCCACAGGGGGAAACACTCACTGGGATTCTCACTCGTAAAAAAGCCACCAGTCGACTGTGGTTTAGCGCTTAGCGCGAGTTAGAAGGGCGGCAGTCCTGTTTTGACAGTAACTGACGTGACGTGAAACTGCATTTAATGACACGAGGGATATTATAGCTCCAACTCTGTTTTCTGTTGTGTTTGGCGTTGGACGTTTGTTTTTTAACTGACCTTGAGGGACAATTTCAGTGATATTCAGAGAGACAAAACGTGTTTCACGTCTGAAACAGAACTCATTTCTGTTGACAGGGCTAATTGTTAAGTGTGTGGTTGCTGATCTCGAGGCCAAAGGACCACTTTTGGTCGTTCCACTGAAATCTGTATAACTTACGGAGTACCGCAAGGTTTTTCTCTACATTGACGCTGCTTTCTTGTCATACTGTATCCATTGTGCACAGTGGGAGCGCGCTGAGATCTCTTTCTTTTTTCTTCTAATAATAGAATATAAACTACTTGGCAATCAAAGATTCCACCTCCTCCTGAAAGAGGGGCTGGGCTTTCTGCAAAAGGGAATCCTATGTTTCATTTTGAAGTTATTGGTCCAGTTCCAAGAGCATCTAGCCTCCACTGATCAAAGGTTGAGTCAGAGAAAAGCCTAGCGGGAGGCTTATGCAAAATGTCGTCTCCTTATTGCGAATCGGCCGACACGTTGGAAACCATCGGCGCTCGTTTTAAATGTCAATATACCCAGATGCAGTTTGGCTGTGCTTGGTCAAGTTTGAAGTATGTGGATGAAAAAAAAAAAAGAGAAAAGCTTCTGACTCGCTAAATAGAATTTGGAGGGTTTCGAAAGTTGCATTGATTAAATTCCTCCAGGAGGCCGATTTGAACTCCCAGTCCTTCACAACACTACAGTGTCTGACCAGGATTTATTCCTACCGCCTTACTAAAACACATCTAATGCAAATTACATCGTGTGTGTGAACAAATATTATTTTCCTCTCAATAATATCACCATTCTCACACAGAGGAGATAATAAACAGTTGAAAAAGATCATGACAAGATGAAGGGACATTCCTTGACATCCTGCAGTCATCCCAGCTACTTCTCCCACTGCTCCCACTTCTCCCACTTCTCCCACTGCTCCCACTTCTCCCACTGCTCCCACTGCTCCCCGCCCCAGACGTGCAGGACCGTCTGCGCTGATCCATTATGTTAATGGTGAACTACCGGGTCACACATCAAGCACTACGTTTCCACCTTTTAAAAGCAGACCAGACGGCCGAAATCCCATGACGGGACAAGGGACTTCTGGTCCGCTGGAGGTAACTATACCGGAGTGGAGGGGGCCGATAGCATCACCAGGAATTTAAACAAAAGTATTTTTTTTTTCTCCCTCAAAGCCGCCATCTTTCAGTCTGACGGTTACTGTAAACATCATTCCAGCGCACGGCATTATAAGACATGCTACTCCACATTCCTCCAGCTTTTTAAAAGAAAGGTGGAAAAATGTTTCAAATATTGTGTGTTCACTGGTCTGCAGGCGGATCTTGGTCTTGAAAGTTGTGTTTGAGGTGCTCAAAAGATCTCTTAGATCCTATTACATCTCAACAAGTATGATGAACCTTTGTGACTTTTTCTTTTTGCTACTCAATTCAGCAATGATGCAACATTTAATTCCTGTTATTTGTATCTGGAAGAAAAAAAGTGCTAAAGATTAAAAAAAAAAAATCACTTTCTTTGCCACAAATATGTTATTATGTAATGCTATCGATGTTTAAAAAAAGCACAAGCTGCCCTTTTTGCAGGGATAAAAAAAGCCTTCAGAGATGTTGCAATCGGCCTTTCTCAATTTAAAAAGCCCTGACCTTAAAAGCAGTCCTCACACTTTGGGTTTGTATATAAAAATGCATACCTTGGCAGTATGCAGAGAAGGGAATGTACTCCATGTCCAACCCTTCGCTACCTGCACAACTTCTCTTTCAGGCAGGACATTCAGCGTTCACATCAGGAAGATTCCAGTCTGAACCCGACACGCAGGACCGTGCAATAAAGACGTAAAAAAAATACTTATTTTTTTAAAATATAGTCCTCATTTTATTAACAGAGGCCAAATAAAACTCATCACATTTTATTTACAAAGGGAGGCAATAAATATCTTAATAATAGTCATAAAATTATTTTTGCTTACATTTGTTTAAAAAAAAAAAAAGAGAAAGAAATTCATAAATGTGTCATGTTGTTAGTAGCAACTCATACAAAAACCTGCCAGCGGACAGGTGAATACATACTACAGGTGAAAAGAGGCTGGAGTTGGTCGTCAGTGAGAGAAGGAATGATTGAAGCACAGACTTTTCCCTTTTTTTTTTAGGATTCAGACACAAACGCATGTCGTTGAAAATGTTCTCATAATCCTGGACAAGTTGTTTCATCTGGGTTTCTGGTGGGGGAAGTCTTTAATTGTCAAAACGTGGATTCATGAAGTGATCAGGGCTCGTCAGAGCGACAGTATTCCTGTCTGTGGATGACACATCTGTTAAAAAATAAAATAAAACAAAAAGGCACAGGGATAAGCTTTCCCCCAGAAAGCGTCTTTGAGACTTTCATCCAGTGAGTGTGGAAGGAGCGAAGATGAGCTCACAGTCAAAAGATGATTTTGGAAGAGAGAGAGAGAGAAAAAAAAGAAAAGAAGCGTCGAGTCGACTGAAAGGTTCTTGAGATTAACTGAACACAGACAGTCAGACTCGGTGAAGATAAACACAGAAAGAACAAGGAGGTAGAGGAAGTCTTCATCACCCGCCCCGAAATATCAGCGAGCTCACACTGAAAAAGAATCATCCTTTTCTGGAACGACTCGAACGCGCGTGAGGAAGAGCTTATTAAAAGAAAACACCAGAATAAAAAAGGACTAACATCCGTCTCCTGAATGTGATGAAGCTGGAAGACCTTTGTGCTATTATGAATGACTTGAGCTGTAATATCTTGTGTTTTTTTTGCATTGTTTTCTCTTTTTTTTTCTTCTTCTTCAGGTGTTTAAACAAGACTAAAGCCACGGCTGGTGCCCGACTAGTCAAAGCATGTCGTTGTTTTTAGCTGAATCACACGCTGCATGGAAATGTCAAAGGAAATCACACACAGCACTCGGAGGCTTCGCCGCATTCCCGGAGCCACGAGTGGAGCTGAGAGACATGTGGAGAGACGAGAAAGGGAGGAAAAAAAGAGAGAAAAGAACAGAAAAGAGAGAGGAAGAGAAGGAGAGAGAGCTGTTAAATATTGCACTCAAAGCTACACAGTTATCCCGGGCGGCACAGCGTCACCTGCGGCCGCCACCTCTCTGCGTTTCATCTCCATGGTGTCCGATTCCAGTGGAAAGTATGGCAGCCTCGTCATCAGGGGCAACGCAAACAAAAACCGACAGGTATTCCAATAAAATCTCTAGTTGGCTGATTTTTATAACGTTGCGTCAGCTCCGCTCTTCGGCCCCCATTGTCAAAAAAGAGACGCCGGGCCTTCAGCCTGCGGGTTCAGACGGAGCCGAGGATCTCTCGGAGGTCCTTTAGTTTATCCAGTATAAATAACATGACAGACACGTTAGCACAATGACATCAACCCAGAAGAATCCAAGAGTTAGGAAATATTCAGTCATCCTGAAATACAAAAATAAAACATCTTTTTTTTTGTGTGTTTGTTCTTTTTGTCCGTCTGTCTCTTACAGAAGTGAAGTCTTTCAGGTGATTCTTTTAAGACAAGAAGCTTGAGATTTTCAGTTACAGTTTTTTTTATGTTTTGTCCCAACCCCCTCTCCCCATCCATCCATCCCTCCGCCCCGCACCCCATCGAGGAAAATTAGTGCTGTCCCATTGCTCCCATCAGTTCCTCTTGGAGTTGGGTTTTAATCGCCGAGCCCTTCGTGTCCGCTTAGTCACTGTGGTGAAACGAAACTCCTCCAGCGGGTCCGTCCGGCCCTTCGGCTGGCGCTTCATGAAGTGGACTTCCTGTTGCCTCTGCGTGGTCCGCGAGCCTTTCTTGGGCCGCCCCTTCCTGTTGAAGCCGAGGTACCATCCTTTGTACTTGGCCGACACGAGAGCCGTGTAGTTGTTCTCCAGGAATTCCTCGACAAAGACGCACTCCTGCTTCCTCCCATCGGGCTGAGGGGAGGGAAGAGAAACGGGACGTTAACTTGTTGGCAACGCAGCAGCGTGACCTCTTTTGCAGCTCAGAACGGTTCACCTTTTGTATTTTACAGTTAGTGTCGAACAGTATTAAGCCACAGGTTAAGATTGAAAAGGTAAGCTAACAGCTAACGGAGAAACGTCATTGAGGTCCAATAGCAAAGGTCTTGTTCACGCGACTCGAGCCCTCAGCTGCTCACCTTTACTCCACGCACCATTGTAATATGAAACTACTTCCTGTCTGCCGGTTCCTTTTCAGTCCTCCACTTCACTACGCACCACATTACAGGAGTTGTTGTGGTTAAAAAAGACAGATTCCCTTCACTGCCGAGTGAGAAAAACTCACTGGCATGCTTAGCATAGCATAAAGACCAGCTTCATAGTTAACTGAATGATAAAAGAGTATTATTGATGTTCTCACATTACTCTCAGTAAGAACGCAAATTTCCCAACATGTAAAAGTATCGCTTTTGAGTGACTGAGCTAGATATTCATGAGATGTAAAAGATGAGGCCTGCGGATTATCCGAGTTAACATCATAGTGCTGCTGAACCTTTGAAGTGGGGTGGTGAAAAAAAACATTTAAAAGATGGAGCCATGAATAATTAACGGTATGCATGTCTTCATAGAAAAAGGGATAAGTCGGATAATACATTTTTTTTATTTTATTACATAATTTGGGTAAAATGACACCTAAAGGTTGAATCAAATCGGTCTAAAATGTCTTTAAATTTAAAGTTTAACTTGTTTTTTTATCATTAACAAAGCTCAAAACCTCCAGCAATCAATAATTCAAACGCCGTTTTAATCCGATTGTTAAAATAATCTTAAAAGGAGGCAGCCAAAGACCATTCTTTTAAACGAATGAGGCCCCGGCAACTAAAACAACAACACAAAAAAAAGCAGGTTTCTAACAGATGACCTTGACGAGGGAGTGAAACCGTGTGTGTGAGCGGCTGCAGCCCCTCCGACGCTGACAGCGTGAGTTATTAATGCAGCCCGGTGACACGTGTGCTTCCAGCGGTGCGTCTTTTCCAACATCCACTTCCTTTTCCACACCGGGAGCGGCCGTCCGCAGAGTCGCATGCAGTCATCCCGCGCTTTGTGGCCACCTGGTGTGACTAAGTGATATAATTGCAATGGCATTCCTCCTAAGTGACCATTAGTCTCTCAATGCATTGTGGTGATTGCAGTCCGTAATTGACTGATCGAGTGTCAAAGGAGTAGGCCGATTACGTAATGGAAGAAGGGCTGCGAGTTATCAAAGGGGTTTTGTTAGGGTGTACAAAAAGCAGCAGGGGAAAGCAGATATGAGGCTGCTTCAATTCAGCCAGGATTAAGAGCTCCGCTTCAAATATTCATTTTGATATCAGAAAGAGGCGCTTTCTAGTCTCGAGCTTTTTCTTTTGCAATGATCCCAAAACAAAAAACACAAATATACTCACTCTTCCGACTATCTTGCCCTTCTCGTTCATGCAGATGTAATGTTCGCTCTCTTTTCCTTTTATTCGGATGTGACTCCCGAATGTTTCCGTCTCGACGACGAGGAGCGCTGCAAGAGAGGAAACAGTGAGCGTTAAAGTCTTTCACCTCCGCCGACTTTACCAGATCCCCGTACATTCAAACATGTTTTCATCACGTGGCGGGGTCCGGTACTTTTATTCAATACTAATTTGTATGTTTTAGATCCCACACATTCAAGACATAACAAATGATTTAAGTTGCAACCAGCATTATTAGTTGTACCAGATTAGATTATTTTTAACCACATCAAGGGTCACAGGATGTAATGGATTTTAATATCTTAAAGAAGCTGTAAGATCCAGAACATGTTAATCTGGCGTTTATATATAAATTAACAGACTGCAAACAAGACATGAGCATCATTCTCTCTGTGAATATCCACAAAATAAGATCTTATAGCCTATAGTCTTTTTGTCCTCAACAATGGACCAAAGGAGATGAATTATGGGTCACATAGTTCTTTTGAAGGTATATTAAGTGTATAACTTTCTTTACACAATACCATATATGCACCAAAACAACAATACCGCTGCCACTTCAGCCTGACAAAGCAGTAATCCACTCTCGAGACGCATCCCGGCGGCTCTTTTATCCCCCGCCCCGCCCCGCCCCCCCCACCTCCAAAATGTTAACCCCTGCGAGGTCACCTTTGTCTCTGCTCGCCCCTCGACCAGCAAAGAGATCTGCCAAACATTTGTGCAGCGGTTATGTGCCCCTCAGGATTAGGTTTCAAGTTCCCTTTAGTCTGTGCTCACTCAATCAAAAAGTTAAGATGATCCATTTGTTTAACACACAGGGCCATTCAGTGGCGCTCAAGGGAGCAGAGGAAGAATAGGCGAAGGGGATGGGACGGGCTCGAGGGCAGAAGTAACTCCCCCCCTCACCCCCACTCCCACCCCTCCTCCTCCTCCTCCTCGTCCTCCTCCTCCTCCTCCTCGTCCTCCTCCTCCTTACATCCAACCTTGGGAGAAAAGTGGGAAGAAGGAAACCTGTCTCAAAAAAGGTGAAACTTTAGAAGTTCTTCCTTTTCTTCTTTTTGAGAGATTTCTGTTTCTGCGTCCGGATCCGTCGGGACCTTCCTGGAGTCCTCGCGAAGGGAAAAATGAAGTGAACGATGTTTACAAAGATACGTCAGCTCTGCAAGTCAAATCAGGAGTCATTTGACAACACTTTGGCCTCCTCACTCTTTGCTGGTTTTGCACAGAGACCTAAAACCTCAGTTATGAAGCCTCGACCCCGAACATCAGATAAAAGCAACATTTTCCTCCCCGCCGTAAGTTATCCGTCGTCTGTGACCCCTGATGGTGAAATAACAAAGAAATGGAGTCATTTCACTTCATCTGAACAGCATCCACCAGCAAATATCTCCAGGAGTCAGTGAGTGGTCACCGTGATGTTTTGTATATTAACACTGGGTGTTTCTTTAAACAGTTCTCCGCTGGCAGCCATAGCTGGCATGTGAAAATGAAGAAATTCTGACAGGAATTTGGGAATATCTGATCAATGTATTCATTAAATACCACTTGCAGTGATCTCTTAACCAGTGAAGTGTTTTCTTCCTCGGGGCGGTATAAACAATGAGGGGCCACAGGCTTTTATTAACCTCAGCATGGGGGTCATCTGTCAAAATAGCTGAAACTCCTGCTTTAATTCCACATTGCAGCTTTTTTTCAGTTCAAAAGCCCCCCCCCCCTCCTCCTGTCTGCTCCAAGTGGACAACAGGCATCGTTTACTGCAGATTGTTCTGTAAGAAGATTCTTCTAGTCTCTTAAAAGTAATGACTATGCTACGCTAATACCTAAGAAGGATGATAACGCCAGCTCTTTGACCGCTCGGATCCGGACATGAAGCTCTGCATCCACGCAGAACTTTTCTTCTGTGGTGGTTTATTGGCGCTCTACAGCGAAGCTGCGTGACTGAGAGTGGATCCGAGCGAGCCGAGTGTCTTCCTGAGCGCTAGAAGTGAGTGCAAAGGAGTTCACAGGTGCCAGGTACTGCAGCTGGATGGTAAGGAGGAGGAGGAGGAGGAAGAGGACGGGAGAAAGGAGGAGGAGGAGGGGCGGAGGGCAGAATTGGCAAGGCCTCATGGGAAAAATTGGATCTGCTTCCACTCAAGCTCTAACAAGCATTGAGGAAACTTCGCCTCGGCGCATCTGTGACTGAACACACAAACTCAGAGGCATTCGAGACCCGCAATTTCAGAGCCGTGAGTCAGCTGTTGTGAGCAAAATACCTGCAGCGAAGCACAAAACAAATCCGGGTGCTCGTGCCGCCACATCGGGGAGCGCGGCGCTGACCGGCGGCTTGCTCGTCTGCCATGTTGCTTTTCGAGTGAAAATGGTCAACAAGGCCACACAAAGAGGGAATATTTAAGGTTGATGGAAGAAACAACTTAGAAAACAACTAAATCTATCAAATAATTATTTTTCTCATCTGTATTTTCATCACAACCCACTGTTTAGAAGTTTAGAAAATGTCTCTGGACCTTGAACTTGAAAGAGACAGTTTTGAGACTGCACCAATTTTCGTTTCCAAATATGGACGCTCACATTGAAGTGGAAAAACACACATTTTCTGATAAATTAAGAGACAGTAAAGAGTCACATCCTACGTGACCTTAAAAGCTCACAACCTAAAACACTAAATATATATGCAATATTTGACAGAGTGACAAACCAACGAGTCAGTTTTGATCCATGTTACTCATTCTGGCAAAAATTCCTACCGTTGGCCAATAAATCCATGAAGGTAAACATAGACTGGCTCTGGATACCCAGATGCTACAGTAAACATCAATTGCACGGTCAGCAATTTCATAATGTTTCCAGCCACCGCAAGCAGTACTTGGTGGCTTATGAAAGTCACCGTCCACTTTGCCCCCCCGAGCCAAAACACCGAGCGTGGAAAACCACCTCCGCACCGTGGTTAGTAAACAACCAGAGCGGCTGCAGGAGTCTCGACATCTGGCAGGAAGGTTGGCGGGGAGTTCTCTCATCCTCTCGTGACAGACTAGCTAGCGTGTCGGGTGAGATGCACAGGAGTTCTCCCATACCATACTTGCCCCCATCATCTCCGTTGGCGTTGACTTTCTTCCCCAAGATCTGGACGTGTTTGCCCGTGGTTCTGCTGTAGAGCTGGTAGATCCGGACCTGCTTGCGGCTCAGGTCGTCCGGGTTCCTCGTGTGGTTCTCGATGTAAAACCTGAAATCGGCAGAGGTCTTTTGGCATTCCTGCGCAGAGGTGAGAGGGAGAGAGAGAAAGACAAGACAGTGAGAGATCGTCACGG
The DNA here is from genome assembly GCF_023055335.1 of Clinocottus analis. Taxonomy (NCBI): domain Eukaryota; kingdom Metazoa; phylum Chordata; class Actinopteri; order Perciformes; family Cottidae; genus Clinocottus; species Clinocottus analis. Next base: position 19,010,518 of record NW_027175821.1, read on the forward strand.
CACAGGTGTTGATAGTGATGTCTGCTGTTGCTTTTATGGGCCCTGTGTCAAAAAAAAAAAAAAAAAAAAAAGTGCCTCCGAGGCTTAAAACTGAGATACCGAGCGGGAAACTGTGGCTGCTGCATTTTAGTGTTTTCTCTTCTGGCTTTCAACTGGCAGATTTTTATATGCGTTGCATTTACAAGCTGATAACTACGCACCCGGCGCGTTAATGGAGTCACCGTAACCCGCAGAACAAGTGCGAAGCCCATCGTGCAACCTTCTGTTGCTTCGCATTGAGACAGCCGTATACTATGTGCCGCCGGCGATATTGAGAAACCTTTACTCCATTTCCACAAGCAAAGCAAGCCACTAGCAATTATACACCTGAAGCATCCAGACCGGTTGCACTATCATCAAACAAATATCTGCCTGCAGGCCGAGCAGGGTCCATAAATTAGGAAACGCAGCAGGCGGAAAGACAAGACGGAGAGGTGGCAAGAGGCACCTTGAACCACAAGGAAACACTCTGGTGGGAGGACCTTTCTGATCAAATCGTCCAGATCCACCTTTCAGAATTCACTCGCCGGCTGTTTACGGGTCACCTTAGACCCGAGCTATAAAGAGAGGAAATTGCAGCCGACGACGGCATGTCAGCGAGAGCAACCATGTCACCCAACACGTGGGACTGCGAGAGGAAACGTATACTTTCAGAAGCCCTGGAATCTCAGTTCACGCCAAGATCCCATTTCCCCAGCTGTATGGTGTGGTAATTGCACAGTAATGGCTTTTTATGTGACTGTTCTCAGGTGGCTAATTATATACACATTACATACCCAGAGTGCGTGTTATTCTAACTTCAGTGAATTAACGGCATGTAGCGAACACGATGGGAAATCGTTGGCTTCGGAAGAACAAATCCTTAAACTCCCGAGAGGCCGCGAAGACGAGTCCCTCACGCGTTGGACCGACGCGACAGCTCGGACGTCAACTCAAGGCCTCTGCCTCTCGAGTGCCCAATAGATTGTGTGACGGAGGCGGCGTTTCTGGGCGGAAGGACTCGTTGGCTCACCATGACGTATTGGGTCTAGAAATGTGGCCCGCGGAGGATCCAGCCCCGCGGACTGGGACACAGCTTCTGTATCTTGACATTTAGGAAACACGCCCATCATGTTACTTTTGGCTTCAGGCGGTGTGGAAAAAGAGAGGCTGGATATCGAGACGCATAACCTACTGATGCAACTCATTTGAGCTATTAATATTGACTGCAAGGCATCAAAACCTAAGAACTGTGATGACTTTAGATCACGCAATGGTTTTTTTTTCATGGCCAGTAAGCTTCTACTTAAAATAAAAGTACCAAAATTGGTTGTTTTTTTTTTTTTTACCCCCAATTAGGTCACTCTAATTTCTCATTTACTCTCAGGATGTATTCCAACATGCAACACAACCGGCATGAAGCTGCTCAGCCGTGACAACCATGACGTTACATTTGTAAACAAAAAATTTTAAAAATCAAGCGCAGTTCTTTGTGGAGCCCTAAAGAGACCGCCTTATATCTCCAGTCGCCCTCGCAGGCCCTCTCTCCTATAAACTCAGACCAGGACAACGGGGCCTCGACCGAGAGGTTTACAGCTGCACCGCGCTGGGAGGCGCGTTAACATCGGACCAGGGAACCAACACAACATGTTCAATCCAGCGATTTGTCATTTCAACACACCAGTGTGCAGAACAATGCACGTCTGTGAGACCGCAAACGCAACTTAAACTGTCATTTTTACGGTCACGGGCATTAAAATGTGACCCGTGCATTTAACCCATCCTAAGCCTTCAGGAGCAGAGGGAGGCTGGACCTCTGGGTGCAGCGTCTCGCTGATGGACACTGCAACACATGGACAGTTCACCCCCCCCCCCCTCCTCCTCCCCCCACCGCCCAACCCCTCTAGCCACAGCCAGCCCTTCAATACATGCACATGGACAACATGTGCCAGACTGCATTTACTGTATATTGATTTTTTTTTGGGATACAGCTTTTTGAACCTTTGCTCCAAACGGAGACTCGTGGAAGCTTTTTCACATTTGTTGCTCTGAACATTCGGCGTCTTTTAAATGTTCCCGAGGGAAGCTCCAGAAAATGGTTGATGCGTTTAGGAGCTGAGCAGTTAGCATGAGCGGCGGCGGCAGCAGCAGCAGCCACAACGGCTGAACTAACAAAGACAAAAGCAGCACCTACAGCACTTTTCATCTCAGGGGAAAGGCTCCAAATGTTTGACTGACAAGTTATCACTGGCCTTCACGGAGCAAGACGAGAACGCTTGGAACCAAAGATATTTCAAATGTAAAAAAAAAGAAAGATGCCGGATTACCGCGAAACACAGGCGGCAGCAAAGTGCTCATCCAGAAGTGCACAGCAATGTGTTGAAAATGATGCATCTATTTCCAAAGCTCAAACATCAGCATTTGTCAACTTTCTCTCCAAATGAACCTCAAAGCTGACGAGCGAGAAAGGGAGGAAGAAAAAAAGGGAACACATAACAAAACTTGGCCTAACTGGGCTGCTGAGGGATTTATCCCAAATCTCCCCATCTCTAAACAAACATAAAGGTGTGTTTGGTAGACAGACACATTTTGCATCAAGGGAAAGGCAAGCCTCTGCACATGGTGGACGCAAACGACAACAGTTCTGTTTTTTTGCTGTTTTTTTTTTTATCACGCTGTCTCCTTTCTTCAAAGACACAGCATGAAAACGGATATGGTTGAAACTTCAAAAGTCTGGCACTCATCTTCACCCAGGAAGCCGAGTTGTCGCATCCATCTAAGATACACCTTGCTATCTGCTTGACACACACACACAGCAGGGTCACACACACAACTGGGGAGAGACACACACTCGCACGCTGGCACAGCATTCAAAGTTTACTTTCCAACTGCGGTCGCTTCTGTTGCCTTTCCTCGTGAAAATCACAAGCCCAGCGTGACGCGTAGGAGCCATTAGCCGCACGTAGCGGCGCTGAGGCGCAGAGGGCCGACAACACGGAGAGGCCCCCGAGAGAGGCGGGCAGAGAAGTGAAGGGCTACTGCTGCGTTCCTCCGGTGTGATCGCTATCCTGGAAGCACTCAAGAGAGCCACGGTGCATTTCCCTTTGTTGGATAAATGCCTTTATCTCATCTCAATTTGTCTCCAAGCCGCGACAAAACATGCACGAGATAAAACATCCTTCATGTGAGCTCGTCGTGCAGTCTGCAGGAAGTAGATCCTCTCTTACATGTGAGGAGCGGTCAGTCAACACTAAAGCTTTGTTCCTGCCGGCTCTGTTGGAATAATGGGAGCACATTGACTTATATAACGTTGCAGTTTTATAGTTTTGGGGAAGTTACAGCGGTTTTATATTTAGTTTTTTTTTTTAAGTATGTAAAAAATAAAACATGATATGATGACATTTTGTGTTGCAGAGAAATCGACTATCCGACTAGGACAAGGTGATCCAAGCAGCCTCGAGGAAGTAAGATGCCAGAATTGTGCAACCACTAAAATGTATTTGATACACAAAACAAACACTCCATCTGTCAAGGTCAAATGTCAAATTGTGTTTGTAGTCTGTTAAATATATAATGACATAAAAACTACAATCAGCATGTTAACTGTTGGAAGCTTATATGTAATAAAAAACTGAATCCAATAAGTGCATGAGAGGATTATTATTATTTGTTTGATCAGTCAAAGCTGTTTTAATATTCACGAGTGAGAGCATGATCTCCAACAACAGCACGTGGGACATTACGATCAAACACGTCATGCAGCAATAAAGTGATCGGGGAGCTTTATGAGAGAGGCAGCGTGCTCTCTGCGTCTTATCGGAATCACGGCGCGCAATTAGGTGAGTGGATGCCTGCAAATCATTACTGTTCAAAGTGAGACGCGACTAATAAAAAGCGAGGCAACGAGCGCCAAACGAGCCCATCTGCTGGGAGAACAACTTTGAACCCCGGGGATCTAAACATTTATTACACAATTCTGTTGTAAAACACCGAAACTGCTACTTGAACTCCGGATTAAAAACAACTGCTTTGAGTTAACATCTGCCAGAGAGATGGCCACATGCTGATTGGGGATATTTATTGATTAGTCTGTGAGCGAAGCAGCGGAGGTTCCGCATCCACCTGACGATGGTACTTCACTGCAGAGTGTTTTACTCTGTCGTTAGTCACGTTATGGATCAGATACTTCGAGATCTGCGTGTTGCTGCAATACTAAGAATTAATGTGCTCAATATTGAGTTTGGTTACTTTTATTTAACTTACATGTGTGTGTGTGTGTTTACCTCTATAATATGACTTTGATTTCACATCTCTGTGTATTTATTATTACCAACCCACCTTTTTCTTTTTGCAATATCCTTTTTAATTTTAACGTTGATATTTATTTATTTAGCACATGCTTTCCTAAAATATAGCCCGATTTTTAGATCCTACTTAATAATGAATGTGGATTTAATATAATCATTTAATACAAGTGAATCATTCGGCACATTATAAATAACCTAAACCCATCATCAGCATAAATCTGAACAAACTTCACAGTGGCATGCAAACACACTCACACACACACACACACACACACACACACACACACACAAACACACGACATTAGTTGGTCGTACCTGTAGCTGGAAGTAGAGCACCAGAAAGTGTAAACACCTAGGTGGAGGGAGAAAGAGAGAGAAGGCAGAGGAGGGGAGTGAATCACAGGCAATGACACGAGCAACAGCCGCAGCCCACCTGGAGGACCGCGACGCGCAGAAACACGAAGCTTTTTGGCGACTTCTATTGGTAAGAATGCATCGGCTGAGTGTGAGGAAAAGGCAAACGGAGATGTGGAACACTTACAGGTATATGAACCTCGAAGGCAGCACAGACATCTTGACTCGTAGAAATACACCTGCTTCCACAGATTGTAGAGCCCCAGGAAAGGTTGGCGAAATCGCCCCCCTCTCTCTCTCTTTCTCTCTCTCTTTCTCTCTCTCTCTCGCTCTCTCTCTCTCTTTCTCTCTCTCTGTCTCCCGCTTTCGCTCCCCCGCGCGTCCTTTACGCACACGACTCCGGGGGTAAGTAGGAGATTGAATCCCAGCGTAAGGATAGATCACTGGAGAGCAGCAGCACAGTCACTGAGTGCAACATTAGGTGTTTCCTTGTTGGGGGGAAATATCCAGAAGATTTGGGTTCTTGTTTTGTTTTGTTTTTCAGCTCAATCTCCTCCTGCTCCCCGAAATCCTGCTCTCCGTAAATCGGTGCCAAGCGTGGAGTTTAAAAATGCAACCACCTTTTAAAAAAGAAAGAAAAAAAATCCCCTCGCTCAAAACATTATCCTTCGAGTTTTGCGCACACAATCCAGCAATCCCGCTGCTCCAGAGATCACAGCAGGCTCCTCCACTCCGTCCGTACCTGCAGGGGGTTTCTACACCTTGCGTGGGTCATTCTTATTCTACCAAGTGCTGCGGTGGTAAAAGTTAAAGCGCTGGATGCTGGAAAAAAAAATAAAACGCCTTTTCCACCCAGAAAAAAACACGTCGCTAAAAGTGGCGAACCAAACTTATCCAGGCGTACAAAAAAGTTCTGCGTTTTTTTAACAAACAAAAAGAAAAGAAAGGGAAAAAGCAGTTTGGAAGCCTCTCCGCGGCTCCCTGGAGAGGTCTGCGGGCTGGTGATGGCGCAGCAGTGCCTGTCAGTGGTGTTTGCGCGTCTGCGGCTGGAGATTTGGGCACAGAGAGGCTTTTTTGTTGTTGGTGGGTGGAAACATGTCAGCGGTTTGCACCTGATAGGGTGATCTCGGAGCGACCATCAGCTCGCAGAGGGGTTTTTTCTTCTTCTTTTCTTTTTTTCTCCTCTTGGAGGACAAAAACGCGGCGCAGAGGAGATCAAGAACAAGAAGACACTGCTTTTTTAAATTAACACAATATATTTTGTTTCCTACATTTTTTTTTAAATTGGTTTAATGTTATGGACAAAGACAACTTTATGTACTAGAGCGACGTCTAATTGGAGGCACGGGATGAAACAAATAAACAATCAAAGTAGTACATTAGTTTTTATTACACGAGTTAATCCATTGATATTAACGTTAACATCAAACCACGTGTTCAGAGTGAAACAGCCTCTCTCTCTCTTTAAAGTGCTGCTTTGTGGATTGGCCTCGGCTCTTCCAGACACCATTCACATGCAGCTTGTTGTCGACCTCGATTCTTTTTTTTCTCCTTCCAATAATGTGTTATAACTTCTCCTGCATTTAAATGAAAGAGAGGTGTGAATGTGTTTATGAGCTGGCAGCAGTAAAGCCAGCCCGCATCCCTGCTGCCATTAAATAAATACTTTTTTCTTTTTTTTTAAAAGGGTTTGCCTTTATTGTCCCATTAAAACTGGATCCTCTGCATTCCTCGCCCATTGATATTCAAAATAAATTGAAATGATTACATAGAACACTTCCCATGTTGGGGATTTCAAAGGGCCTCCTGCTGTGACTTCAGTGGGGAATGAAAGGGAGTGTTGAGCTGAGAGCAGCTGCAGACCAACATCAGCAAAACAAACAACAAAAACAACACAATTTCTCAGAAAAAAAGAAGAAAAAAATCCTGGCTTTTCTTGAAGGATACATAATCTGAGTGCTCATGATTTACAGTGACAAGCTACACGGTGTGTGTAGTGCATGAAGTGGGCTGATGTGGGCTGAGCCATGATTCATGGCTGTGCGCCGAACAAGAAGGCTCCATCCCGTCAACCACAGTGCACTTTAATAAGCCCTGTAACACAACCGATGCATAATGTCGTGTAAAGCATGACTAATTTGTCTCTGCCTAAGGGAGGGAAATCACAGCAGAAAAGAAAAGAAGAAAAAAAACTTGGCAAATAGTAATTATCAGCCAAGATAACGTGCTGATTTCTCTCCAAACGCAAGTCTTGGGTTCCCGTTGGATCAAACGAGCTTCTCGTTAGCCGCCGCTCGCCACCCGGTCACCGTTTCTCTGAAAGTTCAAAACAAAAACAAACAAAAAAAAAGCACCCGACAAGTGATTTAAAAAGAAAGCGGCACGATAAACAGCAATTAAGCACACTGACTGAGATGGAGCCAGCGGCGTGGAGTCACTCAGCGCCTCTTAAGCACATGTTGGTGACAAAAAAACCTCTCGGAGCATGACTGTAAATCCACAAGCGAGGAAAGAGCGCGCAGCAGCAGGCGTGATGCGGCCACCTGTGAGTCACGAGGAGGAGGAAACGTATCTCTGCTCGGGGCAACAACTCACAAAAAGAGGAACAATCCCAGCTTTCAAGAGCACTTTTATCCTTCTATCCGTCTTAAGAGTTTGGGAAATAAGCAATGGCTGCAAGCCAATTTTTTGGATGGTTTCTGCCAATGCACTTGTCTGGACAACCAGTCATGCTGGCCGCTGGCCAATAAGGAGCCAGGGGGACAGATTTATACAGGAAATGTAAACTAATATGTGACACACAAAAAAGAAGCAAACCACACGTTTGTGCCTGAAACTGAATCTGACTTCTGATGACTTGAACCAAACGACGTTATTGGTTTTGTCGCGCAATGTCCGCTTGTCATTTTACCGTGTTAATCCATATCTATCCAGGCTTCATAGTTGAGCTGTTGATCCATATCTATCCAGGCTTCATAGTTGAGCTGTTGAGGTTTCTACACCCGGCACACAAGAGAATGCAACCTGCGTGTTGCATGTGGAGAATAAAGAGACACGGGCTCCAATGCAAGGTGCATATAAATGAAACAAAACGCCGAAATCTGTTAGGGACGTTGCAGAGTTGAAAGGTCACAATTCATGTAAATACATCTGATAAACCTTCTAGACCGCTTTACTTGTCCAGATTTGTAAACTGTACAACATCTGTTTTCTTAAATGCAACATGTGGATGCTTTGAGAAGTCATTCCATTGACCTCCATTCAAATCTCAAAACCTGAGTAACTAAAATCCAAACTATCTGGAAGTACTGACAATTTATATATATATATATATATATATATATATATATATATATATATATATATATATATATATATATATATATATTGTTTTTCCTTTCTTTCAATTTGGTTGAACTGAAACTTTAAAAAAGGGATTGAAAACTACATTTTCACCCCATCAGTCAAAAGAGTTTCTGCTCCGACGACAAATTGCCTGCTGACACTGTATGAAAAAGTAAAAAGATGAAACAGCAAGAATCAATCAAGTGCAGTCTGCTGCTGGTCGAGCAATAACAAGAGTGAGCTTTATGAATGGGGAGAGCTGTTTCACAGTCCGGTCTCTGAGGCTGCGAGGAGGAGGGGGGAGCAGCCACTCAGGAGTTGGGATAAGGTTACCCACAGAGATTAGCTGACAAGAGTGAGGGAGTGAGAAAAACAAGCAAGCAAGTTAAAGGTCTTAGTTTACCTGGCTCGCTGTGCTTGGCAGCCAATGAAAGTGCTTTTGGAAACCACAGATTCAAACGGGCCCTGAAATGATCCTCCGCCGCCACATTTGCCAATTCTATTTCAATTTGGACGGAAGAGGACGCGACGTTTAAGCTCGAGGACGGCGGATGATGTTATTTAGACGACTCCCGGGCTCCTTTCAAGCCCTTTTGAATTTGACCCTCGCCGCGTCCCCCCGTGCAGCTATGCGTGTCTGTCCTCAGCGACGGGGACTGTGGGAATGTCACCGAGGATATCTCATTGAAGCTGGAGGAGGAGGCATCTGAAGGCGGGCGAGCGCTCAGCGGTTCAAAGGGCCCTAGCAGGCATTTAGGGCTTGACAAAAGAACTTGGCAGATCAGTAAGTGAAGCCCAATGTACTACATTAGTGTCAGGACCCCCTCCGCGTCCCTCCCACTTTGCACTTTCATCTCTGACACGGACATATTGACTTAAAGGAAAGGAGGGGTGCCAGGGCCGCAGAGGAGGGGGGGAGTTGTGCTGTGTGTCGGAAGGGTGTGTGTGTGTGTGTGTGTGTGTGTGTGTGCCCCATTCAATTCCCAAGGTGAGGCGATTGATGCAGAGGGGTGACCACTGACTCATATAAGCCACCCAGAAGCCCCTTTTAAAAAAAACAAAAAAAACTGGAAGTCACAGGCCGACAAGCGTGTGAGACCTGACCGGGACGGCCCTCTTCCTCTCCTCTCACTGAAATCAGCCTCACCCCATTAGGATATGCTGCCCCCCCCCCTCCACCTCTCTCCAAACACACATCCCTTTTCACACTGTCGGCCGTGTCCTTCCGCGGGCTACTGAAGGCCGGCGGACAGCGCGGGTTTGGGGTCGCGACACCTTGACATTGCGGAGGGTGACAGAGAGAGGAGCCAGAGGAGGGAGGGTGCAGCTTCAGCCAGCTACCTCGGACACCTTTCAAGTGTCACCTGAAAGAGAGAGGGAAAAAAAGTGTTTTAGTAATTTGTCGCCCGTCACACGTTGTTTGCGCGGAGTCATGAAGGCTCATTTCAGGGTTTTGCCTCAGAGGGAGGAGGCCAGAGAATTTGGGTGCGGGTGCTCTTTTTTTTTTTTTTTTTAAGGGGTGGGGGGTGGGGGGGGCGGCGTGGGAGTGAAGGGTGAAAATGAAAGCGTCGCTCTTCGACAAATCGTCTCCGAGCGCCGCGCCGCATGCAGAACATATTAATATGTTCCCACTGAATCCGGTCGCCTGTTTGACATTAGTGACGACTTCGCTCCGTCTCGTCCAGCGGGGAGTCGAGAGTTGTTGCTCTCCTGTTGCTAGTTGCTAACACGTGGAACAACTGTGTGACTGCATGCATTTTGAAGACATCGCTAAACTATTCTCGCTTGGATGAATTCTCTGGCCTTCGGTCAGACGCGGAGACAAACTGCCAGAATGTGTCACAGAGCAGCGGTTGAATAACCAGCAGCCGACAGACCCCATGTGCTCGCGGTTCTTTTGGCCCCGGGGTTGACAGATAAATGTCAAGTCTCTTGGACGAGCAGAGGTAATCAAAAAGTCTCGCTTCTCAGACTTTTTAGCGAACAACGTGAGTGCCTTAATGACATAATAAGCCTTCAGAGCTGGGTGGACTGGCGGTGAAAGACTGGGAAGTCAAATGATGTAAGTGTTTCTTTGTCAGCTCTTTAATTTGTTTTTCCTCCCTGAATTCAACGACCCCATAATTGTTTTCTTGGATTGCCATAATTACCTAATTAAGGGGATGGTTGTTTGTAATGATAAAATTGCCCTGAGACGCACAAACTGGCCAGAAGGTTTGACTCATTCACACAAAATGTGTGAATATTTGACAGTCGTTGAAACAACAGCTCGCCAGTTTCTTCTAAAATGCATCTTCAGCCCATGATGAATGGCAGTTTATGGATCTCGTTAATGGCACAGAGGCTGGCGGTAAATAAAAAATGGCCTTAAAAACAGCTTGAAAAAGGTGGCGCTTTACAATCAAAAGGATGCTGAAGCCCACCAAGAGTGTGACCCGGACCCACTCACATCGTTTTATGAGGACTTTGATTTTAAGTCATTACCTTCGGGTGAGAAGTACTAAGTGAGTGTTCAAAGGCGAAACCTGTCAGGCTAATGTTGATCTGATTACTGAGCTGTCTGAGAAGCACTTCCTCAGGTGCGACTGGTCTGTTGTGTGCGCTTGTTGTGGCAACACACCAGATTGGTCTCATCTTGTGCAACTCCATCAAATTCAGGAACATTGTAATGATGACAATAGCATTTTGAAAATTAAGGGAGAGCTGTATTGTTTGATTATATCTATTAATTACATTTTGGGGGAATTAATCCCATCCTCGACTCCCTTTTTGTTCAAAACTTACTTGAAAATGTTGCTTTCTTATCGCTATATTTCAGGCTAAAGTGTGTTTCTAAAGCTGGATGCAGGATGTTTGATGCATATCTTTTAGAAAAATGAAAGAAGGGAAATGGCAGAAAGAAATCCACTATTTTTGCTTCTAATCAATCACTTCCTGTTTGACGAAAGAGCGTCCAAACCTGAGAACACAGCCTCATCAGTAGGACAAATATACGGCATCTCGTTGAGGCGCTTTGCTTCACTGCTGGCCCACTTCCAGTTTCAGGCTAACATTTGCCGCTTTATGTTTGCTTTCAGGTCATAATGAACATTTGACATGGAGTTAAAGACAGAGGTTTCTGTTCATGCAGCATCTGGACAGACTGACAACCCCAATCCAGAGCAATACAAGGGGTCAGTCGGCCCCTCTTAAACTCCCGATGCTCTCCCTTACAATTTAACTTCAACAATAAGTCGCACTGGAGTGCAGCTGCTGCACAAAAGTCCTCCTTTTTTCCTCTCTTCCCAGTCACGAAAGGTCCCACAGCAGTTGGAGTGGAGTCCCTCCTTGAGCGGTCTCTGCTCGGGTAAAGCTAGCCCGAACCTGCAGCTCCACTCATCCTAATCGCTGAGCCCAATCCATTCCCCTGTCTAGCACCTCTTCAGAGGCCACTCGCCCCTTTGTTCTGACAATACACAAACGACCATTCAAATGGAGGGACTCTGTAATCAGTGAAATACTAGCCTCTGGGCTTTGTAGAATAGAAAAAAAGGGAGGGAGAGAAAGAGAGCAACATAGAAAAAGAGGAGAGAGAGAGAGAGAGAGAGAAAATCCATCCATGACCAATCAACTCTAACTACCTGTCTGGCTTTTTTCGCTGCAGATGTTATTTGGAAAAAATGTGCCCGTTCCAGATGTAAGATGTACAAAGGGAAGGCAGGCTGGTACCTCCACCCACCCAGAGAAGGGCTGGACTGGTCCACACCCAGCCAGCTTTTGATATGGCTGATGTTGTTTTTGCTCTTGCCTACGCCATTTCCTTCAAAGAACTATGTGATGCGTTGCGTCACCTCGCACTAAATTTAGACAGCACGAAAGATAAAATAAAATATGATCGATGCCGTCTCACTGTCAAAGCATGCTGAGATCTTACTGCATCATTTGGGGCTGAACGTCACCTGGGAATACAATTACTCATATGAATGGGTTTATGGTTGGTAGAATCAAACTCTTTTATTGGTTCAAGACGTTTTAAAAAGGTTTGGTATTAGAAATTTAGGGCAATGTCTTTCTTTCTTTCTTTACAATACAATAAACTTATTGTCCCACTCAGGGAAATTTGTCTTGGACTCTCTGCGGTGCGTCACAAATGCCTTAAGTTTTATAAAAACACACAATATATCCCCAGCCAAACAACAATTGCAGTATTGCACACGTCCCATAACAAACACATAGATACACCTCATAAAAATACACGCTAAAAGGATCACCGTAATAAAAGCACTATTAAAAAGTGTTTCATAGACTTCAGTCTCAAGCACCATTGTTAAGGATTTTGATTGAAGTCGGAACAAATGAGTTTTTAAAACGGTTTAATTCACAAAAGGGATCAGAGGTCTGAAGAAAAATGGAGCAAAGATCTGCTTTATATTGTTTATGTGTGCTTTTCTTGAAGCTACTTAAGTGGAACCGCAGAACACGCTTCAAGTCATGCACTAAGTCGTGCAGTAGCGAGAAAGAGAAGTTGGCTGGGTATCGCCTGGAGTTATGAGCGCCTCACAGCGAGTGTCTGCATTGGTTCAGTGCACGGTGACTGTTGCTCTCAACGAGAGTGGGAGAGTTTACTTTGTTGTATTATTTGTGTATTTGGTTCAATTAGTTTCACTCTGCACCACAATAAACAAACCGTGGACTGTCAACAAAACTCACACGAGTCAGTCATGCAGGTTGTTTATTGAGCCCAGCTTTGGTAACCCAATAGGGTGCAGTCGTCTGCAAAGAAACAGGTTTTTCTTTTTAATTGTAGGCCTGTAGTTTCAAATCATGATTGACAAATCGGCGTAGCTTGAAATTGTGGATTTGGGGATGTTTTAAGGATATCCCTGTTGTCTTGTTCCCAAAAGAGCAGAGCATGTTTGATGTTTTTACTCTTGAAGGGACCCTACTCCCCCATGTTTTGGTTTCTAAGTGAATAATGAGGACGGCAATTTCTTGAATTTGTCTCCTATTGAACGAGAGCACTGCAGCCCCTAAAAGGGCTACAACGTAACCCAGTTGCACACAGTCAATGTACACTTATCATAAGTGTCTGACAACAGAGAATTAATCTGGATATGTCAAGAATAAGGACGTGCATAGATGAAGGATTACAATGTTCCCTGTTTTGTTGTTGTCTGCTGCATAAGACAACATTTTAGTCCTCATGAGTCACTTAGACACTTGAAAACATGATGAAGATGTCCTGGATGAAAGACACTGACGTTACCGTTAATCCAACCGCCCTGCCAGTGTTGATGCATTGAGCCGTCAAAAAGATGGAAAGCTATAATACGGTTCATTATCACATAGCAATTCACACTCAAAGAATTAATTGGACATTTTAGCTTTGCCTTTTGTTAATAACTGCTTTTGAACACCATTTGTGTCATAATTGGTCGGATTAATGAAAACATTTTTTTTTTTTAAAGGAGTAACCATGCCCAAATGAAAGCAGCTAAACCAGTAAATCAGGTTAAGGCCCAGTGCAGCGTTGTGTAGTAGGTCAAGAAATGCATTAGCTCAACCCAAATGAAGTGTGGGGTGTTTTGCATTGCCAGCTGTACGTCATCCGCCTCCTCCGCACTGCTCTTGTGAAATCCATTTCATAAATGTGAATCATAATTGTCTGTAGCTCTGCAGCTTTGCCTACCTGTGCAGAGGAGGAACACATGGCTGAGATAATGTGGAGGCACTTAAACTTCTATATGTTTCAAAAATCTTTAGTGTAGCAACATCCTATCCCTGCACTTCCTCCTGCGTGTGCGGTCTCAATGACTATTATATATGATGTATTGTTTTAATATTGAGGTTTCTTTTCTCCCCAGAAATCCAACCCAGCGTTTTAGTTTGGGGTTTGTTCAAATGGAAGCAAACACCCTGTTGAAGCATTGTAGAGAAGCAAAGCTGGAAAGGATGTCAAGGGAGAAAAAGAAAACCATGCGAGGTGCAAACCGGCCTCACACAGAGCTCGGGGGCTCAAGTCATTACAAGATATCAGCTTTTTGAAGTTTGGGGACTGACAAATTACCTTGTTGAACTACACCGATGTGAGTGAGACATGTCTGTCAAATACATGATGAAAGTGCTGCCTCGGGCTGCGGCTGATCGAGGACTGATAAGTGTGAAACAGATAAATGAGAGGAAACTTGTACATTCATATGCATGTTACATGTTACTCACCACTTAATTGCTGGCAACTTGAGCGGCAGTGAAATACGTTTGATTGAAGTCCTTTATGACTGCAACCCAAGCAGCTGGCGGTTCGAGAGATTGCAGATTAACTTTGCAAGGATGTGTCACACATCAAAGATTAATGATTCATCTGAAATATTGACCTGAATAGTCAGCATTGCTTGCCTTGAACTGCGATTTCTTAGCGCGTCAATCAACGTTTTACTTCTCATCGTGGTCAGAGTGCTAGCAGAGTTAGCATGGTCAAGCAGGACCATCTGGCTCTGCACCTCCAGAGGTGTTCTGGTCTTCAGTAGTCCTCCTCTGCTGGGAACAACCTGAGCGAGGACCTTTCTCCCCTTTTTCTCCTTTCTTAGTCATCTTACATCTAACCAAAACTTTGCTCAACCTTCCACATGAAGGGGATATAACACGCCAAAAGATCCAGATGACCACCAGGGCCCCCCAACTGGGCCTGATCCCAGACTTGCAACCAATTCAACAGCCACACCTGGACCCTGTGGTCTGTAATCCTAGGTGAGGGAGCAGCCCCCCTGCTGGTTCTTTTGGGCTTCAGTGCTTCTGGTCCTCCAGGAAAGGACCCAGATTTTACTCTTCTGAGTGAGCTTTATTTAGCTTGGGAACAAGCTAAAGCTTCTTATGGTTAGTTTTTTAAAAGAGAGACTTATTAATGACATTATTTAAAAAGGTGGTGACATAACCAGTAATAAGACCAAACTAGAGGTAATAGCCAGCTCTGACTTCTTTGAGGACGTAGAGGAATTACAGTTTGAGCAACTGGAAAACGGTTTAATTGGTGGCTCTGGCCCTGTTCTGACCTGCCAGCATGCATGAAGTGGACAGCACGAAGAACAAGTGATGCACTCAAGACTCAAAGAGGACGCACTGAGAGTCACATTGTCAACCACATCGCAATAAAACCCCAACGGACATTCAGCCTGTAAAGCATCACCTCAACAACAGCTTCATACATGGCGATGACTTCAGAGCTGGTCTGTGCTGGACGGCGGTGATGTCCAAGGGTGGCCGGCGCTAGAACCACATATATAAAGATATATATGTAGATATATATGTCCATGAAATGTACCTGAGTTCCTAAATACATAGGCTATTACTACCACCGTCTACAACTGGTTGAAAACACATTTGATCTGAGCAAATCGTAACGATGCGGGCGTCATTTTTCATTCCCACAAAGAGCAGAGAAGCGACATCCCATAGCAGGCGGTCACTCGAGACGCATCCTTTTCACAGATGTGAACGGGACGTGGCAAACATCTTCCATCGGGTTGGATTCGCAAGATAACTAATTGGCAGAAAGTATCTCAGAATCCCACGAGGCTGTCGTATCTATCGCCTTTTGGCAAACATGAGTTTTCTGTTCGAGACCTGAAAACAATTTCCACCCAGGCTTTTACCGTTCGATGGTTTGAATTGGGTTTAATCGGTTTGAAGTCAAGTGATTCAGATCACGGGGCATTCAAACAGTGCAGCGAGTCATTGTGAACGCCACCGGGCCAAAAATAACACTGAGTCATATGGATTCTGACGTTTTACTGGAATTAGCTGCATACTGTCATTAGGACTCTTAAGTGTTACGTTATAGTTCAACCTCTGCTGAACAGGTGACGGACACATACTTTCTCACTCTTTATCCAAACGGTCACTAATGAAGCGTGGGCTACTTTTCCAAAACCATCAAGCGAGCGCGACGTTAAAGAGAGGCCAGAGTGTGGGAGATGAGGCCACAGAGGAAAGAGAGTTCCCTGAAACTCCCCCAGACCTGAGCTTGACTCTCAGGAGCCTCTCCTGTATGTTCGGGGGAAGAAAAAAAGGAAAAGAAAAAAGAGTCTCTGAGTTTGTGGGCAGAGGAATGCAGCTCACATCTTTGCCATTGCAGCCGAAGAGGTAATGCGCTCGCATGTTGGCGCTTGTCGAGGTGAGCGCACCTCCCTCTTCTGTATTAATAACCGCATGTCCTATTGCTGTACCAACTGGGCTGTGTTTTACTGGGCCAGGGCTTTTTTTTTTTTTTTTTTTTGCTTACGGGAAGATAGATGATGGACTCCCCCCGCCTCTTCCTCTAATTTACACAATTACTTCCCCCGATGTCTGTTTCGCTGAAACGTTCCCAATCCCTGAATGAACAACACTCACACATCCCCGTCACCCCCCCCCCCCCACAAGGCCAAGAGCACAGACTGCAGCTCAAACCATGCGAATACGGCATCAAACAATCGAGCGCGAGGACTTACTTTACGACTGAAATACTTAAAAATAGCTCTATTTAGTATTCACGCTCGTCTCGGAAACGCCACCGAGTTCACAAATCCTGACAGGAAAAGTATCGCCTGCTTCTTCTTCTTCTCTTTTTTGTTCTGCAGAGAAATGTTTACATAAGCGCATCACACTGTGACAATTGACTTACACATATGAGGAATTGTTATTAAGATACAGTCAACTGTCAAAATCTTGCCCTGAAAGAGAAAATCACTGGTGATGACAATGATGGCTTCCTTTCCGTCTAATATAAACATACCAGCGTGATCACTTTTTCCCCCCAGGGCAAAGTCATTGTTCCATTTTGAAAGCTCTCCGTGAATGCTTGAAATGTTCCCTTGATATTTTTTCCCTCTGCTCGTTTATTTGCTTGTATCCAGGTGATGTGCCAACCTGTCACATCAAGCACAGACGGCCTTATTTCCTCAGAGCAAAGGTCAAAACAATTGTCATGGGAGGGATGGGCGTGTGTGTATGTGTGTGTGTGTGAGTGTGTGTGTGTGTGGATGTGTAAAGACCACTCAGTAGTTTTAGTTTGACGTGTTACAAACTACCCGAGGAAACAGACAATGTTAAAAACATACTCAAACGTGAAAGAGGTTCCGACGTCTTTGCAGGCTTTTGTACTGAGAGATGCATCATTGTATTTTTCTGTATGACAACACAACATTCTTGCACACACACTGTGGTTGAACACAACATCATTTGATCCCTTTTACGCCTGCAGAGTTTTGTCGCATATTAAAAGGAAATCAGCTGGCTTGTTTTAGGGAACAAAGAGGCTAATAACAATAAAAAAATACATAAAAATACTTTGTCCACTGGTGCAATATCATCACAATACGTGGCCGATGAGAGGTAATTAAGTCCAAACACCCACGATATCTTCGGCTGCCACTTGGGGCCGCCAAAGTGCAGATCCGACCGTGCAGCTTTCACAAGGTTGCTTCTTGTGCAGCACATCTGCATGTCCCACGTTAGAGGAAAAACACTGAGCTGCTTCCCGACTTGTTCTTGATGATGCTTGTCACCAGTTACAGCACTGGCCACATGTCCTAACCGCAGAATTATTATATAGTATTAACACGTGTTAACAACACCTGTTGTCATAACATGAGTTTAACATGAGGAGACGCACAGATGTGTTTAAAATCACATATCCCTCCGTTGGGTCGTGAGAAAAAGAAGAAGAAGAAGAAAAAAAAGAGGGCGGAAATGTACATGCCTGCAGAGACATGACCTTACATTTCTTTCCAGCAGAGATGAGAATGAAAAATATTGTCCTCAATTAGAAGTCCTGCAGGTAAACTCTAGAAAGACAAATTGACTGACACATGATGTTGCTGAGGTTTTGCAGAACTTCTACTGTCGTAAAACAACACCGAGCAAAAAGAGCTCACATTTAAATCTATCGATCCACTTATATAAGGGGGCGTTACTTAAAAACATAGTTCCAGTGTGTTTAGGGGCCATCCACCACTGCTTTTAGCTTTCAAAACTGCAGTTGTACAAATGCAGGCAGAGGCGTTGAGAGTGAGAGAGTTGGTCTGACAGTGGTGTTAGCATTCCCCGAAGGCAGTTTAAAGAACAGTGTAGGGTGAGGTTGCATAATCTGTGCCTCAGATTCATGGAAAAGAGTGCCTGGTCTTGAGAGAGATGTACTGACACTTCCAAGACGTCTGGAGTGAGACTCTTGGCAGCAGCACAGGTGATTGTATCAAATGGAAATGTGTAGCTTAATTAACACTCGTTGCTACAAGCCGCACTCACAAAAGGAGGCGATGAAGTGTTGACATGTGTCTGAATTTTAATGTGAATTTGAGAGTTTGTTTCTTCAAGCACATGTGAAAGGATTAGTGTTTTTCTTCCATAAAAGACTGGATGCCAACTCAAAGAGGGGTGGACACTCAAATGTGTTTTTTTGTAGCTTTTAATCCAACTATATGACTGAACTGTGATGAAACACAAACGATTCTGGAGTTAATATTAACGTTTCTTTACAAAATGACGGTGCTTACAACGTTATAAGTCCAGTGTTTGGGCTTTGGCGGCATCTAGTGGTGAGGTGGCAGATTGCAACCAACTGAAACTTTTGCAAAACGTTCAGGAGAACTGGTTTGGTTTGTTTGCTCTGGGCTTCCGTAGAAATGTGAACATAAAGACGACATGGTCTAATTCTTCGGTTGGGACTCATCTATGTTGTGACAGTCATATTTAAAAAGTTATGTTGCCGCCGTCGTATAAGAGACCGGTGGATGTCACTGAGTAGAAGACTACAAACAAGGAAACATGGACGTAATATTTACATTTTATGAAAAGCTTAAAGGAAAACCTACGAGCTGACTGGAGGTCAGGCGTGGGTTAAACTCCGGTCAGGCTACCTCATCACCAGATATACCAAAACATATTAGGATTTCATCTGCCAAAAGCCAGAATTTGCAGCCTGCACATTTGTATATTTTTAGTGTTTCACTGCAAAGATTTCTGCCACGGCTCATTGAGCAGGTAAGTCCAGGTGAAGGCTGTAACACGGTGTTGCTTCCAGGAATTAAATCATCAATCAACGACAACCATGACACGGAGGAGACTGGAGATGGAGGATAAGGCGAAGTCTAGAGATACTGAAGACAAGATTGTGTAAAACAGGCTGCGAATCAGTTTGAGCTGTGACGGAGAAGAAGAGGGGAGGAGTAAAAAGACGTTCTTAATGAGCCTCTTTTCATCATCTTTGGTGTTTTAAGAAGAGAGGAAAGGTTCAGATGGATGTCTGAATGTTTTTTTGAAGTCAAATTCTGGACAGATTTGCCACACATTGCACCTTTTAAAGCTCTCATGACCACGGCATCCCTCTGAGTTCTCATGATTTAATTTTAAGAAAATTGCAGGCAAATTAAGTTTTGTTTGTGCTAAAATGTTCCAGAACAGTACAGATGATTCACTTTGGATGAAAGACTTTTACATCTCTCTCTCTCTCTCTCACACACACATGCACACACACACACACACACGCACACACACACACACACACACACACACACACACACACACACACACACAGAAGAGATCACCCTCAGATGTCCTGCCCCACATCGTGTGACTGCTGGATTAGGGAAAAGAGCGATATTTCCCTAATGGCTCAGTGTTGTGTTTGGCTGGCGCACACGAGTGGGAAGTGATACCTGCAGTTTCACGTGCACAGCACACCTGCCTCGTCCCCGTGAGCATTTACTGGTATAGCGAGGCGCCAACAGGATCAGGAGGACCATTAAAGGGCCGGGTCACCCGGGGTCACGAAGCTCTGGTGGCCGTATTTGCACAAAGGGAAATAAACTCTGCAAGCGGCTCTATTTTCTCTCCACTGGGGGTCCACAGAGCCACTTGGCCGGCCATTCCTTATACATATACTGTGTATACGTGTGTGTGTGTGTGCTTTGGGATTTTGGCGCGTGTGTCAATACCTCCAGGCTGGTTCAGTCAAACCCTGGACTGGAATTCAAGACAACCTCAGCGGGGGGATTTCCACGAGCCTCCGAGTCGTCTTGTTTGGAACACAGGATCGTGCGTCATGCCGCGGCCGCATCCGCCTCACTTCCTCGTGGCTACGGGGCAAAGGACGCTTCAGCTGGCAGTGAAGTAATGCCTGACTCACACTTCAGGTAAAAGCTTTATCAATTTATATCATTACGAGGTCTCGCTTTGAAGTGCAAAAACGCCCGGGCTTCCAGTGCCATCCACTGGCGGTTACAGTTAGCGGGAAGGTTTCCACGCGTATACGCTTTGAAGGGAACTCACATTCGCGCACGCTGAACGCACTTTTTTACTGCAGCCACTTTAAAATGTCCCGTAGCAAGCTAAGCGCAGGCGTAACGGATCAAAATCAAGCGTGGTCGTAGTCTATAGTGGGCCAGCGTGAACCCTGGCCCACCGAAATGGAACGGGGCCTTGATTCATGCCGTGTGTTGCGGCGATGTTTACAACAACGCGTGGAAATGGACCATGTGAGAGGGGCATGTTGCTGCAATTTCAATTGTACAGTGACATTGGACCCACAAACGCCTTGTTAAAAGTCGAGAAACAAATTCTTAAGTCGGTATATTTGCTCAAATATGTTCTCTTTTCTGCACAAAGACTTTATTGCTGTTTCTGCGTCGCAGCTCAGTAAGATCCATCTGTTTGTAGAAACACAAAAGATATCGAAACACTGGGAAACACATTTGATTTTAAACTTAAACAATGTCAAGGCCTCATATCTTACCTGAAAGTGGGTAACTTACATTGAAGGCTTGAGAAAGGAACATGTTTCACACCTTTCTACCAATACATTTGCCTTTGAGACAAGTTTTTTTGTTTGTTGACCATCCGTTCTTAAAGAAATAAGAATAAAAGGTCGGTGTGGGACGTTTCCCCTCGCAGAGAACAGCCACACATCAAGTGATGTCACTGACCCGCCCCGACGTTTCAGCCTTGTTGAACCAACACAGGTCTTCTTAGTGGATCTGAACTGAACCACGTACCTGTGAAGTACATTCACATCACTTTTCCAGGCCTGGAGAAGTGTTGGAAAAGAAAATGAAACCCAAAGAGTTTTGGACAAGTCAGGAATTTACTTTACAAACAGGAAGTTTTGGAAAAGTTACGATTCAACCCATTTAAAATCTTAACAGAACCACATATACAGGTACTAATTATTTAAAGCAATTTCTTTCCAGATTACCATTGTAGAAATAACCATACGCCCCTTGAAGTAACCTCTTGACTCCATTATAAACAGAACAATAGCAGCAACGTTTCAATGGACACGTGGCGTTGCACGTTTTTGTTTTTACAACAAATTGGAAAGAAATGTGAAGTAATTCTTCAAGGAGGACAAATGATATTGTTGTTGTTTGATAATGAGGGAGACATATCCAACATCTTGGTCTTTTATGTCCTCCTCAATGACCAGATGTCCGCCGATAAGCCTGTGGACATAATGAGAACAGATCCCACGTAGCAAAACATGGAAAAGTTAAATAACCATGTGTCAAAATTTCCCCGCAACTTCTCCAACAATGTTCTGGCAACTTGTTGCTCAGAATGCTTCTTGACCTTTTGTTATTCTTTTTTATTATGCTGCTGTCAAAGTCCACCGTGAAGATGCAGTCAAAGAGCTGACACACACACACACACACACACACACACACACACACACACACCAGTAAACTCAGAATGAATAAACATACAAAATAAACACTTTGTCTTGATTATGTTTTCCACTTAACCCTTTGTTACGGACATGTTATAAATGTTAGAGTCAAATTATTCAGATTATTAATATTTTGTCCTGGTTTACTGGTAAAAAACAACAAACAGAATAAGAAGATGCGTGACTCAAAACCAGTTGGAATTTACTTTATTCAGGTAAAAGTTACATATAGATAATAAAAAAACAACAACGATGGATGGATATGTTCATCTGAACAAAGCATGAATGAATAACAGCAGTCATGCATAAACTAATCAATAAAGTTTGACTCAATGAACAAGATGGACTTTCTTTCAACATGTGGAGTCGGCTGCAGCCGTCGTCACCTCGGCAAATATTTCAGTGTAATACAATTTAATTTGCATTGACATCTGCAGTAAACATGTACGAGCCTCGTGTCCCGTCAGATCTAACTGAAGACGCCTCTCGTCGCATGCGCATGCTTCACTGGAGGGGTTTTAGGTCTCTGACAAAAAGGCAATAAAGAAAATCCAGAAGGGTCATTCGCTGGATGGAAACAGCACCGAACAAAGGTTCCTCTACTTTATTCTGATACGATAGTAGACACTTCAATAAAAGCCAAATGTAAAAACACACATCAGGTTATCAATGAAGCTCACAATGTTTATTTGTCCCCCTACAGGACATAATGAGATACTGGCTTCAAAACACAGAATCAAAAGGACAACTTAAAGACGACAAACACTTTCTACTCATAAAACATTTCTATACCAGACTAGAACACAACGTTTCAAACAAAGATCAGCACAGCGACAGAGCCGAGCTGCAAAACCAGCTCTTATAGCGAGGAAGATGAAGTGTGCGCTGAGAAAAGAGCAATGTTCAGCGGCCGTGCTGCTCAATAAAAGCAAGAGAAAAACTGTTGATTTGGTTTGATACAAGAGCAATAATACAAATACAAATGTAATATTTCGGTTAATTATCGGACTTTATTGACCTAAATTAGTTGAAGTTAACAGCCAAAGTATTTAAACCATCCTTTGCAGACAACAGGAGGGTTGAAACAAGCAATTTGATTGGTTAAAGATGGTCTCTAACAGCCAACATTTGACTCATAAAAGGCTCATAAATACAGGATCAGGACCGGATACAGGATCATAAACACATAAGCACGGAGCCATTGTATGCCTATTGTCATCGGGGCCCTGATACACAAGAGTGCTAACAATTATGTGGTTGAGTTCTTTATGGGGTTTCTGTGAAGGTGACGTGGTTCTCTGGCATTACACCTTGTGATTAAGCCGTCATAAATAAGATGTTCTGTGTTCACAGGCTTGTAACCAGCTTTTAGTGCATTAGAGTTGAACACATTGAAAGCAGTGTTAATACCACAACATACTCCTGGTGCTAGTTAACAATCCATTGGCTTTGCTTTTGAACTGTGTATTACTCTGAGACTCGTGTACAGCTGTGACGGGGCTATAGGGCTCATCATTTCTCCACTGCTCTTATGAGAACTGATTTTGCTATTTCACATTCACTGTAATAAAAACTCTCAGATTTGGATGTAAATTTCCACTGCAACAAAATCAGAAATAAGTCGGGTCAGCGGGTTTTGGATAACGCTAAAATAAAACTATTTGAAAGTTTCGAACGAGTCTTGAAGGTTAAAAAAAGAAGATGAACGTCACTGTTCTCCTCCAGAAAAGTCTCCAGTTAAAAACATGGATAAAACTCAAGAGACTGATTGGAGAAGATGTGACAGGAGGGTTACAGCTGCACACATGTACACGGATAAGGATGTTACCGTTTCTAAAGTATGAGTTTGAGTGAAAATATTTAATGAACAGCTGGATCCTCTGTGTTGTTGGCCAAGTTGTGAAAGAACGACAAATACTGTATGTTCTTTGTTGTTGTCGAGACTTAAACAAACAAAAACGTATCTCGACGTACTCCTACAGGATGAATGTATGTACAGAAGTAGAGAGCGATTATGCCACGACACATTCTACGGGGTTTTTTTGCAAGCTAAAAATGCGTCGTGAAGCAGGACAGACCGTAAAAAAAAAACAAAGCAACACTTTGGAGGAAAAAAAACCTTTTCATGGAACATACTGCTCAAAAATCACACAAAACGGGTCTCTGATTCATCTGTTTACAGTCCGGATATTTAAAGGCACATTCTGCAATATCTCCCATTGCAAGGTTGACTTGTCGAGGACACGCGGCGTCACGGATGCGAAGCACCTGAACCCGAACTCGGCCAATGTCCTAAAAACTGCAGAGCGCGCAGGCGACGACATATCTGAAGGAAAAAGCAGAAGACATCTACGGGTCCTAACTGGCGGCGCTGCAGCCTCCCTCCCCTAGAGGTGGTGCAGATGACGGTGGGGGAAAACGCTGCTAATCGCGATTGAGCGAGTTTCTGAGTGGATTAGAAACAAGCTCCGGGTGGTGCTTCGCATCCGAATCTGATGACACCTGCATCGAGAATGGATTTACCCATTTTTCTCAGCGCTCGGCCCTTCTGTTCACTCCGAGTTAGCGATGGTGACACCATATAGGGGCCGAGGAGGAAAATCTTGCTGACTGTGCCTTTAAATGTCTTGCAGGACGCAACACACACACACACACAGGTTGTTACTTCTTCTCAATCTTCAGTGTTTGTACAAAAGCCCAAAGGTCCTTGACCACCTGAGGAAGAGGAAGGGGGGGGAGGAGAGAGAGAGAGAGAAAATAAAAGCAGAAGAGAGAGAAAGGACACATGAAATTAGAAATCTTCCAAATGAAGTGCTGCACAGCCGCATGACTCACTTTTACTCCGGCATGCTTTTGTGCGTCTCGCCTGTGGGAACACCGAGTGTAGACGGGGCTGCCGGGGAACGACGAGGGGTTGGGTGGGGGCAACAGTACATACCAGAGTGTATGACTAGGTGCTCCAGGTCTGACAGATCTCAGACCTTGGCTGATGAAACCAAAGCACTTCCACAGATGTTTCTACACAGTGGGATCAACCCCCCTCCTCCTCACACACTCTTTCCCTTGTCCACCCAGCCCTAGTGCCGGTCTGAAGAGCTTCCACCTGCTCTCATAACCGTACAGTTAACGCTTTAACACCGACAAGCCATCACAAATTCATATTTGAGCAGCCCGTTATGAGCGACCGCCTGCGTATGAATACAGAAAACACAGCTTCCCCATCCAGACTCACTGCCGAGAGTCCGTTAGTCTGTGGCGATCATCTAAAGAGGGTTTTGGGTGATTAATTCGTGCTCCACAAAACAAAGTGCAGGGGGCAGTTGTTTTTCTTCTGAAATGACAAGCAGCATTAGAAAAGATTTAAGTCCTGCATTTAGGAAGGGAAAAAAAAGCCCCTCTTTTGGGTTGGTCAAAAGGCCTTGAATGCGAAAAGAGACTGGTACCATCCACATACCGCCAGTCCCTTCATTAAGGCTACAAAAGACACACTCCAGTAAATCAGGGAGAAAGAGTTCGCCTTGGCAGGTGTACTCCCATTCCATCTCGAGAGAGCCCGCTGACACAAAATGAATATAATTCAAAGCGAACGCGCCGCGCCGGAGAGTCGTTTGAGGCCGAGTGGACAGAGTACGGTACGAGGACGCCGTGAACAATGACGCATTCCTCCGCATCGATCACGGCAACAACAACAAAAAGAAAGAGCTCTTAAAGCTCAAAATGAAGGCTGGTGTGACTGTGCCTCTGGCTGCAAGGCAAGTGTTTACCAGGCTGAATGCATTGAGAGCAAAAACACACAGAAACCTTTTTAAATATCTTTTTTATTCTGTATGTATATCAAATACAGCTATTGTAGAGTTGTTTGGGTTTTATTGCTGTTTTACTTTCTATTCTTATTATTCATTTTTTATTTTACTATGTGTCTCTTGCCGCTGTAATCCTGCAATTTCCCCACTGCGGCACTAATAAAGGATTATTTTATCTTAAAAGAAGCTAGAAATTGATATAAATTGCACATTTGAAGTGAGAGCAAAACATTTTTTTAAACGTCTCAGATGCCTCGTAGTCTCAAGATCATGTGCATTGTGCGACCAATAAGTACGCGTGCTGCATAATACATGAAACGGCTCACGATGACTCACTTTTTTGTCCGAGATTTTCCAACAACTCTTGGCGTAATTCTCCAACTTCTGCTCGGTTTTCGGCAGCGGTTTTCCCTAAAAAAAAAAGAAAAAAAAAAAAAGCCCATTAAATCATCAGCTTAACCGCGCGTCAGACATTCAATTAAGAGCGGTAATTTGCAAAACAGAGGATGACAGCCTTACCTCCTTGGCTGCCGTTGACAACCTGCTCTTAATCTCCGTCAGAGAGAGAGATTTAGACGGGCCGGCCTGGGGTTTGTCTTTTCCTGGGGCAGGTGTCTAGAAATATATATCAACTAGATAAGAAACACTGATTGATATGTCAACTAGAGAGAGATTTATGGAGCTGTAGATAAATAAAAAAAAGAAAGCTTCCTATTAGGACCACAACATATCTCCTTTTACTCTTTTTGTTTTTTTTCTCCCGTGTTCTCACTTGAACTCTTTTTGGTGATGGATCCATCCGCTGACCAACGGCTCTATCATGACCCGTTTAGTCTGGGTCTGTGTTTACAGGCTTGGCGTGGGCAACCGGCTGGAAGAGGATAAAAGCACCAGCAAGGACAACAAATTCTAGCCTAATTACACCATCCTTTTTTTAACTATTACATCGGGTACAAATTATGGTTTTATTGTTTGCAAGCAGGAGAGGGCAAGCCCCGACTCTCCAATGAGTAACGGGGATTTGTTTGTCAAAAGTGTTTTTCCCCTGATGTCGAATCCTAAGAACTGGACTGAAGGAACACAAGTTAAATTCATGTCAAGCTGTTTTTTGTATTTATTTATTTGTATCAAACTCAAACATATCGCTTCTAACAAGCAAAAGATTACACTTCTACACTTCACCCCGTGTATGGACGGTCAAGGCTGAAACGCTACCATCACACGCGACTCTCCTTTTCATCATTTCTGCCGACATTCTCCGGCGCCATCTCCGCACATGACGAGCAGCGTGAGCGCTGAACTCGCCGGCCCCGCAGGTGTGTTCAGACCCGGGCAGCCGAGGCCCCAGAGGTCCTCAATTAGGAAGTGTCTGGATGTGACACAACAACAACACAGACACACACAGACACACACACACAGACACACACACACACACACACACACACAAGGCATACGCCATGACTGCGTGTTACACAAGCCCTGGAGCTTGTCCCTGCATGTAAAGCCGGTGTGGAATCCAGTAAAATTGCAGGTTTCATCGATAGCCAGAGACGCATGTGAAAGAGGAAAAGAGACGAGCGACTCCTCGAGGCCTGCGAGTCAGACACGGACTCAAACGCACGAGCAAATGGACAGTGCAGTGCAGTAACTGATTGTCTTAGTTCAGATCACTTTTTTATTTTGACAGAGCAGTTCAGGAGCTCAGCGGGTGAAGCATGGCACTGATGGTTTCAGGGTAAAGGTCACGAGGCCTAAAGGAATTATTAGTAGGTCTGAATATAACTGTTTGTATCAGATTCTCACATTATCATTTGAGTCTGAACCAAAGTGTATTGAAAGCAAAGAACTGTTTATTTTTAAAGATTCAGGCCACTATAAACACTAATTTGTCAGAGACGTAAGATGCAGGTGGAAGTGCAGAAGGACAAGGTTCTGCGGTCAGTAAAGGATGAGCTCCTACTCCAACTGGTTGTTTGGATGAAAGCAATCAACAAATGTCATGTGTTACCACTTCTTACTTCAAACACCTTTAGCAACTTCAGACTGTTGAAAAACAGGGTGAGACTGCAAATAGTTAAAAACAGGTGGAATGTTCTGGAGAAAATAAACTCTCTTTCTCTCTTGCAATCATCGGTCCCTGTCCCCAAGAGAGAGCAGCATTTTATAGCACAGATCAAAAGGTATAAAAAGGGAAGAAAACCCTGACGCACACATACCACACTACAAAAGAAACAGCGCATATGCTGCTGGCTCCCGGCCAGACAAATGTACTACGTATTTATTATTTATGGGAAGTTCTCGACTTCCAAGGGACAGCTGTGGACCTGAAACAGCTGATAAACACAGCGCAAGCTTTTTCATCTGGACCAGACGCTGATTACAGATGCCACGAGACATGGAACTTAATCACAAGCACGCCATCATTTGATGCAGTGTCTTGTCCTTCAATCCAGGGCAAACACATGCTGTGACACTTTTGGCTCAGCCGGGTCGGCCCAGAGGTGGCACTTGTCATTTTGTTGGAATGAGAGCAGTGGAGGGTCGTGTCTGGGGGGGAGAAACCAGCTCCAACTGCGACTTTAATCCTATACCTTGTATGTGTAAACAAAAGGGGAGTTTTTTTTAAAATGCGAATGCCATGTAGTTATTACTTGACATCCTTACACTCACGGGAAAAGTCAAGAGACACAAACAACACAGGCACCTGCTGCAACACATGTCAATCAGTCGCTAAAACAATGACTCACACCCTTTTGGGGATAAGCCTGACACAAGTGGTGTGTACACTTTACGACTCTGACGTGTGCTCCAAGGCATCGTCTACTCCCAACACATCAATCACAAGACGCCAGCTGCAAGATAAAGTGACTTCAGATCAGTTAGCCGGTTCTCATGTCGAGCCTGTTGCACGAGGAGGCGCGGCCCCACGCTGGGCCGCGGAGAGGTGAGAACGGCGGTGCTGGCAACACATCTGACGGGTTCGATCTAATGACCAGTCACCTGCGTTTAGCGGGGAGAAGAAGAAGAAAAAAAAAAACAGACATCCACGCCCGCTTCCCCGCTCCTCAGGGGCATCTGGAAGCGCAAGCTGCACCAGACATCAAACGCTGGTAATGGGGAGCAATTGGGAGAAGGTGTGTCCAGGAAGTGAGGGGTGTGAAGAGGTTGTAGAGAGGGAACAGTTGTTGTGGAGAGGTGGGGAGAGACGGGCGGGGGGGTTGAAGCTCCACGGGCCAGAGGGTTAAACTGGCGGGATGGTTTCGGCAGATCGGCTGCCCATCGGCTAATCCTCCAGAGCATTTCAAGAGCCGCTGTGTTATGTCTGGACGGCGGCCACCGCAGAATTAGCTGCACTCTCCCACATACACACACACACACCCAAAGAAATGAACCCCAGGGGCCCTGGGAGGAGGAGGAGGAGGAGGAGGGGTGCTTTATCGCCTCAGAAAGTCTGCAATCCAGAAGCTCCGTGTTCAACATGATACAAATCACAGAGCTTTCCATCGAGACGTCAGAGAGGAAGTGACAACGTTCTCCTGCAGCGTTCTCCTGCAGCGTTCTCCTGCACTGTTCTCCTGCACGTCTTCAGTGTGTTTTTATCCCACGAGCAGCCGACACATAACCAACGCCTTATCTGAGCCGAGTCTCCGTCCAAGTTTTTTTTTTTAATCACAGTAACATAACTTGTGAAATGTGTGAGCTTGCGGAGGCGCTTGCCAATTTGTATTTCCCTCGTGCGTATGTGTGCAGCAGGGAGTTGGAGGGCATCAAAGTGTGGGGGGGAGGGGGCTGCAACTCAAGACGTCGGGGTCAGGCCAAGGGGTCACGGGTTTAAACCTTGCCTCGGGAAACCCGTTTGGAGGTCAGGTGTGTTTGCTTAAAGAGAGGCAGAGTTCAAGCTGTGGGTTTTGAGAGGCGGCCGTCCAAGACATTCCATCCAAGAAATTAACTATCAGGTTGAGCTAATTGCAATGTGCATTTATCACATTCCTTGGCTGTGTTTTTTTTCTTTGGGGGGGGGCATGTTTTAATTGTGAAAGCCAATAAATGTAGACAATTACCTGAAGAGACAGACACCTTTTGTCCTCTCAGGCTCGGGCTTGACCAGAATGTATTTCACACAAAAAGGTTTTTGAAGCGCGCTACATTGTGCAACGCATTTTGCTGGCAGGCCGTATCAGGTTTTTCACCTCAGACTCGCTGTCAGAAGTGGGAGGTCCAAGTCTGTTTACAAAGAAGTACCAGGTTTTACATTTGTTGCTCTCCACTGACACAATACATTGCGTACATACTTATGAGAGCAACACCATGTCTTTTTGTTCAGGAATTAAGTTGCTGAGGACAAAATGAATCAGTTCCCTGCACAAATCTTACCAGACTAATTGTTTTAATGATAAGAACAAAGAAAAGAAACAGGCCTAAGATGGGGAGGCGGATGTAATATAGAGTTTTTCCAGATGTCAAACATCACATTATGTTTACATCGGGAAAAAAGAAAACGAAACAAACAAAAACAGGTCTGTTTTCACTGCATCTGTTGTCCACCGTGTGCTGAGTTGACTCTAATAACTGACCCAGCTCTGCAGCAGAAAGGCTGTCAATCGGCTAATTAAATAAGCACAAGCGACCACGGTCAACGCTGAGCAGGCGACGCGGCCGTTCCTACCTTCGTCTGTGATTTGCCTGCTGGCCCCGATGGTTTCCCTGCGGGGCCGTTTTGCTTCACCGGCGTCTTGTTGGGCTTCTTGGCTGGAAACGCTGAGATCTGAGAAGAAGAAGAGCACAACCACGACCCATGAAGAACGACGTCTCCACTGTGACGTCCCCACGTATGTACACATGTTGAAGTAATGACAATTACAAGAAAAACTACTTTCTTCTATTGAAAGCAACTTTTTACCATCAGACTGTTGTGTTGAATATTTAAAGTGACAATGTTAAGCTCAGGAAATAAATGAATCATTGCTGTAAACAGAACCAAAAGGTGAGAAGAGCACATTGAGGGGGGCACCACACTGAAGTTAAAAGCAGCTGTAAATGTAATCAACACTTCATAAAAAGTGCCACGACTAGCTTTGAAGAAACTGAATGAAATCGCTCAACTCTGCTGCAAAGGTGGAGAAGATGTGATCGCCGTGCACGAATCGATACAAGATATATTCATACACCATCGTATCCCTTGTTGGTTGGTTTCAAACTCTGTGTGAACGCGGACTTTCCGGCTGTTCCCTCCTGACATGTTATGTTGAATATCAAGATAACCTTCGGGGCTTTGTGTCATGTTGTTATGAAAACTCCCATATCAAAGTAATAATTGCCGAGGCGCTTTTATGGCTGACAAATACAGTTTTTGCCGTGTAAGCGTAATGTGAACCACATTTGTAGTGAAGTGGAATTGTGGTTAATTCCCTTCGGTCTTTTGCCATGAGGCGTTATTTTTCACTCACCCTTGTAAAGTCATAACAATATCAACGCTGCACATGTGAACTATCGTTAAAAGCATGTTAACCCGTGAAGACTGAAGTGTCCATTCCACTACAAATGATGTCATTCTGGCGGCTAAAGGAGCAGCGGCAGCCCTGATGTCAGAGACACAATATAGCAGCAAACACCTCAACGCCATATACAGATATGGTTGAGTAACGTCTACCTGAGAGGAGACCGAATGTGAGCTGTTATTTAAACTCGTGCGTGTTCACGTAGCCGGGCCGGCCAATCGCCACTGCTGTGCCGGACTTGCAGCTGATGGCGAACGCCGTCATCGCCAAAGTGTAACACCTCGCTTGTCTGATCAGATGCTGGTCATTGTTCTCCACACTGGAGGCCTTTCCTGTGGCTCTCAGTCGCCTATGTAATTACCTTGTAATAGCCGAGGCAAGTACCTGCGTTTCCTGAGCACCAACCCTTTTCCTCGGAATGGGCTAGAAGTGTAATTGCCTGTGTTGACATAACTGCTACAAAGGCAATTACATGTGTTAGTTCCTAGAGCAAAGCCTGGTACGAGAAGATGCTGGAAGGAGGTTCCAGTGCGGTTGCCAAACTTTTGTGTAGTTTGTTTTGGCAAATCAGAGGAATATTAATACACAATGGACACCATTTAATGAAATAGAGGAACATTCCTCAAATCCTCCATAGATGCACCTCAGTGTCTGTAAATCTTATTCTGAACTCCCCTGGTGTTAGCCTCTCCTTTCTGTGTTTAATATCATCCTTATTCACCAGACCGCTGTGCTTCTCCCACAAAGGGAAGCACACCACGAGAAGACTCGAGAGTTTAGACTCTGAATCCATTTTAGATGTGAACAAAGTCCCTGTGCTGCTTTGTGTGATGTTTGGATAGAGACGTTAGGAAGGTGTCTCAGTCGGAGTGAAGACCTGCTTACTGCACTCCTTTGACACATGACCACATTGAAACAATTAGCAACAGAAACTGTGTTTCAGTAACTCACTCATTACCCCACTTGGTGTCTCTGTCGCGTTCTTTGTTACGACTAGTTGGAGGTCAGCTGCAGGACTGCGAAGAATGCTGCGCTCAGCGGCGCGGTCTGGAGGCTCACGCGGGGCCGTCCGGAGACGCTCAGCGCCGCAAACCATGTCGTCTTTTTGCCGGGACTCTCCTCAAATATCAGGGAACTCAGATTGTGTCGTGTTTCTAATATTATTCCTAACACAAACACAAAAGCTGCTCTTTTGTCAAAATGATGATGATCGGCTTAATTTGAGGACGTACGTTCATGACAATGCTGTCAAATTTAATTGCAATTCAAACATCTAAGTACAAAAAGGCACACACACACACACACACACATGCACGCCCCGGAAGGTTACGTGACTCCACCAACAGGTTCGCACTTCACAAATGGCGAAAAACACAAACATCGGGTGACCAATGCGAATCAGAGTGCCGTTGAACTTAAAACTGAGTTCCTATATTTGTCACTGCAATGCTGCACAACAACTCAAATTGTCCAAACTGGAAGGTAAATTATTGGATTCTAAAATGAGTAATATGTCTCAATTTCCTAGATTAAGAATCGGACCGAGCACTTGATACCAACTGTCCATACACACATTTTGGTTGGTCCATTGACATATTGCTGATTTAGCGGTCCAAATCATAATAATTGCTCCCAGCCCTACTTTCTTAAGTTCAGTTCTTTCATTAGTAAAGAATGAGACGGGGATAACCGCGGAGCTGAAGAGAGGAGGGGTGAAGAAAAGGATTAAGGTCACGGAGGGGGAGGAGGAGACGGGAGGAGGCGGAGGTGGAGGTATTGGAGGAGAAGACAACAGAATAAATCAACAGGTGACAGAAATGCTCAGCTGTCATCTGACCCCGAGGCGAGGATCGGCGCTCACGTCGCAAGTATGCGCATCTGCCCTGCTTTGATCTTTTGCCTGGCACAGTTTGCACTTGGATAGCGTGTTTTAACCCCCTCCCCTCCACCTCCCCCCCAAAAAGAAATCACAAACAGACACCGACGTAAAAAAAACGAGGCAGATACACACATGCACCCACACACTTGCAAATGATTGTGGTAACACGCAAAACAAGTGTTCAAAGGGAAAAGGGCCAGGTGCACTGCTGAAATGGCACGAGAGACGATAAAAAAGGAGCAATCATATTACCAGTGGGATGACAGAGGGACAAAGATATGCAGTGTTACAGAAAAATGAGGGAAGAGGTTTCCCATAACTTGTGTATGTGTGTCTTTTTCTACATATGTAGGGTAGAAATTCTGTCAATGTTTGCAGACTGTTTGCATTTATGCAAGTGTGCTTACACATTTACAGTAAGTCTACATGTCTACAGTGTGTATCTGTGTGTGTCTCTTTGTGTGTGTGTGTGTGTGTACAGGATAACATAGTGCTGTCTTGTTGGTGAGACGGTGAGAATCCAAGCAGATTACAGAGGAGAAATCCGATCATTACGCCACACAGACCCTGTGTTTTACTCGGAGGAAAACAGGTGGGTACATGAGCGAACAGGATGGAAAAAAAAAAAGTTCCATGTTTTGTCTCATAAGAAAAAGGTGGACGGTCAGCGAGTGCAAGAATGGGAAGGGCCTGCTGAAATGAAATGCGACTATAGGATACAGGCTGAGGGAGTTTGCATGATGTGGTAGAAACAGAAAAGGGGGAGCGGGCAGAATGCAGACACACACACAGAAAATTCCTTTGACGCACACAAAAAAAAAAAGCCTGTGGCTACTCTGACACCTGGTGGACAACTGGGGACTGGAGACACTCCAAACTGGTTTAATCTGCTCTTCGGGATTAGTGAACCTGCCAGTGACATTTAGTTTGGTTTGAAAATGAGTTACAAACACTGCGAAAAAATCTGTATCTCATTTTAATCTATTTAACTATATTCAAACATACTAAAAAAACAAAAGCTATTTAAATTCTTTGGTGTCTGTAAGCCAGTGGAGCGGTTGAAGTAGAAGTGAGAAGCAGCATCGGTTCAGACTGATTTCATCAGGCCTATAAAACATCATGCCTTTGCTTTACGTGATGTAAAACAAATGATACATTAATGATATCACTACACACCGCATGGTTTGAAAATATCACATATTTGAGGTGGCAACATGCATGAATATTGCCGTACATATACACTCTCCTTGCCTAATGGAGATACAAAGAGAAAAGCTTACTTTTTTCAGCTCTTTTCCAGCATTCTTCACAGGCTTTGCATCATCTTCATCACTTTCGTCCTCATCATCACTACAACCCAGGAGGACGAGAACAAACATTAACTAAGGTTGAGGTTTATTTCAGGTAAAATGCTATATAACATGCACAAATTATAGAAAAAAAACATGGCGCATGAAAATATTCCTTGTATTATTCGTGCATAGAATTTAAGATTTTGGGGAGCTAAATGTGTGTTTTTTCCAGCATTAAAAGACATACTCGTCATCGTCATCGTCACTGTCGTCTTCATCGTCGTCGTCAGTATGCATCTTTAGTTTTTTCTACAAGGAAAATGAAACATGATTTTGTCAGAAACATCTTTAGCATTTTACAAAAGGACTGCGGAGTAATTTATTCATTTTCAAGTTCATATCTTTCGAATAAATAACAATAAACCCTTTTAAATCTAGTTTTGTGGGCGTGAAGCACACAATTAAACACCACTGCTACAGACAATAACCTTTAAGAACCTTATACAATCTTGCGATCACGTAAACTTAAAACTAAGTGTAGAAGAAGAGAAACTTTTTAATCTTCTGGATCATTTCTCTCCAGAGTTGAAGCAGCTCAGCGGCTGAATGAAAACACAGAGGTCGTTACCATTGGAAGCTTCTTCCCCAACATCAGGCCCGCCGGCCGCTTCACAGGTGAGCTGTTGTTCTCCTCTTCATCCTCTTCATCCTTCACACCTACAAAAGCAAACGCAGGTTACTCATTTACTCATGATGAGTTCTGTTTCCCTGAGATTTACCTGGACAGGTACATTCAAACATTTTGGAAACAAAGAGTGATAATTTGTCCACAGGTAAAAATGCTAAAAACTCTAACACTATTAGAAATAGACCGTTCAGTTTAGTTTACTGCACACCATGTATTTAAAAATGTTTGTATGAATAGTTTGTTTTAGGTAGAAGAAAAGCCCGAACATCTTGTGCATGAAGATATTTCTATTTATGGTTTATGATTTTGGGAAATATATCCTCTTTTAAGTAGTATAACACACACTATATGAATAGACTGTTTCGTTCCCTGTGAATCAACGTAGAAGTATTTAAAGCTATTGTGATAGATATTTGAAAAAAATCATTGTATTATTTGTAAAATCATTGTTTGTGATGAGTTACAACAAAAAGAGTAGGCCTGATTTTCTTTTTTTTAAACTCCCTCTCATTAACCGTGAAGGCGCAAACCCAGTTCACGCCAAAATGGAGCTGACGTGCTGCCTTTGACTGATTTATGTGAAATTGTGAAGTACATATTATTCCCAATACAAACTGTGAGTTGAAGCAACTATCAGTAAAAGCAGCTGTTGCCCAAATACTCACTAACAAAATGCTGCCCGCTGATGTGAACTGGTCCAGAACCAGACTGGAGGCGGAAGGTAACAGGAGGTGTGATCTCAAATCCCCCTAAACTCATCTGGACAAGAAAAAGATCAGTCACAACCACAAAATATGTACTTAAATCACTTTTAATATACTTGTTGCATGCTTTATTAGGATGCAGAATTCACTTTTCCGTTCCACACTGCTGGTTTCGGTTTACTTCACAGCATAGAGGAGTTTTTCTTTTCAGTTTTTGTCATTTTATTAGGCTAGAGAGACATTTTTCTTTTAATATTACAAACAATACACGTATAGTAAGTATTGTTAATGATTACACGTCACAATAATTATTTAGGTATATATCATTGAGTAGCCCATCAAATACTTCACAGAATGATGTCAGTCACTCACAGAGGGCAGGACGGACGGTTTCAGGACAACCAGTGGCACTTTGGTCGATTTCCCATCATACGTGAGTCCTTCGATTTCCACCATGTGGAACTTATCCTCAGCCTCGGCTCCCAGACACACCTGGGAAAGCAGCACAGATGACCACCTGCAACACCACCTGCATGGCTCCATAAGCTTCAGTCTCGCTCCTGATACCCTTTGACTGATCTGACGCAGCGCCGCCAGCTCAAACTGCTTCTTCATTGATTTGACAGAAGACTATCAGCTGTTTAGGTTTTTTTTTCCATTTTGTGGATTCAAGCTGTTTAAAGATTTTATCGGTACGGATCTAATTTTAGGATGAATACATTTCTTGCTTTTCTGTTTCACATAAAAATAAAACATTTGAATTAAAAGCAAACACATTTCAGAATTTGTTTTCATCTTCATTTTTACATTTACATTTTAACAAACCAGAAATAGGAATGATAATAAAATAGAAAAATAAAAATAGATTTCTACACATACCTGAAACTACAGTCACTTGGATATCACATCTAAAATATTAAACTATTCTATCAGAGTTTTGAAAAGCTTTTTCAGGCTTTATGACCCCGCAAATAAAATAATACATAAACTATATTTTCTATCAGGGGGAAGAACAAGAAAACTGCATAAAGAGCAGCTCATTTCGTTTAACTGCTGCACAAGTCAATAAAACACATTATTAATGTATAAGACATTTGTAACGCATGTAACTACTACCCCTTACGGTTTTGAGTGACAGCTGCTGCTCCGTATCATCGTCGTCTACGTCAACTTTGAACTCCCGTTTGTCCGATTTCAGGGTGCAACCTGGAGAAAACGTTACGCGCAACGTGTCACTAAACGTTTCCCTTGAACAAGACACACAAATGTATTAAATAGCTTGCACACAACACACGCTGAAGCTGCGGTATCCCCGCGCTTTGCTCGGCCAGCGAACAAAAGAGCTGAATTGGCGCGAGTAAAGGGGGGAGTTAGCTTCACTTCCTCCAGCTAAAAAAATAATGAATTCCTATTTGTGCGTTATGACGAGACATAAATTATGTTTGTGTGACCGAATATTTTGTTAAAGGTTTGCCAGAATAAGCGAGCTCACCAAACAAGTACATTTGTGGTCTGCACAAATCTGAGATATCGTCCTCCATCTTTGTTGTGGGTGGTTACACTTCCGTAAACGGGTGTGACGGAGACGTCGCTGAGCCAATGAGAGAGCGGGACGTGCCCGCGGTTTGTGAAAGCAGCAGCCAATAGAATTAAAGACTGGGCGGGACATATAAAATCGTGCGTTCTTGAGGTTCAACACTAGATGGAGCTCTCGTAATAGTAATTAAGTAAATAACCGATAAATATGAAAGAAAATATAACTCCAATAATTAGAAATGTTTTAAGTCATGCATTATTCATCAACAGAGGCTATTACAGTGTTATTGTTATTTAGATTGGTGGTAGTTAGCTGCTTACTCACTTAAATATGTGCAAGGAGAGGAATAGCATGACAGTTAACAAGAAGACAAATAATCTTGACATGTATGATTTTCATGTAAGATCTATAAGATTTGTACGACAACCGATTTTCTCAATATCTGCATGGTCTTTGTACAGTCTTCCTAATTCGTAATGGCTTCTTCAAATACACATTACAGCTTTTTATATTAAGATTGGGATATTCTCCCTTATGTCTATCACTTAATACAGTGTTTGGACTAAATAAAAGAGGCCTTTGGTCAGTAATATTAAAAGGGCAGCCCAGGGGGCAGTTGCGATGCTAAAAGAGTCTTCTGTGGTGGTTAAAAATATTGATAATAAAAACAGAAAGCAGTCAGAGAAGAGATATTACAGAGAAGAGAAATTAACCAAACTGCACACCGTTTATGTTTAAATGTTTGTATCAATAGTTTGTTTTAGAGGGAAGACAACAACTTGTGCATGAAAATATTTTATGATTTTGGGTTTTGTGAAATACATCCTCTTTTAAGTAATATTATTTAAATCAGATGAGCATGTGGCTGAAGGATTGAGGATGTAAGTTGTACCCTTCCTTTTTAATAAAGACTATATTTGATCTGTATTCCTCGTCGTACTCTCAATACTAGAGCAGAGGAGATTGATTGTTTTCCTCTTCACAGGATTTTGAATCACATTGGTGAGTCGACTTCTCAGAGAAAACACCCAAAACAAAATGTCAGAAATTGTGCAACAGCAACCGAGTTGCTTAATTGTGAAACGTCTTTGTAACCTTAATGAGAGCCTCAGAGTGAGTCAGCACGGCCGGCCAGTGTTGAGCAGGTGTCGATGATCCGGAGTGCCAGTGTAGTTCACCCACAAGGAATGAGTTGTCTTCATGCATGCCTGAAAACTTGAGAAGGCATTAATGTGTCACAGGCTGCCAGGGCACGTCCGCACATCCGTTCTCATGGCAGATATGATGTTGTTGCACTTGGACTTGGCCAACACATTTAGTTTAGTGCAGCTCCCTGAAGGTGAAGGGATATAAGAAGGTCCATTTATTATATTTAATAATACACAGCCATCTTTAAAGCCTCTTTATATATTCTTATATTTTGTTCCTATCATGACTCATCAGAACATGCCTTACCACCAACAGCACTTACTTTGCACTCATGTTATGTTTATATCTGTTTATATATATATATATATATATATATATATATATATATATATATATATATATATATATATATATATATATATATATATATATATATATATATATATATATGTATGTCTTTGGTGCCTTTTTGTCATCTTGTATGCAAACATGCATATCACTATTTGTATGTGTTTATGTGAGCCAGTGTGTGTGCGTGTGTGTGGGGCTGTAAGAGTGTGAGAGAGGGCCATGAGAGGCGTCGTGTCGGCAGGTCGACTTCACTCTGAAGTCTCTGTCTTGCTGTCAGGATGCAGAGAGAGTTCCTCATTCTTCACTCAGATGACTTGATGCTCCAGGACGCATCCTGCTTCAGCAGCCGGCAGTTTAAGTCGAATAACCATCATATCGTAGCGTACATCCAGAATCAGAATCAGAAACTTTTTTATTGCCACGAGAGTAGGTACAAACGAGGAATTTGTCCTGGCAGAAGGTGCATCACAGCAACAACAACAACAACAACAACAGCAACAGAATATGATGGCATATGTGAATATTACTTTAAAAGTCCCCTACGTGATCTGGTGTTTAAAGACATTCTGAATTTGTTTGTACATATATATTTATAAAAATCAAATCAGGTTCATTTTTCAAATCTTCAAATTTTTCAAAACGTTTTTTTCTTCTCATTTTCTTTTGTTCCTATTTGAAGATTTTCACAACTGTTTCCACACATGTTACGAACCCTGTTTGTATTACAAGAGCATGTCAAACATCAGAGGGCTGCATGTACGGGTACACGTCACACCGGAGGCCCGCTCTTGTAGAATTATAGATTCTACAAAGCAGGACTTGTCCCTCTGCTGCAGAATTCCTCTGCAATATGCAATCGTTAACTCATGCTGAAGGGCCGCGGCTGCATTTTAAAGTCAACAACCTTTCAACAACAAAGCTTCACATGTCAACACAATCAGCATCGATCTCGAGTTTGGCAGTCTGAGGCGGCCGCTGCTCACTTCTACAATCTGGTGAGAATGGTTTCTAGGACAGTGAACCACTATTATTATAGATTTTGGTATCAAAGAGGGGAAAAAATTAAGAATTTCTATATCAGGCTGATGCTCATATTAGTCAGTATGGTGGAAGAGGTATTCTGATACTTCAGAAGAAGTACTAATACACACTATGAAATAGTCCACTCTGCCTGCATTCAGAAAGTATGTCAAAGAAAAGTACGCTTTCAGTACTTCTGTGATGTTTCTGGATTCAAATGATTGCTGCATTAGTGTGTATTTACTGCTGTCCATGTGTAAGGTTGTGCAAACTCTTTACCGTTGGCTACTTTAATACAGCACTGCTTCATTTTAAGATCTTCATGTGTGTGTAGCGTCGCTGTCTTTTGACAACCATGTGTCGGAGAATTCAACTTTTCACGAGCTCAGAAACAGCCCGGCTGTCGGCTTTGTGACGAGACATGTCGGACAAATGTGTGCAGTAAAAAAAAGACAACATTTCCCTCTGAGGTGTAGTGGAGTAGAAGTATGACGCTGCATTACAGGGGAAAGTAGTGCAAGTCCCTTGAATGTGTACTTAAGTACGGTACTTGAGTAAATGTAGTACAATTTGTACAATCACAGTTAAACAAACATGTTAAATAAACCAGACTCATTTTATTTTCCTCCTTTTCTTCTTGCTTTGTTTAAAGTAACAAATGTGTCACTGAAAACATCTGAACCATGTTGTGGGACTGAAATCTCAATGCTACTTTGTTCCAAGTGTGCGCATGCAGGTGTTTTCTGTTCTGGTTCAACTTGCTTTTGTATAAACAATCTCCCTTACAGAAGTCTCATCTGGTTCGGTTTCCTGTTTGATGTCGTTGTGGTATTTCTGTGGGGTAATATGCGGGAATGCAGCGCATGACGCGTGATTGCACACCTTGCTTGTACGTAGGCATTAGTGTTGAATAAACTGCAGAACGTTACAAAGGACCGCTTCGTGTGAAACATGACATTTGCTGGAGGCCGAAACCTGAAGAAATGAAACCCCGTCCGCTCTGTGAACGTCGAAGACCACTCGAACCTCGACTGTGTTTGTCCAGAATGGAAACAAGTGACGGGAGCAGACGGAGCGTGACACGGAGCACAGCACAGCGCACGTCGTGAATAGTTTTTGTCGGTGGTTCAAAACAGATAGGAAGTCTGATACACCCCGAGCCTCTCTTGTTCATCTTGTGTGGTGACATTTTATTGGATAAGGACGAGGCCCTTTGGCGGCGAGAGAGAGAATAAAAAGCTATGACAAGGCATGGGGAAAAAAAATAATCTTTAAGCACCTGTAGTAAAACACAATGCACGGTTTTGAAAACAGGAATTTTTCTAAAATGGGCCAAGTCACGTCTTCAAGGCAATCCCAGACAAGAGAGATGAAAGCAGGAGGAAATGGGGGTTGAGGGAGGCGTCACCTGGAAAAGCTGCCTGCTATTGACAGGATCCCAACCAGGCGAGACACCCTGAAAACCCGACTGAACACAGGCGCTGTGTTCCAGAGAAGGAGGAGGAGGAGGAGGAGGAGGAGGAGGAGGAGGAGGGGTGCAGCTGCAGACAGCTGTTTCCAACCAGGTCATCAACCTGCTGTGAGCAGACGGATGCCGCTCACACAAGGTTGTGAGATGTTTACACTGGAGTTCACACACCTTAAGCATGTCATGACGGTGAAAGGCGTGTGTCACCAGCGTACAGCATTACAAGAGGCTGACGGGCCAATGAAAC
This sequence comes from Clinocottus analis, assembly GCF_023055335.1. Classification (NCBI taxonomy): domain Eukaryota; kingdom Metazoa; phylum Chordata; class Actinopteri; order Perciformes; family Cottidae; genus Clinocottus; species Clinocottus analis. The sequence goes on from NW_027175821.1 coordinate 19,051,853, forward strand.
GCAGCGGTTGGATGTGGAGGAGAGGGCGTCGGGCGCAGGGCGAGGCCTCGGTCCACTGTGACGCTCACGGGGGCGAAGGCTCATTTACGAACAAGGAACGTAAATGATGTGTTTTCCTGTGCTTCTAGAGAAGTCCTTTTTTTTTGTTATGACGTGGCCGATAAGCATTTTTTCCTGATAGGGTGGATGCTGTGATAACAATTGTTTACGGCTGTCTGGTGTCTATGGGCATGGCCGTGATTCACCTGGAGAACAATGGAAGCCAATACCACGATGTAGGCGCTGCCATGCAATTTGTTTTCTTCTTTCTATTTCTAAAGAGAAGGCTGCTGTCTTTTAGGTGGATGGTGCGCGTTATGTGTTCTCTTAGTTTACATTTACCCCGAGCTTTTAAAAAACACACAAAAAACAGTTCTATAGCTCAAAAGAGACTCCTAGCCCAACTAAAATATAAAGATGTGATGATAAACTGTCTCCTGTAGGTGTCAGCTGATTGACTGCAAGCAGAACTTAATGAAGCAATAAGGTACGAGAGGCAGTACTGTATCGTCAATAATGTACTGGTCAAGGGTGTTGTTTGGCTCGACACGCAGCAGAGTTCTGATTTATACGACGACTTTTTTTATTTTTTATTGGCTCTATTTTTATACTCTTACTAATAATTGGACTCTCGCAATAGTTGTTTTTGAGCGGTAGCCCATGATACGTGGTCGTAGCTGTAATAACTGTGCCGGCCGTGACAAAACAAACTGAAAGTGAGCCTTTCCTTTCACGGTGAAGGAAATCACGGGAACAAAACAGGAGCATGCATAAAAGCGAGGCCTCTGCATTTAAAGCGTTCCCCTTGGCAGCTGCACAACTTGCACTTTACTCTCATTCTAATTTGAACAGGCATCAGTTCTCAAACCTTTTATTTATCCGGGGAGGGTTTCTGCGAGCGCGCCCCTCCTCCACGCTCACACCTGGGAGCTGTAGTCATCAGTTTTTATGGCACGAAAAAAAGGTATTGCGCTGTCCTTCTGATACATTTCGGTGGTATCTTACCTTTGGGTGGTTTGAAACTTTAATGTGTAATCATAGCTTAATCCCACGAGGCTAACTAGCCCGCTAAAAACATAAAGCAGTATTGCGCGGTTTTCACGCCGGTGACAAACAACAGGAAGAGCAGTGAGTGAAGGAAGCCAACGAGACAAAGAGAAAAACAGAGAGGTTTGTCTTCTTTTTCAAAAAAGTCACAATATCATTTAATATAAAACACCTTTAAATTGAACATAATGAGGAATTCGTCATCAGGAGTTCCGCCAATCCACGACCGCGTGAACGCCGCAGTCCACTCCGGCCGACGTCAATGGTACTTCCGAGTGCACACAGAAAAGAGTTTGAAACATGCATTTACTACATTGTACAAAGTCGAAAGCGGAAAAAAAACAGGAGGTTTTTTTTTTTCTTTTTTTTTTTTGGGGGGGGCCGTTACGGGCAGAGAGCCTCTGTCGCCTCGTGACGGATCCGGAGGCAAAAGGAGGGGCACAGTCTTGATAGTTGGGCATGTACAGAGGTGTCCATTTGTTTCCTGGCACTTATGGATAAAGTGCCCTCCTCTCTCTTAGACCGTCAACTGAAGGGAAAGCGGAAACTTGGTGTAAGGACAGGAAAATGACTCAACACACTTTAGATATTCAAGATAACAGCTGATACATTTGCAGCTCCTGTGCTGTACAGTAGTGCGAGGGCCTCTCTCTCTACACACAATCCCCCACCATGTTGCCGGTAACAATCAATGAGCGAGGAAGCACAATGTCCATTTAATATACATATTCATATCTATTTTTCTATGGCAATCCCACAACGGCGCTTTGTTTTTGAACGCCCAGACGTGTCACAAAATGTCTGACGAGATTCTTCCCGTCGGTCCTTTCACACTGACGACACGCATTTCATTCTCAGCTCCGTCCGACCTCACACACACACACACGCAGACGAACAGACACACACACGCTCACACGACAGACGCCACGGAGGTGACGGAGGTCACCTTACTGTCGTCGGCCCAGGGCTGCAGGTTCTGCAGGGCGTAGAGGGAGGAGTTGTGCAGGCAGAGGGGGTCCGGCTGCAGCGGCTGGCTCAACGTCTTCTGGAAAGCTTCCTGCTGAAGCTGCAGCATCAGCCGGTTGGCCTGCTGCCTCTCGGCCTCTCTCTCCTCTGCAGTCTGTCTCCTGGGTGGATGTGGGGGGGGGGGAGACAGAAGAGGCAGAGGAAGATATAAGACCTCTATAGTGGGTACTCTTATGGGGCAGGAGATTTATTAGTGCTGCATACCGCAGCATTGTTCGCCATGTTTGTCTCATGTCCTCTTCAAGAAGCAATAACATTTCTCTTTTAATATTTATATTTAAGTAGCGGCTGCCGAACTGGGGGTCAGGACCCCAGAGGGGGGTCGCAAGCTAAAGGGGACGCGCTCATTTTCAGGTTCATACTGGTGTATTGAGTTTCTAATAGAATGTGTTTATGTGATTAAAACATACTGTCTCCCTGCATTGTTTTTGATAGCCCACTGATTGCATTAGGAAGACTGATTGCACAGAAGTCCATGAGAAAATGACTCACTTATCTCAGGAAACATTGTAAACATGGGTCTATGCTCTCAATCGCTGGTTTTCTCCATTGCAACATGATGTTCATTCAGTAAATGACGGTCCCACTTCGTGTCAAATAGACCATAACGCAGGGTGTGCTTCAGGGCGGGGCTACCTTGTGATTGACAGGTGGCTGCCACAGCGTTGTGCAATCTGAGAAATGCCCTCGCTTTGGTCTTCACCCTTTCACGGTGAGTTTTCACTTCGTTAAAGTCTTAAGAATGCCTCATGCAGCCTTTGGTTGTGCTGAGCTCCACCCTCTTGAGTCACTTCTGGTTGCAAGAAAACAAGACGCCAAACTGGAGGCTTCAAAATGGCCGCCAACAAACCAATGGTTGACGTCAGCGACTACGTCTGTTTCTCATATAGAGTCTATGGGAGCGCCTTTCAAAGGTAGTAACACTCAGAAGGAGGTGATGTCAATCAGACCGCATGTGACATAAGAAGAGGAGACACATTGACTGGTTTCCCACTTTGTGGGCCGCTCGGCCCTCCAGATGCACAAATGTATGTGCACAAACACTAACAAAGTCTCATGTTATGTCCTTTAAATCTGTATTTATTTCAGATTTTCTTTATTTTTGTTTATGTCAGTATAATGAATAATTTCATTATACTGACATAATGGAAATAATACCATGCCAATGCCCTGATTAATGAAGTTCAGCAAAATGTATGATATTTTAATTTGTTTTAATTTTATTTCTTTTCTTTGGCAGCGGGTCACCGTAATGTGTCAAAATGAAGTCAAAGCGATAAAGAAATCCAGAAAAGTGCATTAAAAATGTACAAGTGCAACCTGTTCATTTGCAAACATCTGCGTTCACGTCCCCTTCGTGTCAGACGCTTCAGCTTCAGGCGGAACAACAGCTGATCAGGATGAGTGACAGGTGCTGGTGAGGGGCCGTGACTAACGGAGGGTGGGGGAGCCACAGCACACGTCCCGCCTCCAGCAGAGACGTTACCGAACAGCGTGCGGTAACGGTAACACACATCCTGCTACCTTGTGTGTGCTGTGTGTGTGTTACTGAAACACACACGCGGGAAACAGTATGTTTTTAAAAGGACATATGCGTCTAATGGTTACATTGCCTCCTGGAGAAAAGCAGCCACAACAAGGTAACCTTTAGGGAACGTCATATCATGAGTCTGCAGGAAGATGGTTATCAGAGTTAGGTGCACATTTTTGACTCTTAATCAAATCTCCTGACAGCTGTTGGCATGGTCTTTAGGACATTTCCCCATTGTGTGTTTGTGCTCATTTCAGCCAAGAAATGCTTCGAAAAGTCCTTTTCAGCAACGCAACAACAACAAACAAAGACTTACAAAATGATGATGGTGTCGCTATTAACACAAACCACAACAAACAAATGATTGCTGTCAAAATCAGCTAAAAAATACAAACGTCAGTTAGAAATCACAGGAGGAAGCACACCTCTAAAACACTCTTTCATGCACACCGACCTCCATCCATTAGCCACACATTATTGTTAACAGCATTATCATAATCTCATTCCCCGGCTGTTGATTCGATCATCCTCTTGTTACTAGCGTAGTCGTCACGCAAAGACATCCCTCATGCTCGTCCTATCAGGTGCGCTCTACAGGGAGATGGCGTACATCTAAGCAAAACTAAGAAATCTGAAGAAGAAAAAAACCTTAAGCCAATTCCTTTGTTACTTGTGACATATATATTATTCCCCTCTCATCACATCTTTTAGTTGTTTCACTGCTGATTAGAATTCATTAAAATACCTTTTTCTTTTTTTTTAAAGGGATCATCAAACCAGTTTAAAACTAAAGCTAACTCATAAATGTTTCTTAAGTGTTTTCCATGTGTATTGAATTTAAAACTCGGTCACACGAGCTTTAGGATCGTTTAAACATTAAAACCCTGAAAGGTAATTTAGCTGTTTGTGATACACGCTTATGAAATATGTGTCCTGCCCCTTTAACTAAGGGCAGGGCTTCATAATTTGATTCCCTATACTCATTTACTTCCAAATGGCTATAAACAACCGTTAGAATGAAGTGAAGGAGTGTGCGTATGTGTGCGTATGTGTGTGTGTGTGTTTTCTGTCTGTGGACTTGGCAGTCCATCCCTCCTGTGAGTGTTTCAGTATTGCTTTGGACAGCAGCTTTCTAAAAGGCCTTTCAGGAGGCTCAGGAGTAATTGTGCTTGGTCAAGTGAACTGGCCTCGGCTGGCAGCTCAGCTAAGCAAAATAGGTGTTGTGTTGTACGACGCCTCGCCTGCTCCAGCCGCGGGCCGCTCTGCTTCGCGTTTGAAGTAAAACACCGGTAAGCATTTTGGACCCGAGAGCAAAACACGCGGTGTGGATTTATGGCTCGGGGAAAAGAAAACTGGACGGAAGGAGCGGCTCTTCTGAGCGAACATCCTGCCCTCATAAAGACAAACGGCTGCAGGAAACATCCACCACGGCCTCTTTGTTCAGCCTAAGTACATCACGAGGGAGGAGGCATGAGCAGAATTTGGCACGTGCATGAGAGAATTACGATGCTTTCGCTTGATTATTCTCTGCCCTCACACCAGATAACACTTTAAACCCCTCCCCTCCCGCCTCCCCGTCTGTAATCTTACCGCCATTTTGTCCGTCTGTTCTGAAACCAGGTCTTGACTTGCGCGTCCGTCATCTTCAGGGCCTTGGCCAAGGTGGCGCGCTCGGCCGACGCCAGGTACTTCTGGCGGTGGAAGCGCTTCTCCAGCTCGCAGATCTGCACCCGGCTGAAGGACGTGCGAGGCTTTTTCCTCTTGGGCGGCGTGCGGTTCTGGTAAGGGTGGCCGATGCGACGGGTCACGGAGAAGGGTGACAAGGCTGCTGAACGAGAGGGTGGGTTTAGTTTGATTGTAGAAAAGACTTGTTAGCATTAGCTACGAGGTTATTGTAACTAATTGAGGCGTTTGGACTTGAAGGCTCCGAGATTCCTATCTGCTCGTGGAAGGAGTTATTTCCATTTTCTGAAGCGCAGCTTTGGAAATATAAACTTATTTCCCTGGAGGTTTTTGTTTGTCTACGCTCATGTTATAAACACAATTTTGCTTTCCAGCCCTTGGTTAGATAAAATGATTGTCCATTTTGTTCTAACTCTGGAAAAGCCAGTGTCGTTTGGGGAGTCTCAGAGAAGGCCCAGAAGCTGCCAATTGACGAAGATGAATGTAATTACAACTAATATTCCCCTGCCAGATTTTTTTTTTGAAAAACCCAAACAGCACACTGTTTTGTGAGGAGAGGACGTTTAAGGAGAAGTCAAAGAGAGATGGACATTCAGATAGCTGGGATGAACAGCATCAGCTCCTAAAAAATTAAAGAAAAAGACGTATCGCTCGCAACTGGTAATAAAGTCATGGAAGAAAGATTTGAACGTCTGCTTCAGAAATATATTTTACATTTCCACACTAACACAAAAAATCAAACACTTTCAATAGCAAAGCTACACACAAGGGTTGACCTAGAAAATCAGCTGTGAGGCAGGTGTGTGTGTGTGGGAGGAGGGGGGGACTCACCTGGGCACGCCCCCTTTGGAAAGGGGTAGTCTGCTAGAAGGCCACTGCTGTCTCGCAGGTGAGCGAGCTCGGGGTAATAGCATTTGGCCAACGTCTCCACAGTGCTCCAGACGGGGACCCTGCCGATGTCTCCCTTGGGGAGAGGGCACAGGGACCCGACGGGCCCCGGGCCCCCGGGGGCCTCTCCGGCTCGGCTTTCCTCTGCCTGCTCCCCTGAAGGAAAGGGAGAGACACATTGAGGTCCCACATCTGGAGCACATCTGGCAGCGCGGGCGCCAACGCGTATAGCGGCTAATCACATTCGGCGGCCGGAACGCCGAGCAGAGTCGAGTCTAACGTGGTTTGCTGATCGTCTCTTAAGTTAGCGTTCGGGAGGGTTTCGCTCCAGAATTACATATCTGCCGTTTAGAGGAATAAGTGACAACCAGCAGCTTCACCAAGACAAATCCAGCATGCTGGTGAGCCAATGAGAGTCAGGCAGGCGAGGCCACACTGACACTGTGAGGTCATGGTCTAAATATGACCACAATAATATCAACCTACTTTTAACAATGCAGCGGGCTATTCACAGACTTTGAAGAGAAACATTTTTGCAATTTTCTACTATTTTTAGAGATATTCGTCACATACACCACACAACATGAAGCATTTGTCACTGCAGCTCTGAGCAATATAATAATTACAGGATTGAGCATGAAAAATGACACAACTTCACACACATATTCATTTCAGAATCAACAGAATTTAAAGCTATTGCTGTCGAAATATTCTTTTCAACACATTACACACAGATTTGACCCAGAATGGTGTCTTCCCAACTGCTTTGTCATTGTGTGTCTTCAAAAAATATGAATATGAATTTGTGTTTCCTCTGTGTGTGTGTGTGTGTGTGTGTGTGTGTGTGTGTGTGTGTGTGTGTGTGTGTGTGTGTGTGTGAGTGTGTGTGTGTGTGTGTGTGTGTGTGTGTGTGTTCTCGGTGGCTCACTTTCACATATCACTGTATCTGGGTATTAATAACAACTTATCTCCTGCATCATAAAATATCTATGAATCCTGTCTATTTTGTCAGCCCTGGGTAAACAGAAGATCGATAAATGTAACGGGATCGTTTCAGGCCATAGATCCACTCCCCATGCCACATTCTCAATGTGGAGGCCGAGTGGAAATCAAGGGGGGAGAGAAAAAAAAGGTGTATTAAAAAAGAGCGTTTGTGTCTGTGTGTATCTCTGTGTCGTTCCTCCCCAGCAAGCTGTTCCCCTCCTGTCATACAGGCTGTTTATTTGTTTTTGTTTTGTCAGAAAAGCTCACCAGCAGCCAAAATGAATATGAAAAATAAAAGAGAAAACATCTGCATAGGTGTCCCCCCCGAGGGGCCCACGAGCTGCAGCTCCCAGAGTTCCAAGCGAGCTTTGAAACATTCATGTTTCACGCAGGAGGCGACGACGTGAAAGTAAAATTGAACATCGTTTCCGGGGAGCTGCTCGTCCCCTGATGCTGCTGAACACGAGGCGCGCGCGAGCACGTGATTTGTTAAAAAATAAAAAATAAAAAAATAAAGATGAATCGCTGCAAAGTGCTGTTACAGGAGGTCACATTGAGGGAACATCACCTGAGTGTATATTAGCAATGCAGATTTAGTGCCTCACATGAGAACTCACTGCCTTTTATTGTGTTTTGCACTGGATTTATAGTGTCTGTGTCTTCTTTTTCTTCCTCTCGTTATTATCTTTAATTTCCTATGGTAATATCCCTATAATGTCATTATCGGGTTTCACATCATGTGCTGCTCTGGTGCTCAATAATAGTAAAACTGGTAATGCTATCCCTCTAATATTCCTTTCGGGACTTGGACAGGCATCGGTGGTATTTAATCATGAGTTTATAGTGACACAATTCCCATGACGTCTCTGATATTTAGGTGCTCGCAGCAGACTGCGGCACCTCCGTGGCCCTTTATTCTGATTTTATGGTGACTTTATTGCACTTCATGGTAACTTCACGCCTCGTACGGTGTCTTGTTCCGATGTGACTTCCCCATGATGTTCTTATCTGTATATATAAATATATATATACGTTTGTAATTAGCCCTCTTTTGGCTGGCGTCTTCTTGCCCCATGTGCAGCCTTATGGGTCACATGCTGGGAGCGAGCAGGCCTGTTGTTGCTCCCAGCGGCAGCTCTGGCTAAATGATACTGCATTAGGTGGCTATTTCAGGCCATCTGTGGGCTAACTAATGGAGCAGACGCATACGAGCACGTTCAGAAGCAACCCAAGTGCAGCTCAGCGTGCAGCCGGAGCCCTCGGAACCTGCCAGTGAGGAGAAAAGAGGAGCTCGGCCTCACAGCGTGCAGAAATACACGAGGCAGAGACGTGATGCTGCGCGGGTTCATCCACGCGGGTTTACATGAGGAGTGCAGACTATAAGGAATGCTGTGATGTCTATTAAACCAGCAGCACGTTAAGACTCAACTGCATCAGTCATAATGGTATTATAGGAATAGAATTAACCCAAAATATTACTGTATTATTGCATTTATGGCACTCAAATGTGTATATGGTGCCTTTACATTCAGCCAGTTGTGTCTTAAATGTTACAGAGTGAGTTTAAATGATCTGACAGTGCAGCATTAAAGTACTTGCATTAAATAAATCTATTCAGCAAATCTCATAATGTCACAATCACACATACAAATTAAATATTATATATATATATATATATATATATATATATATATATATATATATATATATATATATATATATATATATATATATATATATGCTGGAGACATTCTAAATCCCACGAGATAAAACGCGATTGTGGTGAAAAATGTCAATTGGTATTTATGTATTTCGTATGTTATAATATTTTAATCATTTCCACAATGAGAAGAATTAGTCATGTAACATTATCTTGAAGGGAAAAAACAGTTCAACTGTTATTGCAGCGTTTGATCCGGATGAACCACATCGGAGCATTTATTATTATTATTATTATTATTATTTAAAAAAAGAGAAAATCTTCTTCCCATAAATAAGAAAAAATAATTTAAAAAATGATCTGACTCGTTCTGTTTCTTCCCTCAAATGAAAAATAAAAATAAATGAGAATGCTAAATGTGTTGCCTGTGTAATATAATTTAGCATAAGCATATAACACATGCTACACGAGGATGTGTGTCCTCTAATAAAAGCAGCTGTACTTAATAACACTTCCCGGTGACAGCGCCTCTCTCCCCCACTGCGGATATTACCTCTGTAGCAATCTAATAAATATATCCGTGAAGGATTCTAAAGGGAAGGGGATATTGAAATATAACATGAACATATATTGCTATTTATTACACTATACGGGACAAAAGGCTGGCCGCCGACTTCTGTCACACCGGGAATCAGGGCCGCGTGCAAACACCAGGAAATACAATCAGATGGAGTTCTTCTGCCCTGACATTAACACACACACACACACACACACACACACACACACACACACACACACACACACACACACAGATTTATTGGAGGGGGAAACGTGTTTGATTGTGTGTTGTTGTGTTTTATCGGTGCTACGTGTGGCTCTGTTTATTGTCAATATGCCCGAATGGTTCACTTTGTGTTGTGATCCTTTATAATACTATTATATTAATACGTGTTATTATTATTATTATTATTATTATTATTATTATTATTATTATTATTATTATTATTATTATTATTACAGTAATAGTTTATTTTGTATGTATTGTGTTAGTGTTTGCCTGTCGTATTGTGTTATCGGTCATTTGTATGAATTGAAACTGTCCACATTATGTGTAGAAACACATTTTGAAAATGATATAAAAGTAGATCGATATGTATAATAAAATACATATTGTATACTTACTGTTTCTATCTTGCGTTTTCTTTTTTTCACACTATTTATTTGTTTGTTTTGTGTGCGTGTGTAATCAAAATTAATAATCAAATTTGTTTCGACTTTAAAAATGAATGTTAATTCAGTTAAACATTTAAAGTAGAATGGCACAAAATACTACTACAAATACTAATACTGCTGCTGCCTACGCCATTACTATTACCCTTTAATAATGTGAATAATAATTATAATAATAATAATCAAACATTGCGGTGACATTTGGATGAGCTAATACCACTAATAGTGTAAATATGATGAGATGAACACAAAGAGGAGCTGGTGATCAGCGCACCGCCACTAGTGAATAAACAGTATGAGTTTCATTGGGAGATGGATTATTAAATGATTCATCTCCCGCCTGCAGCCTAAATAAACCCTGCGCGCGCGTCTGATGCAACTTCTCTGATTTATAACCTGAATTTAGGCCACGAGGACGCGCGCGGAGCGGACAGCGAGAGACGCAATTTAAAAGGTTTCGTTTACATCCCTGCAAAACAACAACAACACACAAACACACACACACACACACACACACACACACACACACACACACACACACACACAGATACTCCCACGGCTGCCAGAGCTGGAAGCCTTTGGCTAAATGTTTAGCTGTTTAAAGCTGCACGGGGCCGATTTTTCCTCCTCTAGTTTCAACTCGAAAAGCGAAGAGAAACACAACGGAGAGAGAGAGAGAGAGAGAGAGAGAGAGAGAGAGAGAGAGAGAGAGAGAGAGAGAGAGAGAGACCTTTAAATGGTGCTCTGCCCATCAGGATAGATGATAGTCCATTTGATTTACGGCTTCTTATTGGAAACAGAGCAGGCTAAATCTGGATAGTGAGTGGGCTGTGTGTGTGTGTGTGTGTGTGTGTGTGTGTGTGTGTGTGTGTGTGTGTGTGTGTGTGTGTGTGTGTGTGTGTGTGTGTGTGTGTGTGTCTGCTGATCAATACAGTGGAAAGATATAAGCTGCGAAATAATTACAGCGACACAAAGCTGGGAGAAATTAAACGAGAGGCCCTCTGTGACTATGAGGAGAATTGATAAGCCTATTTACACTGTATCTTTTTGCAGCTGACATATCGTCCCCCAGTATTTAATAATTAATCAGGTGGAAAGAACGGAATAGTGAATATTTAATGCGTGGAGGGGTGGGGGGGGGGGGGGGGGGGAGGGGAGGATCTATGATGCTCTTAATTTTCATCTTCATAAGGATGAGGTCATGAGAAGCAGACCAGTGGCACCGTCCCCTCCCACACTGGAGGAATAAAGACAATACAACACGAGGCTTCACTCAACACTCATTGAAGACGGTTACAGCTATTTGAGATAGTTATTCACATTTTAATGTATTTAATGCTATTTAAGGAAGGTCAATTAGCATCATAGCATGTTGGCTAACACTGCCACAGTGTTGCTGTTGATCAATAACTCTTTTTAAATATATTTAAATAGAAGCCTGAAAACAACGAGTTTTTAAAAGTAAGATACTAACAGCGTGTTGATGAGGGAGAGAATCACAATGTTGTAACTAACTGTGTGTGAAGATGAAATAAAATGTCAGCAAATGTCTACATTTAAAAAATATTAATATACTCGTTTTTAATTTTACTTTAGAGAAGCAATTATGTATTTTACATATTTGTATGTGCATTATCTTCTTCTTAAAAAGAGGAAATTATTCAGGAAATTATTCATAAAGGTTATTAAGTTAAGAATAAACTCTGTATAGTATCTGTATTATTGCACCGTGATATATATATATATTAATATATATATATATATATATGTATATATATATATATATATATAGATATATATATATATATATATATATATATATATATATATATATTAATATATATCAGAGGAAAAGAAACCGAGGTTTCTTAGTGTGAATTATGAACATTATTTTTTGAGAAGCACACACGTATTTGATGCCTTGCTTTGAGGTAATATCTACCTCTAAATTAGAATTTAAAAAAAATACTTATAGTAACCATTGCGAATAAATAATAATAATGACACTAGTATTGGGTGTAACCTGTTATTACTCATACATGTTAACCTGCCACGTGTAATTACTGTTATGACTCATCTCTCTGCCTTCTCAATTGGCAAATAAATAAAATGAAACCTCATTCATCCTCATGAAACGCTGGAACGTCGTTATCCGTCATCCGCAGTAAATGCAGAGTGATGGTCCAATACTGATTCTCAGCACGTCCACGTCAATCTCTGCGCTCGTCCGTCACACTGCGCTTCCAGCGCAACGCGAGCGGCTCTGCGTGCGCGCACAGACGATTCGTTATAGATTACAACCTAAAGATGACATCAGATCCCCATCTGCCGAGACATGAGGCCCAGTTCACCCTGCGCGCGCCACCACGAGAGGAAGAAAACACACACCTCACACCTGTGAGGCCGCGAGGAGGCTAGTAAAGGTGTGGAATGCGGGTGAAGGTGCATGGAGGTATTTGTGTCTGTCGGGTGCTGCGGGGGGTCACGGGGTCACTCGTTACCTGTGAGTCTCTCCTTGGCAAACCGCCTACTGCTCTCCATCCACGGAAGGTGAAGTTGGCCGCGCTGCCCATCCCCATGCCGGGCATGGAGGCGATGCCGGGTCCGATGCACGTCGGGTGCGCGGAGGGGGGCGGATGCGGCGCGGCGGCGGCGGCGGCGGCGGTGGCGGGCGGCGGCGGCGGCGGCGGCATGGGTCTGTGCGCCGGCACCCGGATCACCCCTCCGGCGCCGCCAGAGTTCACGTTGACGTTCATGTTCATGTTCATGCTCACGTTCATGTTCATGTTGACGTTGTAGGAGCCGGCCAGACCCGCCGCCATGGAGCAGGCCGGGTTGTAGACGCTGTTGTACCCGTTGCTGTAAACGTTGGGGGCCAGCGCGTAATCCGGGTCGCCGGTCCGGTTGGGCAGCATGCAGCCGCTGGACTGGTCCGAGCTGTTGAGGATCTGGTCGATCCCGAAGCTGATGGGCTCATGCTGCTGCTGGTGCGTCTGGTTCACCTCCTCGATGCCGGTGTGCTCCATAGTTTGTGTTTCCGCCGGTGCTGCGTTTGTCAGATTCGATCAGCGCGGATGTGTTCCAATGAAATGTTTGTGATTGCGCTGCAGTGTCGGGCTGTGTTTGGGGGATTTCAAGCATCGACACAGGCCGGATCTACTCCCAGGAAACCGAGAACGTGTCCAGCGCTTTCCAAAAGCGTGCCATTATTTTTGTCCAGCATCGGGATCGGGTGTTCCCTAAATGGAATGCCTCTCCATCGGGCTACGAAAAAAGCGTATCCATCTTTAACAGCGCGTTCTTTCCCATAAAACTACACACACACGCAAACACATACATACACAAGGCAGCCTAGCAAGAAGAAGTAGAGAAAAAAAAACACAACCAAAGATGCCAAATGGTTATCCTGAGTACTTACAGATGCACACACATACACACGCACACAACAAATCCGTGATTCAGTTCTCTGGAGAGGCTGGATGCGCTTTGTTCACCCGCTCGGAGGGACGGTCCATGTACGCAGAGGGCACGGCAGGATACCCAAGCTCGTCCGCTCCAAAATACAGCCACAGACGGAACCAAACAAACCCAAAGGAGGCGGCGGGGCGCGCGCTGACTTTGCCGGAGTGGATATTAATTGGAGGTGAGAGCGAACGAGGGCTCTGTTGTGCTGAATGGAGAAGAAGTGCGTTCCAGCAGGTGAGACAACCCTCTGCGTAAAAGCTGCCATTCGGTCATCCAGCCAAACATCGCCTCCCTCACGCTCTCGCTCCCTCCCACCCTTCCTCCCTCTCTCCTCCTCCTCCTCTTCCTCCTCCTCCTCCTCCTCCTCCTCGTCCTCCTCCTCCTCGGTAGGGCAGTTTGTGTTTGCTCGGATCTCTTAAAGAAGCCGCAGCTTTGTTTCTTTCCGGCAGCTTCCTGCCATGGCACCGGGAGGCGGTGTTCCTTTTAGTGGAGCTGGAGGTCCGAACAGTTGCGCGTCTGCATGTTCAAAAATACTGAAAAGGGTCAATATGAAAGGAGTTTGGTTTAATGCACAGTTGCATATTTGATTATTATTGTTATTTATGTATTTATTTAACATTTAACATGATGTTTTTCTTTCTCCTCGTCAGGAAAATACATCTTAACAGGACAAATGATTTAGATCTGTTTTATTTATTAATTGATGAATCTGTATAATGTTCGTTTATGAGTCTGACACATTTGAATATGTGTGTCCATCTTCACTCCGAAACTCTGACTCTTGGGTTCGTTGTTTTGTAGATTTTTGTGTTAAAAAATAATCTTCAATGTATTCCCATGGGAGTCCCCATCTTTACATGTAGGCCTGTGGAATATCTCCCATGATAATAATAATAATAATAATAATAATAATAATAATAATAATAATAATGTTATCGCCTACTCTCGGTTTGGACATCATTTGGCACAAAACGTGACAGCAGGTGCTCACTTTAGTGTTCAAGGCAGTGATGAAAAACGTGTGTGTGTGTGTGTGTGTGTGTGTGTGTGTGTGTGTGTGTGTGTGTGTGTGTGTGTGTGTGTGTGTGTGTGTGTGTGTCCAAGGACCCCTTAGAGTTTCCCGGTACACCACTTTAGGATCCACCAATATTCGGATCAATGAACACTGAGCGAGAATAAAACTAAATGTTGAGCTGATGCTGGAGAACGCGCCTGAACGGGATCCCCTTATTGTTAATGGCAGCTTACATCAGTACACCGTGTCCTACAAGATACAACCAGTACTGGACCAGATGGATGAGAGAGAGAGAGAGAGAGAGAGAGAGAGAGAGAGAGAGAGAGAGAGAGAGAGAGAGAGAGAGAGAGAGACGCGAAGCAATAATCTGTTGCGCACAATGAAGCCATAAATCCGGGGATATTGACGGGAAGTGTGCAGACTACAGGCTGATTTAAAGCCACTGATAGGCCCATTCCAAACAAAGTAATGAAATGTAAAGCAACCGTAAGCGATATTTAGCCTGTAGGAAACAACATGGAGACCCAGGAGTCATATAAAGGCTTTACATCTGCAGATGAAGAGGGAAGGACAGAAGGACAGAAGGATGGAAGGATGGAAGGATAGATAGATAGATAGATAGATAGATAGATAGATAGATAGATAGATAGATAGATAGATAGATAGATAGATAGATAGATAGATAGTAGCCATGTCATCTCGTGGAGCCAAACGTAAATTGCTGATTTGCACAAATTATTTAACCTTTCTCCCCCCGGGGCGATGACGTGGATGTCCGGGTCTCAATTCAATAAAAATGAAAAATGTCTTACAATAAAAGGACGACGCGGAGAGAGAGAAAAAAAACCCGGATTTAATATATCACGGCTTTATTACGCACTTATTTCACTTTCCGTGCGAATAAAGATATCTCTCCACTGCACGAGGTGGCTAGGGGGAAGCATAAAAATCAATTGTGTGAATTCAGGGGCCATATCAATAACGTGCGGGGGACGAGAGCGGCTGCTATTAGGCCTGTTTATATTTGCGTTACAATCAAATGAATAGAGACTAGCGGGCCGCAGAGCCGCAGATCCGCTTACCCACAAGACACCGCGCCGCTTATGCAAACCAGGAGATCGAAAGCGCCGCGAGGCGGAGGGATACGTGTGCAAGCACCTCTGAAGTAACACGGCTCTCTTGGCGTTGGCGGTGTGACGTCTGAGCGTGTGTGTGTGTGTGTGTGTGTGTGTGTGTGTGTGTGTGTGTGTGTGTGTGTGTGTGTGACAGTTTCTTAAGACAACACAGGAGTTCCCACACGTTTGTGTGCCTGTCTGTCTGTGTGTGTGTGTGTGTGTGTGTGTGTGTGTGTGTGTGTGTGTGTGTGTGTGTGTGTGTGTGTGTGCGTGCGTGCGTGCGTGCGTGTGTGTGTGTGTGTCTGTGTGTGTCTCTCAGTGTGTCTGATGTTCTGTACACTCTATATTGTAATACACTTGTATTCATATTTTGTTGATCAAACGTCACACATTCTCTTAATTTGATTATTTTCGCTGTTATAATGTGAAGTATATTTCCTGTATGTAGATTTATTAGATTCTATTTTGATCAAACCGTTTCCATATCTAAGACCCACAAGTGTCACATGTTGAGATTCAGATCAATATTATTAATATCTCACACACTGAAGCTCAGTAAAAACAATGTATGACATATATAATATAATAACACATACTGCTCAAACACATCGAGACTCAAACTGAATGAACAATATTCAATCCACTTCAGGATCAACTGTGATATAAATATACAAGTGAAGACTAATGAAAATAATTGTTATTTGTATTTATTATTATTTCATCAGTTTCAGAGGACACACATGACTCGTCCACGTTTGTTTTCACCGTGTCATCACAGAACAGTAAAAGTGTATTTGACGTCACGTTCTGCAGGTCTTTACTGTCTTGTGTTATGATTATAATAACTGTGACAGCACTAGAGGTTATTGATCTTTCCTGCATGAGCAACTCCATTTAAATGTGAGACCCCACATGTATCAACACATGGACAAAGTAATGTTCATTTATTCATTGCTGCAGATTATTTATTATATTTGAGACACTTTTAGGTTTTAAAGATCAAGTGGAAAGAACATTTAAAAAAATAGTTTTATTTTTCCACATCCACACTCTGCTATTTGGAAGGAATACAAATACAATCCTCAGGTTGTGTGTTGGATGTGTCACCCTGCATCTAAACCCTTTCCTCCTCCTCATCCTGTTCTCAGGCTGTTTGCCAGCGTGTTGAGCTGATGGTAAATCTGTAAACATAATCATCAGGAGCAATATCTCAGTTCTCCTTATTGAGCCTGACAACCAGAGCTCACGCTCAACAACACACCAAGTGTCTGGTTTCATTATTCTCCACAATTTAGGCGTTCGCTGTGATTAGTTCCCACGAGCTGCTGGTATAATGAAGCATGAGGGAATTCAAATGATTTTTAAAAGTTATCTGATTTCTAATGTGCAGTTTGGGACTCTTCAGACTGATATGTCACATTTAACTCCGATGTCTCATCAGAAGATCGGTTTTCAGTTTGCATTATGGACTACACGTCACAGCAGAAATAAACAGCCACTAAACCATTCTGTTGAAGCTCATTGTTACTCATCCGGTTTTTAAAATGATAATTGTGTTTTTAAATGTCTCGTAAAGGTCTTGTTTGGATCACATGCTCAATGAGAACATTTGTGTCATCCTAAATGTATTCAAACACCTTTTGCACGCACATGTTTGTGGATTTGAGATTATTTAGCATGAACTGTTTCCTCTCAACGCTTTGCTGAGCTATCTTCCTTTAGCTGCTCCCTCACGTCTCTCTGTCTCCTGCTGCTGCTGTGACCTCATCGTCCCATCAGCATCATTAACATGCTATCTGATAAGCTCAAGCTGCAAAATAAGAGGGACATTAAACCATTATCATAATTCAAATGGAGATGATTGACTTATTATAAGGCTGCCACTTGAAAACTATATATAGTTTGTACAAAACAGGCCAATAGGAGGTCGACCTATAGCTGTTCAATGCAAACATGACATGTTGTGCAGGATTGTAATCAGCCATTTTACTAATGCAATAAGGCCCCATTGACAATTAAGGTATACCCCCCCACCCCTCACCCTCTCTCTCTCTCTCTCTCTCTCTCTCTCTCTCTCTCTCTCTCTCTCTCTCTCTCTCTCTCTCTCTCTCTCTCTCTCTGTCTCTCAATATGAGAGCCCCTCGCTGGCTTTGCCCTAAGGCGTTGTCTATGGTTGCCGGCTGTGCGTGATGAATCGTTATCTCCGGGCCATGCTGCTCGTCTGGGTAATAAAGTACCAGCAAAGCGGAGACAAAAGGAATTTGTCACAGTTGCCTCCTCGATATATTAGCGACCTACCGGTCGGTTGAGCCCGCGTGCAGGGGACCAGGGGCCTGCAAACTAAATTAAAACGAACAGGGGGAGAGGAAAAAAAAAGAAAAATGAAGTAAGCGTCTCCATAAATGTTGCGACTCAAATGGAAAACAATACCTCGATATTACTTGAGTAAATGTGCACGTGTTATGGTTATGAAGATGATTACGCCTGTTACTGCTGTTGTTAATTTTGTTAGACGTCGTTGTGTGTCATTAAAGCTCGCGTGTTATTGGTCATTGGGGCTCGTGGTGGAAAACGCTTCCTTGGACTTTGGCGCTGGCTAATTGTTTTCTGTAAAGAGGAATGATGCTGGGGGCCGAGGCCGCGTGCTGGTGATGAGGTGGCCAATGGTGTGACGACGTCTTCGTGCAAAAATACATAAATAAATAAACCTCCAGTCGAATTTGTCACTTCCGCTTCAGGAACTAGTTCCGTGCAAACGATTTGTCTCTCTCAGCAGAAGCGCTGACGTGTATTTACTGGGAAAATATGGATGTGTGCGTCAACAAAGGGGAAACAAACGACACGCAAACTCCATGACAGGCTGTCAGCTGGTGGTTTGTGGGGTCTTGTCCAAATTGTGCGTAAAAAAAGAAAAGAAAAGTGTGTCTGCAGAGGCCGTGCAGGAGAGAAGAGCGTCCGACACTGGATGTCTCGCCTCTGAGCTGTCCGGCAGCAGACGCGTTTAAATTGACAGCTGAAATGATCCCAGACACTGAGGTATAGAGGGTGGGAGGAAGAAAAGAACAAACTGCCTCTGCAATTCAATGATGTGGCAGATTAGTTTGACGAAGCCTGACGTCATCCCTCCCTCGCAGGTCCTGTGTGGCTCTTTGCTGCAGGTTGAGCTCCAGAATTTACACCCGGAAACCAAACAGTTTAGTGGTGGAGGAAGGAGCTGAAAGCCCCCCATCACATGTTGAATACATGTGGTTGTCAGATACTTTTTGCTCCTTATTATTCATCATTTTATCTTTTGACATTGCTGTGGTCTGCATGGGCTGGACAGAGGCCAAGGAACACGTTGGTCCCCAAATCCCTGACATACATGATGATTTTGCATTTCTATTTTAGAGTAAACAATGGAGCTGTGCTCCCTGATCAGCAGTCTGGAGTCTTTGGTTGCATCTGAAATCCCATACTATCCTGCTGTTGTCCAGAAGTCTGTCCTATTTTCCATTTTTGGTAAATATGCAATTGAGTAAATCTGTAAAACAGCATTATTACAGGAATGACACTTGCACTGCTTCTGCATATTGTTATACTTTCATCAGGGGGCGTATAAGCTGAAGCACCTTGAGTTCATCATTTGCTGCAGCGACATTCAAGACATTTAGTGAAAATAAAATAATTTTAACTGATGAATAGAAGCCTCATGTACATCTTCTGTCAGCTGTATCGTCCCACCCATAAGCATCCAAATGTTCCTTTAAAGCATCAGGAAAATTATCCTGGAGAGGAAATACTGTCTAATTTGTTAAATTAGTGGATGTGAGCCTCAAGAAAGCTCAGCATTAGCGACCAGAACTTATTGTGCTGCGACTTAAAGACATACATTGACCTGCATTACCAAGCTCATGCTTTCAATAATATATATATATTTAAAAAAAAACAGCAGGCCAAATCATTTAATGGAAGATTTGCTTTGTAAAGTAAACTGATTTGAAGTGTTTCCATTATCACTCAGGTTCTCAGTGAGGTTCTTTAACCGTTTAGTGGTTCTAGACAAGCTCTTCACTGACAGTGTGGACTTCAAGGTCTCCTTCAAAGTCTGTGTCACAAAGTAAACCTGTTGTTTACATTGTGCACTGCTGCACTTGAGGAAGAGTTGTGTACCTGTCTTATTTCATCAGAGCCATGAATTGTTTATTGAGATGAACTTTTAAGGAATCACACATACAAATATGAACCAATTATCTGAACAAAAACACGGCACATTTAAGCAGTTTGACCAACAAACTGTCACCAAAACCTTCAGAGTGATTCAACCTGAAGATGAAGCCAAACAAGGGAGAAGAAACAGGAGCGCTGCGTTTCAGACAAGAATACAAGGATACTGCAGGTCTTTTAGTTATTATGTCTTCATTTGTTGAATCACGATATTTATTCTTTTAGTGGAATGATATCAAATGTTTTTTTTCTCTCCAGCTCTTATTATTATTATTATTATTATTATTATTATTATTATGAGTTATGTAACTAAAGCAGTTATTAGAAGTGAAAAACACTAATTTCTTACTATAAAATTGAACATTTAATTATCACCCAAACTGATCAAAAACATAGATTATTCAAGCTTTGACTTCATTTACTTTTTCCTTTTTTCCCCTTTTCTTTCTTCCTTAATTATACTCCATATAGCACACTATTATGCATCATAACCACTTGGGCGACAAAAAGGAAAATGTGACTTGTTTATGTTATGTTTTGTATAATCACAGCATGCTGCCTTGAAAGAACATTAATATTAGTACTATCATAAAGAACCATTAATATTAGTCCTATTATAAAGAACCATTAATATTAGTGCTATTATAAAGAACATTAATATTAGTACTATTATAAAGAACAATTAATATTAGTACTATTATAAAGAACCATTAATATTAGTATTAGTATAAAGAACCATTAATATTAGTAGTATTATAAAGGACAATTAATATTAGTACTATTATAAAGAACCATTAATACTAGTACTATTATAAAGAACCATTAATATTAGTACTAGTATAAAGAACCATTACTATTAGTAATATTATAAAGAACCATTAATATTAGTACTAGTATAAAGAACCATTAATATTAGTAATATTATAATGAACCATTAATAGTAGTACTAGTATAAAGAACCATTAATATTAGTAATATTATAAAGAACCATTAGTATAAAGAACCATTAATATTAGTAATATTATAAAGAACCATTAATATTAGTACTAGTATAAAGAACATTATTATTATTGTTATTCATGTCAAACCTCTTTTCTTCAGAGTGCTAAACAACCAGAGTTCTGTGATACAGAACAATGTTCTGTGATATCTCTTCAGGTTGTATTTCACTGTGTGAGAACCCACGGAGAACCCACTGCTCCGTGGAGAACCCACTGCTCCGTGGAGAACCCACTGCTCCGTGGAGAACCCACTGCTCCGTGGAACCCTCTTTACCGAGTGTCCATTACATCCTTCTGCTTTGGAGGGAGCAGTCCTTGACTCCTCGCCTCCCTCAGGGGAGAACCTGGCGCCTCCTGCCCGGATCAGACGACTCGAAACAGGACGGAGTGAAGAAGGAGGAGGAGGACGAGGAGGAGGAGGAGGAGGAAGAAGAGGAGGAGGGAGCGAAAACAGTAAAAAAAAAAAAAAAAAAGAGAGAGAGAGGAGACATCTCTGAGACGCGGGCTCGCGGCTGAGAGGATGGATGTCACGTTGCTGCTCTGAGCCTCACAGGCTGCAGGGACACAGGTACTATTTGATGAAAATATGTATCTCGTCATTGTTATTATGAATACTAATACTTATTTGTATAATTACTATTGTTGTTGTTCAGACTTAGTCTTTCTTGATCATAACTTTGTCCCGCGTGGGTTTAGTCTATTTAGAGAAAAGGCTTCGGCAGTGAAGCTGAAATCAAAGCCGTCATTTCATTACCCGACGTCCGATTCCTCGACTTGATCTTTTCCACTTTTCCTTTTAAATGCAAACCGATTCATGTTGCTCTTCCCAGCTGTTTGCCTCAGATAAAGCTATCGATTAGACATCAGTTAGATTCCTAGCCGGCGCTTTATTGAGTAAGTTGGTGAACCTTAAAGTGAATTACAGGAACTGCTCGGCCCCTCCGGTGAACTATTTACTTCAATCTAATTTACTTTGATAAAGGCCATCTATTTTATTTACTCTGATCGCCATTTTCATCGAGGGTTTATTGCGAGGCTGCGTGGGCACTTTGTGGAGGAGCTGGAGAGAAATTAGAGATGTGATCACGGGTTCGTTTTAAGAATAAACTGGAGACTGTCTCTGAAGTCTTTTTAATAGAAAATACATATATTTATAGTATTATTCTTAATACAAACAATAATTATTATTATTATTATCATTACTGTTATTATTTTTCATTATTATAAATAGTCTGAATACTTGCTATAATTTAGCATCAGATGCTATAAGTCAATTTACGTCTGCAAAAGCGCCGTTCATATTTTCTAAATCAATATACTTTCTACAGCATTCATATATTTTAATATGCATTTGTCTTTTGTCTGCAGGAGCCGCTGCAGAGGGAACAGTCATTCTGCCATGCTGCTAAATGTAAATTCATCATGTTCCTCATTTAAAGATCATATTTCATTCATGGATCTAAAATGCAGCCACTGAAGACCAAACATGGTCTTCATGTATCTACGTGTTGTGTCTCTTTCCTCGTTCTCTCTCATTCAGCTGTAATTTCGTGACAGCTGCTATCAGTTCAAAATAAAAACACGTGTTATAAAACGCTGACAAATATGCTTAAAACAAATAAAAACAAAAACAAAGCAAATGTGTGTGTGTGTGCTCCTCTTGTGTGTGCTGTGAGAGCCCGTTGTGCGCGTGCGTCGTATTTAAGCCTAATTGTCCGTATCATTGGCTTTTGTCTTGTTGACAAAGCGGGCAACAGGAGCGCTAATTTCATTTCCTCCGTCGCGTCGAGGAGCCACCAGCAGCCCGGCCGAGAGCCGCACAGGCCCGCGGCGGACAGGACACGGCCCGGGGCGGTGAGGGGGGGGGGGGGGGGGGGGGGCATCTGCCCCTGAAAACTACAGTCTGCAACCCTGGGACGTGACGGAGGGAAACCTCTGGAGACACACATAACCTTATTAATATTTATTCATAAAGAGGCACATTGAAGGATGGTTCTTTTATATCTATTGTTTAGATTTTGTTCTTAACTAATCTCAGTGTGTTGAGTTGTATCCCCCATCACTATCATCATCATCATCATCATATTATTATTATTATTTTACTTCTATTGTTTTATTATGTATCTTCAATTGTTCAATTGTATTATGTATCTTCAATTTCTGGCCCAATTCTATTTTTATTTGCTCATATTTTTTGCACCCTATTCATGAATGCATCGGCCATATGTAGTAATATACTGATGTTTAATCTTATCTCAACTTTTTGTTTGTATTTCCTCTTAAAACTATAAGTTGATGCTGCAACAATCTTAATTATCCATGCAGATCAATTAAGAGAGGAAAAACACAAATAAATCATTTTCCAAAAATAGCTTGGGTGTATTGTTATTTAGGTAATAACGAGAGCTATCCACATACATTGTAATCTCCTTTGATGGAGACTAAATTCACACATCACGTGCAGCCATGAAGGATTATCAAAGCATCAGTTATGACGGATGAAATACTGGTGATTTTCTAAAAAAAAATACAGCAGATTATGGGATTCTGTTTTTAATGATGATCACCATATTGTCTCCTTTTTCATTAACGTCAACGATGGTGATGGAAATGCATTATTTCCAGAAGGAGGAGAGTCAGAGGAGCCGACCAGCAGCAGCAGAGACACAATGACAGCCTTTAAAGTGAAGGCCCATCAACATGACAGTGTGTTAGCATCATGTGTTTACTGATGTGATGGGAAACCATGACACACACACACACACACAGCGGCCTGTAACGTGTGACCTGTTGGTGATCATCAAAGACAAATGATTGTAATATAATAAGACAATATAAATCTGTGTGTTCCCCCTACACTAGAAAGCTAACGCTGATCATGTCCAAACATTTGAGATCATTTCCTTCTTCCATTCAACAAAAACCTTTTTACACATAAGGATCCTTCCTAAAAATAAATAATATGTTTAAATGTATTTGCAACATGAAGGAACACATTTTTTAAAATAAATTAACTCTTTGTTGACATCTGAGGAAGAATGAAACGTGCACTTTGTGTAGGTGTGTGTGTGTGTGTGTGTGTGTGTTTACTAGATCAGAGAAGGAAGAGAGAGAGAGAGAGAGAGAGAGAGAGAGAGAGAGAGAGAGAGAGAGAGAGAGAGAGAGAGAGCGCACATTAGGCCTAAGGGTGCATCATTATTGGAGAGCCTGGCTTCCCTTTCTCCCTCCCTCCCTCCCACTCTCTCTCTCTCTCTCTCTCTCTCTCTCTCTCTCTCTCTCTCTCTCTCTCTCGCTCTCTCTCTCTCTCTCTCTCTCCCTCCCTCTCTCCCTCCAATCACAGCGGTGGTTCAAAGGCCGAACAGAAGATCCATCATGGCCGTGGTGCAGCAGCTTCCTGTTCCGGGTGCATCGTGTCGTTTCCTCCTCTCTAATCACGGCCCTCATACAGGGCAATATTCCTTCCTTCAACTATTCCCACATAAATTCATCTGGCAGCCCATTAAAGATGCGGCGGGCGAGATCATTTACATCGCCGCGGTCCCAGTGCGACATACGGCGCGGTTTACCGGCGTTTACGACGACGCCAAATGTGCCGCTCCCCCCACTCCTCCTCCCAGTTCAACGGCAACCTGGTAGGCATTAATTCAACGTAATGTCTCACAAATTAAAGTATTGCCGGGGCTACCACCGCGGCGTCAGATAAATGTGCTCTATTAGGAGGCCTCAAGCTGTGCGCGGAACAATTGATTGCTTGTTTGTGTTTTCATATGGCGTCCGCGAACACGCAGAGTGATGGATGAGGGCCCGCCGTCTCCAGTTGCTGTTAGTCGATTGCTGTTGCTGCTTTTCTTCCCTTGCTCTATAAGGAGAGATGGTCAGCGCGCACACACACACACACACACACACACACACACACACACACACACACTTTATGTTTTCTTTATTGAGGCTGTAGGAAGGCTGAGTGGGAGACACGGAGCAGAGGGGGCTGATGGGATTGAACCAGGGCCAATAAGGGCAGATGTGATTGCGGAGGCAGCAAGGTGTTGACTGCAGTGATGCTCACACTGCATGATGCTCAGCGTCTAACCGCTGCTTTTGACACATTTCATTTGTTGTTGTTGTTTTAGATCTAGAACAACAGGCAGATTACAGGAAAACAAAAGCTCTTGAACAAATGAAGTGGAGCTGCTGTGTGTACAGAGAACGGCTGATTGGAGGAAGTGGGAACAGGTGAGCAATGCTGCTAACGAGGGACAGGTGAAAACAATCAGGGCGGGGAGACAGTCAAAACTGGCGGGAAAACGCACAAAGGCAGGAAATAAAGTGAGGCGGTATACAACAGGAAACACTAAACTTGAAAGAGATATAAAAAACACACACACACATGTATATATATATATATATATATATATATATATATATATATATATATATATATATATATATGTATACACATATATATATTTATATAAATATATATATATATAAATATAAATATATATATATATATACATACATATATACATACATATATATACATATACACATATATATATATATACATATACATATATATACATACATATATATATATATACACATATATATATATACACATATATATATATATATACACATATATATATACACATATATATACATATATACATATACATATATATACACACACACATATATATACATATATATATATACGTATATACATATATATATATATATATATATATATATATATATATATATATATATATATATTTATATATATATATATATATTTATTTATTTCCCACTCCCACCCAAATGTCACACATTAAAACAAACGGTAACCAGCATGAAAAAAATGTTTGTATGTCAGAATCTATATTTCCTAATTGTACAGAACTCAGACAAAGTCTTTCTTTACAAGCTATTGGACTCCACCACACAAACGTATGTCAGTCATCTACGTTTAAAATCTGTAAAAGGCTCCATAAACAAAGAAGTAACCAAACTAAAGACGATGTGTTTTCTTGAACACACGCAGTACAACACACCAGAAAACAGACCCCCCCCCCTCAACCCCTCACAATTGCAGATTTGCGTCACGCTGCTAGGTAAATTAAATCTGTTGTCTTGTCTTCTGTACTCCACTCTGGATTAATAGAGAGCAAAAGTGCAGCACCAATAACACCGTCTTCCATCAGCGTCTCCTGGCTGAACGCAGCCATCACTGGAATCAGAAGGCCGCGTCCAGGTGAGAGCGAGCCGGGTCTCCGGGAGGACATGGCGGCATTAATTGACGTTTAGCTCGATCAGTCTCACAGGTGCTGATTGCAGGTGCGGCGGCAGGATTGATGAGAATGCCCTCCCACTGCTCTTCGCCATTACTCACTTCCACCACCACTATCGGCCTCCTCCGACCCTCCGGCCGCCCTCGCACATCTCTGCCCCGGTGATGCACACAAAAGTGGTCAAACTCTGACCTCCAGCATGTGGTCATCATTAGGCACACAACCATGTTTTGATGTCGTGAGGTTTTTCTTCCTTTAGATGCCGCTTGTCTCAAATAAATCAGCAGTCTTACGACTTCCTGCAACAATAATGTATATTAAGACAGTTTATATCGGCTTAAATCCAATTTTGCAGTATTTACAACATCCCGATCAGAAAAAAGCCTGTTTTGAAAAGCAGAAAGGAAGGGATGCTGTGTATCCGGCTGCAGGGTTGCATGCACTATAGATGCTGAGTCTCCCGCTGTAAACTGGGTGTTTTATCTTGGGGATGTGAGCGGCCAAGAGGAGGCCTGGCTCGCAACGCCAGCCAAGGCAGCTAATTACATTTTCCTTCTCGACAAGAATGGAGGATTCCTTCCTATGTTATTAATCATAATGAGTGGAGTATAATAAGCTACCATACATCATGCCGTTGACAGTCGTAGTTTACCATTTGCTAGCCCAAGCATTCTTCTTCTTTTAATGGCCGTAAACTGAATTAATGCACACTGTGTTCGATGCCTTTAATCAACTGTGGATGGACTTTTCTTTTGCCTCACGCACTGAGAATCTGGATAGATATCAAGAACGTGACCGTCCATGAATTAACTGTCGCTGTTTATATGTTGTGCATCCATCAGTGTGTCTACGTGACAAACTACAACTGTTTTGCACACATTGAATACATTTTTGGGGGAAACAAAATAATCATATTAAACATGTTTTTAGAATGCATTTCATACTGTGCATGGAAAAGGTTCATATGGATGCATTTGCGAAATGTTTTTCTTTTCCCTACGTGGCAAGTAAAGCTCGATTGGGGTATTATTGATTGAGATGGCTTTGATTTATATGTATACATATTTACATTGAAACATAATATGCATCTAATGTCAAAGGAGTTACTTTCAGTCAAAAACAGAGCGCTGTTTAGCTTCTTTTAGCAGTTTTGGTTTAGCGAATGGTTCAGTCTCAAGGCTCTCATGTTTACAGCAGCATGCAGCTGTTCCAGCAAACAAATCTTCGATAAATCTTTTGCACGCTGAACGTCAGTTGAACACACGTGACGTTCACATGTTGTGGTGGTATTTGCTGACAATGCCAGGCCACTGTTTCCCAATAACTTTAAAGGAATAGCTTGACATTTTCAGAAATATGGATTTGCGTTGTCTGGCCGGCATTAGATGAGACAAGAGATACCTTACTTGTGTTTGTACCGTCAATATGGAACTGGAGTTTGCGGCTGGTTAGCTTAGCTTAGCATAAATACTGGAAACGGGTTGAGACAGCTAGCCTAGCTCAGTTCGTGGTCAACAAAATATCTCACTGTGATAGAAAACAATGAAGAATATTTCCCAAAATATCAAATCATTCTTATAAATGCTAATTTAGTCATGGTCTGATGTTATAGATCAACAATCACTTCCCTGTAACACCACTTCCTCTACTGCCTCTAAATGTCTCCAGAAAGCAGAAGTCACTATTACACATTCGTAGATGTCATGTGTGCGTGCATGTGCAGGTGTTAGCTTGTTTCTGCAAGTGTTTTCATCCCAGATATGATGTTGAAGGTGACAGTGAACCGCAAACAGAAAGCTGTGTTTCTTCCTCTGTAGTCAACCCTGACACTTCTGAATCAACTAGGGGAGGCCGATTCTATCACTGTGTTTAATAACGGCAGGAAAAATGAAAAGATCCTGAAGCTAGCTATGCCTCCTGAACGGCTATCTGGAGAGAGAAACAGCACTGCAATGTAATTTATCGTGACTGAGCTGGCGGCCCCCGGGCTTCTGCTTCGGAAAGGAAAAGAAAAAAAAGAAATCTTAAAAACTAACAAATAGGAAATAAAGGCATTTCTCCTCTTAATCCCTCTCACCTCAAGGGTGAAAGACACAGGTTAAAGACTTCACGGCCGGCCACGAGCGAGATACGGTCCGAGTCAGTTTGGTCAGTATTTCGATAACTTCATCAATCGTGGAAAATGCAATCAGATACAGTCCAACTCCACGCTGCTGTTGCCCTCTGGGAGGCCGAGAGAGACATTCATTTTGGCGAGGAGGGCACACAATCTCCCTTTTGTAATTAAGAGTACCCAAATAAACTGTGTGTGTTACCCCTGAAGTGGAACAGTTAGAAACAAATAAAAGCCTAATGAAGAAATGATTGCTCTCTTACAGGAAGAGAGGAGAGAAGGAATCTTAAGGCAGAGAGCTGCTGCTATATCCAGCACTCTGAACTAGCGAGGCTCATGCTTGAAATCGGTTGAAAACGAACGAGGATACACGTGTGTGTGTCTGTGTGTGTGTGTGTGTGTCTGTGTGATGGTGTGTTATATAAGTGAACTAAACTGTGGTGATGAGCATACGTCTAAATGTCTGTTGAAATGGAAAGGTGTAGTAAAGGTGGTCTGCTAGTGGATCCTCACTGTTCCTCACATGACGAATGATTGGAGATCTCATATCCAGCAGTGAAGTCTTCCCACTTCATTTCATTCTTGTGACGATGGAAGTTTATTTGTGTAGCGTAGATATTGACACGTGGAGCTGGCTCTCCACGCGTCACGGAAAACGCACCAAAAACGAGTCACTTTTCTTGAGATAGTTTAGGATATCTTTATCTAATTGAGCCTTGGCTAAGCCCCGCCCCCCGCTGCCACTCCTGCCAGCTGTCAGAGCTACCATGGAGCCCACACTGTCACTAACTTAGAAACTGCACTCCCTGAAACAATGTTATCACGTTTTTGGGAAAATGAGACATCAGAGAGAAGCAATCACAAGGGTCTACGTTACAATATGTGTTTGAAGGATATAAGATAGAAGCTAAAGATAGAGCTGGCCGATGCTATGCTACGCGATGCTATGCTACGCTATGATTGGTCAATCTGTGTTTGTGAGGCGGGACTCGAGCGAAGGGTCAATTTGCACTTATTTTTTTGCAACAAATGTTTGCTTTAAATTAACTTGACAATTGAACAGAAACATGGCTGCAAATGATTGACAGTAAAAATGACGCAAACACACCTGTGTCCCTGGGTGTGTGTGTGTGTGTGTGTGTGTGTGTGTGTTTGAGTCCCTTCCTGTCTCGCTGTCAACCTGGGCCCAGTTTATCTTCACACCTGCCTGCAATCGGCTCATCACCTTCCTCAGCTCACACATCTGCTATTCATCAGCTGCGACCGCGGCATGTCTTCCCCGGCTCTTCATCCGCTCACGGCCAGACCGTAGTTTCAGCTTTTTGGTATAGAACCACGTCTCCAGCTTCTCTTTTAGTTTATTCCCTTGAGAAAATATGATCTTATACTTAACCGCCTTCCAGTCTGTCAATCACCACCCTCCTCTTCCTCGCCCCCGAGTCCAGAGCCGATGCCCCGTTCCTCAATTCCTCGCCATTTCCTCCTGCAACTTCCGGATAGCAGTCCCGTGATCCTAAACTTCTAATTTTGCAAACTAACGCCGTGTGATTGTATCTGATTGTAAGGATGTTGAGCTCGTCGTTGGGCTTGTTACGCTTGGTCGTCCACCCCGACCTCCTCCAAAGAGGTTTTGTGAAAACAATGTCAGGTTACTTCGGCTGCACAGTCATTGTTGAAAGCCCGAAAAAGCTCAACCTAATACTTTTGCTTTTCCTACTTGAATACATTTGAATGATATTACAGATTGGCCTGAAACACCTGACTCTTCATGTGTATTTGCTACTTTTTAAAGGATCAGAATACTTCTTCTGCCACAGTCTGCGTCCGCTCGCGGCCGGAGCTGTGACCACTCGAGCGTCCCATAATTAAAATGTTTCTCAGTGTCTCTGTTACCTTATATTTCTTTAAGTGTGAGCGGTGTTTACTTTTCCTGGCAGATAACTGACAGCAGATCAAGACGCTGAGCCACTTGGCGATGAAAGGCCCTGACTGCAGAGATGAAAGTTTGCGAATTCCAAAGCACAACCACGTCTCCGGTTTCAGAGCGAGGTCAATCCACTTGCGGTGACTAGATTTTAGTGGTGAGGGCGCCATAGGTGAAGGAAAACACGCAGCCGCAGCAGACATGTCAGCTATTTCAAGACACCAGCTGTCTCGCCACGTCGACACATTTAAATATCACTTCTTTTTTTTTTTTTTGCAGCGTAAGGGGCCTGAGAAGAAGATGAAATTTGTGTCATCAAAAACTCGATGGCCCGTGGAAAGCGTGGCACATACCTTTACGCCGAGCTGCTGCAGAGGCTTGTTGGGGCCATTGGCGTATCAGCGCTCATCTGAAATGTGATCTTCTACATCTGCACCGTTCCACCGCGGCCAAAGTCCCGGCTACTGTAACTAAGGCGATTGTTTTGTTCCACGGCAGTGCAACTTCGACTCGCCTTTGACTGTCCATGCATAAAAGTGTCAGGATTTAAATTTCTGGATTAAGAACTGAGTGAAGCGTCTGGCACTCTCAAACAGCTCGTGTGAAGCGTCTCTGTCGTCGGCAGCACGGCCGTCCGGCAGGAGGGAAACGCATTAGTCCCGACGGATCGCGGTCCTCCGGAAACCAGATACGGGGCTTTTATTAAGAAGGACACAAGTTAATTTATGTCAGAGCTTAAAACGGACCCGTTGCCGCTTCTTGTGTTAATGACGAAGCAGGTGTTGTGGGGTTTAACCTCAGAACAACTGGCTCTGTCTCAAGGTCTCAATCCAAATGTTTTCATTTCCAAAGACTATTAGCGGTTTGAAGGTTTATACCACTCATGTTTGATTGGAACAAACCCGGAGGGATCCTTTCAGAATAAATAAACACCAGAACATGCAGCTACACGTGGTGAACTCTTCACGAGAAGTCCCGAGAAAGGAAATCATACGCGAGCGTCAGAGTCGGAGAAGCGGCGTGACACTGTTGAACTTTGCGCGGCGTGTCCGTGCACGCAAGAGAGCCTGCGCTTATATATCGACACATTCCCATCTGCCATTGTCTTGGCAGAGCAGGAGCTTGAAGATCACGCAGCTTGGAGAAGGAGGAAAAAAAGAAAAGGAGAAGAAAAAAAACCCAGCAGCCCAACATCTCCCTACCTCGCAAGCAGTGATCAACATAATGACTGAAAGAATGAGCACTTCAACTAATGCTGGAAAGAGACATCTGGACAGCATCTCTTGTCTGGGTCCTCTGAACTCTCCAGCCTCCTGAAACGTTTTGTCGCCATGCTGTCCGGGGCCGTGCCATTTTCATTCCAGTGCAGCCGCTCGGCTCTTCCACCTGTCATCTGCACTCTGAGCTCCCTGCGGCCGACCTGCTGACAGCTCCTGAACGTGAGGGGAGTCACAACAACGGCGCCGGGGGAGCGCTGCATTGATGCCGGCCGGCGTACTGTATTTCGCTGTCGCTACGTTCCTCCGCTGATGGAGGACTCAATATTCTCGCACAATTAAAACTAACCTTTGTTGGGACTAATCGTTTGGCGAGTCACTGAAGGGAACAGAATTTTATTAAGTAGAATATCAATAATAGTTAGAGCTTAAGCCCCTGATGTCGGCGAGAGACACTTTGGAGAAATTAGAAGCTTAATCATTAGAGATAATACAGTCTGGAGCCCTGCAGCAAATATTTTACGCCCTCTTGTTTGAGCGTGAGGAGTAACAAGTGTAAGAAAGTGTAAAATGTCATCACATTACACTATTAAATTTAATAATAAATGTAAAAGTTGGCTTGTTTAGCAATGTATGTTGTACATACAACACATGACTTTCACCCAGGAGGCCGCTGTTCGTGTCCCAGAAGTCAAAACCATCATTTTTTTGCCAGGTCATTTTGAGTTATTATAACTTTCGTACTTACATAACTTTACTTCTATTTGAACCCAAACCAGGATCTGTTCCTGAATCTAACACAGTAATAGTTTCGTCTTACAAAACCAAACATAGAAGTTTATTTTGAAAATACAGTGAGTGGACGTCAGAAGCAGAAACAAACACAAAACTGAAGCTTGAGAACAAGTTGACATATAAAGGCAGTTATTGATTCCTTATTATAGATTAAATGATCTAGATTAAATAAAATCCACCTCAATCAACTCTAATTGTAAATTCAGTAAAATAATATTTGATAGTACACCACTCACACATGAGTACATTTCACTGATAATACTTCTGTACTTTACTTAAGTAAGATGGGGAAGGAATTTTAAAATATGTTTGAATTCAATGGCAGAGTGGAGATTAATATGTAAAGTTATAATGTTATATTTGTTAAAATAAGCAAATGAATTAGCAGCCCTCTCGACCACCTCGATGCAGCTCACACGTTGTTCATAACGTCGGCTTCAATCCACAACATAATCCATACACGTGAATCCTAATTTCCTCCCCGTATGTGTAAAGAAATAAAAATACATTGCCTCGGAAAGACGTGTCCAAATTAATGTAATATTCCAAAATATTGGTTAATAAATTAAAACATCCCGAGATGTTTTTTTTGTGTAGCACATACCAGATTTCCCGGGGCGCGGTCTTGTGGGCACGATGAGCGCTCGTGCGCTGCTGGAGACAGTTTGTATTTCACTCTTAAATTTCAATTTGTATCTTGCTGTTTCCTCAAGTGCCCGTACTTGATGCTATAATTACATTTGGGCAACGGGGTCTACGGTATTTCAATTAGGAAGATCGGGGCCCGTTTCACTGTTGCGGCCCCACTTTGCGATCCCGGCCTCCACGAATGCAGCGATGTCCTGTGATCACATGATAAAGGCCAGCCGAGCAGGACACCCACCTGGGTGTAATTTTACAGCAAAAATATTGCCTAGTTAAAGCACTACAGCAGCGAAATTTACCTTTGGTGCAAAACTTTAGTAATGAAGAAACTGCATTACATGGCAGTCTTATTCCAAATGTTCCATGTAGGAATAATTAGAAATAGAATAAGCAAAAATTTAATGTCCGTCTCTCTGCAGGTGACAGTAAATTATCTTTGCCGTGGTTCCTCGGTGAAACACACACACCGTAGTAAAGAAGAACAATTACACACAAAACAAAATACATAAAACATCTGTTTAGGCCCTCTCCGACTCATTCCACTCAGCATGCAAACCTGCGGGGGTCAAACATAAATTTGGAGAATCTCATAAGGGTAAACGTTCGACAGCATCATGAACATGACAAGATTTGCAGTCATTAACATTCGCCTGGATCAACAGGGAAATAAGTTTGACCGGTTGCAGTTACTGTTCCAGAGCCTCCGTACTGATCTGCTGGTTTCCACAGGATGTCTCCCTCACGGCGCGTGAGAACGCCCTCAGCCACCATCGCCACCGCGCGCGGCTCAAAACCATTGATGTCGGCTCACAATAACCCCGAGACCAAGCTGAGGGTGCTTTGGAGAAACACAAACACTACCGCCATGGCTTTCCTTTCAATAACGCCGGCCCGGATTCCTTCAATCTGTGATCTGCTGCTGGAGTTGCGTCCTCCGCCCTCCTCCCCGCCTCCACCTTGACGGATGCTGAGATCAGGTTAATGGCCATTGACGGTAATACTGATGAGAGCCTCTGATCTTCTCCGATAAGGTCGAGGACTGTTTCTCCGGCGTATCTTCTGGACGACGGCGTAAGCAGATGTGTCGTATTCAGTTGTTTTTCATGAATATATTGAGGAGATATGAAGCGAAAGCACAGGCAGTCAACATGTTTATAGGGTGGAAAGTTGAGCCAATCAGGAAGTAGTGTCAGACGTTAAAGCTCACTTCACTGATATTGAGTGTTATTGCAGCATAACGTTGACTTCTCTGCGTTTGGACACTGAGAATAGATCAACCATAAGTCTGTTGGTAACTCGCATGCTTAACTAATGTAATGTAAAAGCATTTTTTACGTAACCCAAACCACACTCTTTGACTAGACTTAATAGTGGAGTTGCTTACAGGGGAGAGCTCGTATTGTCGGACATTTTGTTGGCGACGACACAAAAATATGAAAAATATCGGTCGAATATGATTTGAGGTTATGTTTTCTGGATTGCATGTCAGGTGGTTTGCAATCATTATCTGCGCAAAGTGTATTTTCCACATTATTGCCATTATGCTGCCACTAAAAATGTATTTCTAAATGAAGTACAATATGTGCGCACTAACATGAACACAGGAAAAATGAATTATTTAGCTCGTTATTTTTGTTATATTGATGTGTTTTTCAAAATAAGATTCATGAGTCAATATGTAACCTAATTTTCATCATGTCTACCAAACATGATTGAGCTGTAACCTCACTGTGGTGAAGTACGTTCACATCAGTCTGCTGCGAATGTTTTACCTGACACTCTCCCCTCTTAACATGTTTTTATAGTCCAGATTGGCTAATCTGAAGAATCTAGATAAGAAGAAAAAGCAATACTTAAGGAGGAAGTACCCTTATGCGCCGAGCAGCCAGCATCCTCCCACTCACATCTCCAACCGCTGCACATCTACACACTGAGAGGAGATAGGGGCCAGAGGAAGGCATGTCCAATTGCACATTTGACTTATGACTCGCCCTAATCGTGCAATCTACCTCGTGAGGGATGGTGGTTAATGGGGTGTGGATGGTAGTTTCTCACTAAGTGCCATCATTCATACGTTTCAAGCCTCAGTAGCTTCGCTGCTTCAACTGTCAGAAATGAAATGCTTAATAGAAGCAACAAAAAACAGCTCCGCAGTCTGGAGGGACACGATGAAGGACGGCGGCCCACATTCAAGTTCTTTCATCCCTGGACAGGAGGAACCAATAGTTTTCCTTGTACCTTCCTCATTCAGAGCAAACTCTTCTTCAGAAAGTGTGGACGGCACCTGTGACACCCACAGGTTGAGCTTAACATGAGGAGCACTCCAGCACCTGCAGGCATTTTAAGACTCGCGGCCTGAAGGTTTCAGCTCGGAGCCCGAGCTGCAAAATGTGAATCGATGTTTCAATGAGACGGCTGAAGGGGTCGGCAGTCAAAATGGCTTCTCCCTGCTGCGAAAAGTAAGAATGCATAGTCAGCAAAGCCTCCTCGAATAAATACAGACTGAATAGAAGAAAGCAAACAGGATTGTGTTCATCCATATTCCTCTTATTGTATTTTTATATATCTAAAAACACGTAGCTTCGATTACAGAGTGTGTTGTTGAATGAATAAGTTTGTCTTTCTGCAGCACACAATGCAATAGAGCGACAAACAATCATACAGAATTTAAAGTCATTCACACAATCATGGGAAAGGTAATAAGAGAGCCAAAACTAATTCGACAAAGTATGAGAAAAAACTGTAATCCACAAAAAACTTCATTGCTGTATAAATATGAACAAAATAACCCACGATCATCACAAAGAAAACAACGATTAATTTGAGGTGTTTGCTCGACAGCAACATGAGTCTTAAACCCGTGTGATACGTGATTATCTTCCATACAACCAAATTCATAACAAGATAAGTAAAAGCAGCCGTCTCCTCGCTCAGCGCCCCGCCTCCACTAATCCAGACAAAAAACCTAACTTTATTTTTTTTTGTCGATGTCAGCAACATGAGTGCCAAACCAATTGCATCCAATCAGTTTAATTCGCATTGGGCTGTGGCGGCGGACTCACGCTGATAGTGGCCTGTTGTTTAAAATGAATCTCTGAATCTCGGCCCTTCCTCCTTTTCTCCTCCTCCTCATCACGCTGGAGACGCACTGCAAGAAATGAGTCACAGCAAATAGTGTAAAACGTCTTTCTTAAAAAGACACGGTGTTGGACAATTGTGTTTAATTCACCTCAAATTAAACTTCACACAAACAATGATGATATCCAAATACCATGTCAAACATCACATCACCTTTTATAGCAGATTATTTGGCCCCAGAAAAAAAAAAGAGGAAAGACGGATTCAATTATTTCAAATGTATACAATTAAAAAAGCAGAAATGGGAATATGTTTCAGGGACTGTGTGCATATACTCGGTGTCTATTTCCACAAAGGAAGCTGCATGTTTTAAACGAGCTTCTCCTTCTTTTTTTTGCAGCGTGTTCGATGGCGCACAGTTGCTGCCTAAGCAGGCGGATCCTCTAATGAACCAGCGGGTATCAGCAGATGTGGGTCCGTAACTTAATTTCCCCCCTCAGCTATAGAGCAGATCCTATGGCGTGTAAGTGGTCTTGATGGATGAGCACTCCAGCTCATCATACCCCCACCATCAGCACCCACCCGCAGCATCCAGCACCCTCCAGCCCCGTCTTTACTGACCCACAATATCCACGTAACTGCACATTTTAAAGGTTTCCTTCCTCTCTTGTCAAAGGGAGGACGAAATAGTGTGAACTGAATTTACACAAGAAAAAAAAACACCTCAACAATGCTTGAAACATCAGAGGTGATCTCATGAACATCTGTTGATAAGAAAACTGCTGAAAGCTCCAGAAACCTTGAGTGTTACACACAGCGAAGTCTTTTACTCAGTCACTGCCCTCATGCCCAAGATATCCGTTTATTTATGTTTGATATTCTACATATAATTACATGAAGCCATTTCTATTGATCTAATGCTCACAGCGACCTCTGGCTCTGGTGCGAATGAGTCGCCAGGCTGTGTATAAGATGGGCTTCCTGAATCCCAAAATTGCGACAACACTTTTATTCATTATTATCGATCATACTAGATAATTCTTCTTTCTTTAGGAAAGAGGCAAGAGAAAAAAAACATGCAGGAAATATCTCAAAACAACTCCACATCACAAGATGCCGATTTGCACTGGACTAAAATGATGAAATGACCTCTGTGTTTGGAGAAATATGGCAGGTGATATGCAGTGAAATATGTATTTGTTCATTTTCAGTATGTCAGACTTGCACAGGATTATGATCACAGATTACTAGAGGTCCCCAGGTAATACTCGTCATGTACAAATAGAGCTTAAACCAACACCAGAACAGCTACTTATGTCAACATCCAGTCAACAGTCAAAAGCCAATGAACCTTTGAAATGTTGTCCGATAAACTGGTTTGGAGCAAACCCACTGGGAACATCTGTAATCCCCCAGTAAACAGAGTATAAGAACAAGAAGTTGTGAAGCCTGGAAACAATCAAACCCATCTAGGAGATGTTAATGCATTGATTAATGCACCCGAGAGACAGACGTCCGTCATCAACCATTCCAGCTGCAACACTTTCGTACGATCATCTCTTCCACTATCTTCCACCAAACAGAAGACAGACAGATGTGACACCTAGTGGGTGAATGCAGTGGAGAAGTTAGCAGCTAGATGTTTCCCTTGGGGGGGTTGGAGGAGACCAAAACAAAGCTAAAAGAAAAAAGAAGAGTGAGTATGAGACCGGATGTTGCTTTATCTCTGTCTGGTGGACGTGAATGTGAGGATGAAGGCCTGAATTTGGATTATGGGGATTTTAAAGGACCCATGTCATGTAATCTGTACTCCATAGACGTGAATTATAGATTTGAAAACCTAATCGATTGGAGTTTTGTACATAAAGAAGTCATCATTAAGACTCTGTTTTATAGCCGTGTATTCATGGTGTCCGTTAAGTGTCTAAACGACTGGATGTGTCCACGTGTGAAGCATTTTGTGCTACCGACGTTAAAGTAAACCTTAAACAGATAAAGCCATCAACATGCGTCATCCAGCGTGAAGCCGGCAGTGATAACAAAGCCGAAAAGAGGTGGCAGAGAGGCCGACTATAAGCACACATATTCAAACCCACGGTCATTACACACAAACCCCGACACACACACACATACACGCACACACACACACACACACACACACCACGTCCTCTCTAAATATCCTCTGTCCCTCTGAAGGGCAGCGAGCTGTGGTCGCTGCGGCGGGCCCGAGGGGACCATGTGGCGAGGCGTCCATATGGGGTAACCCGAGCACACGCAGGGTAAGCCCACCGTGCGTCGGTGCACTCTGTTGACTGTTTCAACAGACATGTTTTCCCAAAGCAAGAAAAAAGTACACTAAGAGGGGTGCCTTAAGTCACGGCTCAGCTCACTGAGCTATCTCGCTTGAGGAATCTGATCTCACTCACTTACAGACTGCGGCTTCCCTCAGCTGCACTGCCCAAACCGGCTCCTCCTGCTACGGATTTTGACTTTGACTCTTAAACGTTAAAGGAAAAAACATCGTGCTCAAAGAGGGGATGAAGTTCCCTGATTTGTGCAAATGTCTTTCCCTAAAACAAATAAATCAAGCCGCTACACGCTTCTATATTGTCTAAATGAAGTTTGGGCCGTCGGTGTTCTTTTATTTTTCCCTCCCTTCAATTCACCTGCGGATGCATTTGCAATCAAAAATGCTAATTACCCAAGTGGCTTAATCAACATTAGAATAATTACGCCATTAGAATACAAGCAAGCTGTGATGAATATGGCTTGGTAAACCCGTGTAAAACATGTGCTGTTTATTTGATTAACATCAGGATGCAAAGATGGCTCCCCAACCAACAAAACAGGTGATTGATTGAGACCGAGAAGAAAACACCGGAGGAGCGAAGCAGAGGCTGGATTCCTTCAGAGCGAAGCAACAAAGAGCACGCTGCATGTACATCTGCTGCCATGCCTTTATGTTCCTCTTTCACGCCCACAAATCTACATCTATTCCTCACCCGGACCAGCCGACGACGTCACTGCACTGTAAGTTTTGAATATAGTGAATATCACTGTGTTTCTGCAGCAAAAAAACTTGACTTTGTCTTCATACTTTGAATTGAAAGTCTGGTCTTCATTACTGTAAGGTACCTGTGTTCTTGTCCCAAAACATTGTGAAGTTATGTTTGGAGTTTTCCATGGTGATGGTACCTCGTTTAAATTTTACGTAGCTATTGGTCCATGTCGTCTAAACCGAGGCGAGAGTTTTAGTTTGCATTCACAGCTTTAACCTCGTGTACACGGCGCTCGTGGTGGATTTGGGCTCCGACCAAGCGCCACAATGTGACGAGAACGTGTTAGCTTTGGGGGAGCGGCTCTCGACTACAACTCCCACGAGCCGGCTGAGGAGGATCGTGAATCAGAGATTTAAATGCTCTGTGGTTGCAGTTGTAAACATAAGCACCATGGCTGCTGAATTCATCACTGAACCAGACGTTAAAAGTGAACTGATCGGTTCTACTCTTGATGCTCAGTGCAGAAATGCATCCTGGTAGTTGCAGATAGCTTCACCCCAGACGATGTTATGTAACAAGCTCACACCCTGGACTTTATCAGCGATGAAGTAGATATTTTGTCATGCGATTGTTACTCATTTAGACTCGTGAAACCAGGAGAGCTTCCTGCCGTGGAAGTGAGTCACGTGACAAATAAACAGGACTTTTACCTCAGAGGTGAAGGAAAAAGTTGACTTCTACGACCACGGAGATTGAACTCAAAATGTTAATATCTTGGCCATTAAAACTGAAAATCTCCTACAATGTACAAAACGAATGACTAGCCCACTTTCCTTTTTTTTTGTTAAAATAATTGATTTCCAATTGAATGGGAATTGGTCTGAGCCACTCGGATCATCATCAATATTTAAGTGAGTGGTGAATAAGTGGGGTTTAAGCAGTGTTTTGCTGACGTTTTGACCTTAAGTGTGTTTTTTAGTGTGGGGGGTGGAGGGGCGCATCAATATTGAGAAGTCAGTTAATGCCTTAAAGTGTCTTTTCTCCTCTCTCCCTGCTCTACTGGAGTGACAGACTGAACTCTAAACACCATCTGCTAAGAAATCTCCCTAAACTTGACCCCAACGCCCTGAGGGGTGGGGGGCGACCTCTGCTGCCAGATCCTGCTCGCCGGGCCAGAGAGCAGACCCCCGGCGTGTGTTGACTTGACGTGGCGGGAGGGTCGGGTGATTTATCGCGTCTCGGCCTGGAGAATCATAACCTGCATTCGGCAAAACAAAAGCAGCAGGAATACAGCGGGTGAAGGGGGGAGGACATTAACAGCCCATAAATCTGCCAGAGAGGTCCACAAGTGTTCTGTCTCTGCTGCTATTTAAGATGACGGACAAGAGGCCGAGACAGCCCGTTACCCAGAATGCATTCCACACAGGCGTCTGAGTAAGGTGCACTTGCACTGACTCGCAGTTGATTATGCAGGATCTGTTTTTCATCTTTTCTCACAGTTTGAGACGATGTCTGAGACGCCCAAAGGCTGCAGACGAGCTTTTAATTATACGGGGAAATGTTTTATTTTTCTTTCTTCCAAACACAAAAGTAATTCATTGTGTCTTCCATATTGTTTTAGAAAAAGGCGAGGGTGACACGATACTCATTAAATGTACAGATATTTGCATTTTTCTCTCCTCTGGGCTGCATGTGGGGCAAGGAGGTTTATATAAACGTTGATATCCAATTATTTGTATTACTTCTGTTGATGAAAAATGAGAGTTAGGGTACATTTCAGGGAGAATTTGTGTACACTGAGTTTGCCATTGTGAAGTTTGAATAAAGTTTGAATCTCTTTAAAAGTTCAGAGACCCGAGAAGACTGTTTTCTACTTGAAATACCTCTTTCCATCCCTGGTGGCGCACACAAGGGTGAATGAAGGGAAATCCATTTCAGTTGAGGCTTAGAAATAATACAAATATCTGTAAGAATGACACGAATCTGCCTCAACCCTCGAGAATCCCTCGGGACATTGTTGGAAGCTGAACCAGCTTCTTTAAAAGGTCGATAATAAACTGTGCAGACAGAACAGAAACATTCAGACCATTAAGGACACACACGTCTCCATTGAAACCCATTTCAAGCACCATTTTGATCCCGTGACCATTACAGCATAAAATCATACAATCCATTATATCAGGCTTTCAATCTGGAATCATAACATTTATTACATATTGAGCTGTTTTTCATGTTTTCCTTACAGGACAATTACATGCCAAGAAATCAAATCAAATTGCATCAAAATCCATGTTGTTGATAATCATTATAGTATACAGATTGTATTTACTTTTATATACATATATACATTCAACAACTGTGGCAAAATGCTGTGTTTCAGCGTTTAAATAACTAAATTGAAATGTTATCCAAGACGTCTAAAAACCTTGTCTTCAGATTTACTTCATGGGCCTTAAATCACTAAAACCATACATTGTTGTGGTTGCATTCGGCATTAGAGATCCACTGCAGATCAGATGAGTGAGGGATCTATCTGGACCTGCAGTACTCTGGACAATAGATGACATGCTGCAGCTATTGATCTCTGCTGGTATTTTAAGTTTTGGGTGAGGGGCGCTCTATCGGGTTTCCAAGCACAACTGCTCAGTCTGCAGCTAGCCGGGCCGTCGTTAGAGCCCCCTTATGTTCCCAGAGCGGGTCGGCGGAGGTGGCTCCTGGGGTAGCAGGGCAACGCTGGAGAGAGTAAAGATAGATGCACGAAACCCAAAGTTGAATCCAAAATAGCCGTGCCCGTAACACAGACTGGAGAGAGCTAACTGACTTGTGGTGTCTCCAGATCGTTGTTTCCGGTCCAATCACAGCTCGAAATGCAATAAAAAAAAACCATCATAAACATTCAAAACGTTGTATCTGCATCAAATGTTCAGAGATAGAATGATAGGAATAAAAAGCCATCGTAACTCTCAAAGTCCAAAAACTAAAACCCATGTCTTTGTGAAAGATGATGTCAATGAAGTATGTCCTCCACTAGCCCGTGCAACCACAGTTGAATACATCTCATGTCAATCAAATAGTTCTCAACGACGCCAAAAGCAGCCCAAATTGAACTTATCAGTCAAACGGTTTTGTTCCCGTCCCAATTTATTCAAAAATTCTCCAATCTGGCAACACTGTTTGTCAACCGTCCATATTATTATTATTATTGTTAAATTCTACACATTAAGATCTGTTGCAATTTCAAAATCTAACTTAGGAGTTAAAGTCTATGATTTCTACCCTCTGTGCCCTCGCTGCCCTCGATGAACAATAGATATATTCTCACTAACAACTGGAATCATCAACTTTTGTCCTCCAGATTCTCTGTAAATCGTGCAACTAATTTGCGTTCAACCAATAACCGCATTGTGTCCTGCCCTGAAATCCAGATTGAGACACAATCAACATTTAAAACAATGGGAAGAATAGATACTTTGGCTAATTTGAACCCACCGCATCAGCCCCCATTATCACAGTGAGAGACAGAGACCCTGATTACAAACACTCTGCTGGTATTTAAGAAATTGCCCATTTGGCAAATGTTTGTGTCATCTGAAACCTAAATGTTCATTTCCATCGATGCGTTCCAAGGGATTTGTTTTTAATTTAAACAGACAAAAGAGAACCAAAAAAAGACATATAGTGGGGCACATAATCATTGAACGCATAACCATTCAACAGTACAGTTGAGCCTCACATCCAACCTTGATAGACACATCCCTCAAAACAAAAACATACGACTCACCAGGGAAATAAGCAACAGTGAGCCTAATGATGGAAACAACTTAATGTGGCAGCAACAACGCCCAGACTCCTCCCCGACAGCGCAGTTTGGCATCGTGTGCGCGCGTAATGTCCATTTGGGACGGGCGAGCTAATTTAGCGCGAACAACACCGCGCGGCCCTAATGATCACCGAGCCGCCCGGAGCCCGCCCCTCTCACAATCAGCCCGCGGTCCAGTCGCAGCGCAGGGCACGGCTGCAAAGGTGGGACTCGTTTGAGAAGTGAAGCCGAGGTTTTGGAAAGAGGACCTTTCCCCATCAGACAACCTGACATGGAACGAGTGGACGATGAAGTGCGCGGACGCTAATGAGGCACCTTGCACCTGCGGGGCGAATCAAACTCACTGGGTCCTGTTTCATTGCCCTGATGTTCCCTCTCTCTCTCTCTCTCTCTCTCTCTCTCTCTCCATGCCTCTGTCTGTCTTTAACTCCCCCACCTGATGCATCTATTTTAGGACAAGAAAACTCTTTGGATTTTAAAAACATGTGTTTTCTGTTCAAATCCACATCATTGTGACTAATCCTCAAAAGTACATCCCGATATCTTTTCTCATATACACATACTCAATTCAGTACTATACCACATTTCCCGTAACCAACAGGACAGGATACAAGAAATGCACATGCATACCCACCAAAGTCGGACTAGGACTTCTTAAAAACCCGACAAAAACTAGAGTCAAATCATTAAGCCACACAAGAGGACATTGATAGACATTGTGTGACTCCTCCAATAGCAGCACTTTGCTCAAGGTGCTGTAACTGATCGTGTGAACGATGAACCCCGGACTGGAGTTTCGGCTGGCGACGGTGGTGTGTCTGCAAAAGTCTTCCCCAGGGAAACATCTTCTCCACCTCGCGCCACTGGCCTTCTGTGTAACGCTATATCCACATCAGAGAGGCCGGCCCCATTGATTTAGCACTTAGCTCCATCGTCCCATATGAACGGTTATCATTTTTGGCCGGGGGCCACGGTGCAG
Source organism: Clinocottus analis (assembly GCF_023055335.1). Taxonomy (NCBI): domain Eukaryota; kingdom Metazoa; phylum Chordata; class Actinopteri; order Perciformes; family Cottidae; genus Clinocottus; species Clinocottus analis. Next base: position 19,095,607 of record NW_027175821.1, read on the forward strand.
GCGTCAAAGTTACCGATCAATGAGCCCAACTTTGGAAATGGGGGCGGCAGAGTTTTGGATGAGGTGTAGGTTACAGGAAATATGGTATTGCACTGGATCGGGTTTGTGTATGAGAGCACATTTTGATGATCAGTCAAATCAATGTTAAAACAGAAAACACCGATTTTTGAAATCCAAAGAAAGTCTTAAAGTAGATGCATCAGGTGGGGGAGAAGATGGGAGGAGTTTAAGTTGGAAGATTTGACAACCACTTGTCCAGAGTGCGATGTGTGTGTGTGTGTGTGTGTGTGTGTGTGTGTGTGTGTGTGTGTGCGTGTGTGTGTGTGTGTGTGTGTGTTACTCTGTAAATTTGAACAAAGACATGATTGAGTTCAACGCGCCAATCATTTCAGATGAAAATGAAACTAGATGAAAATTCCAGCGGTAACGACCCATTTGACATGAAATGTGACGAATAGGGATCAGGCCTCATTGCAGATTTTTCTCAACCTGATTGCCAGACAAGAATGCCAAGATTAGACAATACTGCAAAACCCTGGATTATCAGGAATGACCACACATTTTTTTTGACATCCAATGCCAAAATCTAAAAATGTTCGACATTTCTTGTGTTATATTTGTCTAACAGAGTGAGCAATGAGCATACACCCATACCACCAGCTGGTGTTTGCCAACCTACATGCATGGTAAGGTTGGGAAAGGTCACAGCAATGGTTGAAACCTCTGAGTGACACGCTGCACATCCTCCCAACACTTCCACACCTTTACTTTCCACCTCGCTACACAAACGAAACACTGCTTCCTGCTCTGGTTGGCTGATTTCCTCCAGGTAGAAAACAACGAGGTACAAAACCCGTCGCTTTCGTCTGTAGACTCGTAGAATATTGTGTTGAGGAACTGCTGGACGACGCTCTCCCGTCCGGCCAGAGCGTTTTGGTTGCGCTTCCGAATTTCTGGACAGTCAGCTTAAGCGCTCTCTTGGGACCGCGGGGGGCAGCATGGCGGAGCAGATGGGAAGTTTTGCTTAGAGATCCTCTGCATGAGATTTGAGATCCGACCCCTTTCACAGGGGCCACCGTTTGTCTTCATGTTTTCATGTCTGACTTGCTGAGTCGGTCTGTGGGAGCTCTAGGATTTCACTAGAAGTGAGACTGCGAGAAAAAGAAAGGGCACGAGTTTAGAGAATATTTCTTACATCCTTCAACAAAACCTGCTCAAAACCATTAATTAATTGGATCAAATTGGTTCAATCACAGGCAATTGTACTGTTGTGCCATGGGGTTGTCGTCCGGCACTCGTAGCTGTGCCTATACGGAAAATAATGCGCCATAAGTCGTAGATATCCAACAAAATAGTTTCATATGTTATCCAAGTCATCATAAACAAGGAGGACGGTAAAAGCACACACAAGGCGGGCGGGAGGGTCAGCGGACGGGTCCAACAAACACAGATCTTTCAACCAGGAGGCCGCTACTCATCCCCGAGTGAAACAGGAAGTCAACGTTGACTCACTTACCTTATCGACGCCACTTCCCTAGTTATCTCAACCCAAACAACGATCTATTCCCAAATCCAACCAAGAATGTTTGTTGCGACTGTGGCGCGGTGGTGAGCAGGGGGTCGTCCTTCAATCAGAGAATCAGCGGTTCGATCTCCGACTCAGCTCGCCAGCGTTGACGTGTCTTTGAGCAAGACAATAAACCCGGAAATTGCTCCTGTAGCTGCGACTGCGGTGTATGAAAGTTGGATCGTCCTGATGTGGCACCTTGCATGGTGGCTCCTCTCATCACTGTGTGAATGATTCCCATGTAAAGCGTCTTTGAGTATTCAGATATGCGCTATATGAATTGAAATTATCATTATTATTCTTATTTTTATTACGGAAAGTTTATTTTTAAAAGACCAGGTGGATGTAACGAGCAGAAATTGACAAGTGTTCCCGGACCTTCTGAGGAAAACGTACAGAAACAAAACTTACGGAAGATATCATATGAACTATTATGAGGACACACTACTATTAGTAGAATTATTATTATTATTATTAGTAGTAGTAGTAGTAGTAGTAGTAGTAGTAGTATTACTATAATATACATTGTCCAGGCCACTCCACAGTTAAGCCCAGTCAGATTTGCGTTGATAAAACATTCAGAGCCAAAGCGGTGGGTCCTTTATTTCTGGATGTCCTTAGTTTGTGTCCCTCAAAAGATCAATAATTATGTATTGATTGTGTTCTTCCCACACTCTTTATCTAACCTTCAGACAACTGTTTTAGTTCCCTCCAGCGGCGCTGGAGTCAGGTGTTTGTTGGCCCTGAGTGGAATCAGGAGATAACTTCAAGTGGGTCATTACAGTGAAATCTGCAATGTGCCATTAGTTAAATCTATATTTGCTTTGCTAATTAACCAAGGAAGAAAGTGATTAAATATTTTAAAAAAAGCAGCTGCAGGTTCGAGGAACGGTTGATTATCAGGAGTTCTTGCACGGAGCACTTAATTCCTGAGTAGATAAGTTATGTATTGTCATTCTGTCGCAGATTGTCATGTTCGCTTTAGTTTCGTAAGTCTCAAAGGATAGCTGCATTTCTACATTACAATGTCTCTGTTTACTGCTGTCAAAATGCAAATCTAGTCCAAATAGATGTGCCACAGGCCTGTTTTAAAGAAACGCTTCATTGCAACCTGCTAAGTACCATGAGAGACCTCTAATGTTATGGAGAGCAGAGAGAAGTGCACGCAGAAGCTGATAAAAGCAGGCTCTGCAGACTTCTCCACATCATATGAAGCCCTGTTGATACAGTCTATTTGTCATCATGGTTATCATGCTTGTGTTTAAATGCGGTGAGTCAGTACTCATGTGAAACATAAGCTGGTAAATGACTATTTTGTTCTCAGGCTTTCCATCTTGGATAAATATCCCTTGTTATTCAGATTAAAAAATCAACACATTTCTCAACCTAATACTTTTCTCCCCAAAGGACGCACATCCTGGTTAATCAAACGTTATTACCCGTTATTGGAAATGCTATTAACGAAGAGGCGCTTTCTGGGCGCAGTAATTTAACATCTTCTTCCCACAGTGTCTGAAATTGGGACGAGTAAATGATGTTATCATCGCCAGGTTAATTCATCTAATAATTTTTCATTTATTTAGATGAGGAGATCTTTACCTCGGCTAACCCAGCTAATCGTCTACCTGTGGATTGAACAAATAACACACTTTGCAATACAATACTCCATAAGCTTTGTGTTTATAAAGTAGCTTGCAATATTTAAGTCTTCTCAGCAACTCATACATGGTGAGCAAATTAATATCTAAAGATTTAAATATTAATGATGTGCTTCTTCATTGTTTATCTAAAGATGTATGTGTATTCAGCCTCACCAAATGAGCTGCTTTGCATTAACAAAAGGAAGCGGCTCACGCGCCCTGCAGCTGCTTGCCATTTGCACGATGTTTGCAGTTTTATTTAAATACAACCGCAGAACATGAACGACAAAACTAAAGCAAACCGTCCTGCAAACAGTGTTCAGAAAGCCGAGCTGAATTAAAAGGTGGCAGATGATCACATTCAGAGCAGAATGTGTGAAAGTTTTCATAAGTTTAGTGTCGGGGGCTTGTGGAGGTTGAGGGGGTCGATGGTTGGAGAGAGTTTGACTTTAATTTTGGTGGCTATTGTTTCTGTTCCACCTCAAGCTTTTAGACATTTTAGCTACCGTCTTTATGTACAACTCATATCTAGTCATACTTTTGCTTTGTTGTCTCACAGAGCGTTTACTCTGTAGCTTCAGTACGGCACGACGCGACAAGCTACAAGCTCACGTCACTGAACAAACAGGGAGTACTTCCCACATAATTAGCAGCCGAGTCACAAAGTCTGTCGTTGTTTCTACTTAAACGCTCCATGACAGAACTTTAGTTTGAAGAGTCACCTCAGTAAATATGACCGACAGGGCTGTTAAAGTTTTGTTTGACATTGTTAAACTAAATTAACAGCCTGCAGGCTCATTCAAACTATGAGCTTTGCTAGCTTCTGTACTAGCTAATCTTTACACTCAAGTCCTGGATCGAGTCCCAGGCTAAAGAACGAGGGGCATGAGATGATTCATGGCACACTTCGGTATTACGTATTTTCTGTCCATTAGTTACAACTCATGGGTTTAAAGTCCAAATCGAGTTGCAAAGTCTTTTGCAAAGTCATCAAATGTGCGACTCAAGTCCCGTTAAATGGAGCGAGAAAAGCAACATAAAATTACACAAAATGCCTAATATGCGTAATATTGAGAGCAATAAATAATGTCGTGCTACTTACACACGCTCTCGTGAGATCGTTTGGCTCGAGTCTGAGTCATGTGACTTGAGTCCACACCTCTGCCAGCTAGTGAGCTAACGGAGTCAGTAATGAATAATTAATACATTAATAAAGATATAGCCCATTTACAGACATTTTGCATGCTTTTTTTTTCACAAAGAGATTGTTAGGGTTGAAGGTTTTTTAATGTGTATGCCATAAAGACATCGTCACGGGTCATAAGGTCATAAGGTCATGGGCACAGTATGTATCAATGTCAAATGGTGATGTTCCCCTCCTGGCAGAAGAAAGAGACACCAAAAGGTATTTCTTTAAGTTAAGAAGCTACAGTGTGTTTGTTAACGTTATAGCAAGAGCGTTTTGGTGAAATGAAACCAGCATCGACTGGTTGTAGGCGACAGGGACACCACAACTTCTGAGTTATTGATGTCAGATCCTTTGTAGACACATCCATCCACTGGAGACGACGTCTTCCTTTTCCTGAAAGTGTGTTTAGATTTTAAGAAGGGCAAACATTTGCAGTGCAAGTTTGCAGCTGGTATAGAAAACTGACAAATAACAGTAAATATTAGCTAGTAATCAACATATGCACTAACCACGTGTGAAGTCTTCCAGTGTGGGAGTGGGAGTGAACTCTGACTGAACTGAACTCCAGTTTCTTAAAGGCTCGTTGCATTCATAAAGTGGAGAAGAGAATCTGGACAGCAAATTCAGCAAATTCAAAAACGTGCGCCCCCACTTGTGTCTTTTCATGAACTTTGCGTGCAACCGCTCAACTTTACTGCATCAACTTAAAATGTTGAACAAGTGACCAATATTGTTATCATTTGTTTTGCCGTGCACTCATTTCCCCATTTAGACCTTGCAGCCGGCATTGAGGTCAGCCACACATTCATCTTTGCACATATCCAACTCCATCATGCAGTTACTGAATGAAATACGTGCCATTTAATATGAAACAAGTAATATCATCAGTGAGCGGCAGCCAGCAGGGAAGCCGTATCATACAGCACTCCTTAACTCGGGCCGTACATCTCCGTTTAAGAACCCTCGTAGAGGTTTGCGCTATAAGCCAGCATAAAATTGGGTGCCATTGAAACAAATGAATACCACCGTGTCTTGGAGGCAAATGAAAACCCTTCACTCTGAGTGGATCTGAGCAGCCAGGAGTCATCGTCGGCTCTCCCTGGTGTCACCTCGAGCCTATTAGTCTCTATAAAGCATGATGAATTAGAGACAGAGGGGGAGGAAAGCCTCAGTACCGATGCCGAAAATGGGGGTCATAAGAATGATAAAGTGAACAGCGTGAGCACTTTAATGGCCGACGCCAGCAGAGAGGGCGGAAAGAATGAGGAACATGAAATCTTAAAGAGGGGGATTTCCATCTCTCTCTCTCTCTCTCTCTCTCTCTCTCTCTCTCTCTCTCTCTCTCTCTCTTTCTCTCTTCATTTTCTCAGGCAGGACGTGCAGTATTTTGTTGACGTCGCGCTTGAAGGACGGCTGACAGGCTGAGTATGAATACAACTTATTACACAGACGGAGAATGACAGGAGCCGTCCGTCTGAGGCCAAATCAAATAAACTGATCTGCAAAATCAAACATACCGTTCTGCCATTTCACCACAAAGACACATTGACATTTAGATGAAGAGGTGACAGAGTATCTCTTTTCTCTGTCTGTGTGACAGCATTTAAACACGTCTGCAAATGTCAATATTTATTTGGTTGAAAGTAGAAGTAGTGCAAATTCAGTAACAACCATTCCATTTACTTTAATTTTGTAATTTTCCTCTCTCTATCTATAACAATGTCTTTGTTTCTGATGAAGCAGGTGCTCAGCGGGTGTTTGCAATACTTCTAAACCGTACTTGCCGTTAACACCAGCAGCTACAAAGTGGGCTCCCCTCATAGTGGGATTATTGTTGCAACTGCTCTCCGTGTCCCACAGAGCTACTGCTAGCTACAACTTTAGCAAATCATTCAGACCGTTAGGGGAAAAGCAAGAAATATATTCAAACAGATCCCACTGCATTGTATTCCCAATGCTGCTCAGAGTAATCCCAGTCCAGGACCGTTGTGACGCCGGCTCAGAGTCTCTCCCTCGCTGCAAGCAGGCGGAAACCTCCGGGCCTGAAACGTGAAGCCAAAGTGCCCTAAACGTGGTCTTCTGTCTCATGACAGGCCTGAGGGGGCGACGCCTCCGGTTGCTTTCACTGGAGAAGAGTTGGCAACGCTGCACGCGAGCTTTCCACGCCTGTGTGTGAAAATGGAGTCTTCCTTTTCTCCAGAGGTTGCACCGGGTGGCAGAGAGAAGTGCATCGTGGGAGAGAAGCGAACAGGCAACCTGGAAAACAAACCCATGGTGTCAGTACTGTGCAATCAACAATTATTTCATAATGATAAGTTGAAGGAAAATAAAGCTGTCTATTAATGGATTATAATTTAAAACAATCCTATCAAACTCTAACAATACATATGTAAAGTAAAATACTTAATCTTGATAAATCACCTTTACTCTCAGCTGAGGGCGTGACAATGCACTCCATTAGTAGTTCCTCCTCATGTGCTTTACATGATGGGATTTCAAATAAGAGCAGGATTTATCCTTTTGAGATTTTTAATGAGTTACAGTATATTGCTGCTAATTTGTGATGATCTAAAAAAAGGTTGTCTGAGTAATATTAAAAGCATACTTATCCGAAATGTTGGTCTTGGGAAACTTTTTGAAGTATGTACTTTTGCAGAATGAAAGTCCATTTAATATACCAAACATATTGTGTGCCTGGGGTTTGGTGATGGAGGGATGGGCATGCCTTCATGGGTCATTACATTAACAACTGATGCTGGCAGATCCGTCCAGCCTCGGAAATAAACCTTTTTGCCTCCCGAGATGAGAGTCAATCATGTCTTTACTACATGAGGCAGTGAAAACAAATGGCGATCATATAATATTCCGAAAGAAGAAACACTTAGTCTGAGCTCTTAATGGGTCTTTGTCTTGCAAAACCTTTCATCTGACATTGACAAACGAGGCACAGTCCTACCTGGAAAAGCAGCTTATGCATTACTTCCATGATAATGGCTGGACTGAATGAGGTCATGTGTGCTTTTTCTTTTTCTTTTTCCATATTTACACTACAGGACTCTTACTCTGCTCTCAGGCTATATGAGCAAATGAGCCGACTGCATTGTCTTTGTACTTATGTTCAGTTTGGAAAAGCTGAAATGCATGGTCTTCATATTAAATACAAATATCAGCAGGTCAATAGCATCATAAATCTGCAGCTGCAGTCAATATATTTAAATATTCAAATGAAAGAGGAAGCACTGCCTGTCGTTTTAATGAATGCTTTAAAAGCATTTGCCATTTTTCATTCGACAGCTGCTCTTTTTTTCTTCCTTTTTCAAACAAAAAAATGCATCAATAACAATTATGTTGTGGCTGTTATTACAGGTCATTTATCATCGCCGGAGATCAGCTAATTCTGTGAGTGTGCATTTTTTTTCCGGTATTTTGTTGGAAATATTCCTGACACACTATCCAAGCTGCGAGGGAAAGTAACTCAAGTGGACACTCTGTCATAAAAACAGATGTGTTGAAAGTGACACATCCTCCCTGCGAGTGTATTAACCTCTGCTTGGGCTCCTCTGCCATGTGAACCTGCAGTATCCTCTTCCCCGCACGGATCGCTGACAGCTGAGGAGCTAAGTATTGTGTAATTGCCGGCGCCGCTGCAGCATGCTGTGCAATAATACGCTAAGTGACTATTAATCATTTTGGTGACAAATAACAAAATAAAGGCCAGACGTGGGAAGAGGCTCGCACTTGATTGATGTTCTGCAGGAAAAATTCTCTGTCGCCTAATTGCTGATGAGGCATTTGTCTTTTTTGAAGTGTGTGTGTGTCTGTGTGTGTGTGTGTTGTTGTTGTTTTAATCCTTTTTGCAAATCCACTCCTTAAAAAATGTGACACCAGCTTTGACGATGTAATTGCTTTTCTTTTGGTCGTTATTGAAATTTGAAAGAAGCAATTAAAGCTCTTTTTGTGTTCTATCGTGTCTCTTTGGAAACTGTCTCCCTTGACATCTTAAACGTTTACTTTGACAGCGATTAGATGTTGAGAGGTTCACAAAAGCTCCGTTGGTTCTCTGTGTTTGATCGTCATTTGATCAATCATTTCTATTTGAACAACTAAGAGGGGGAAATTATCAGATAACGTCTCACAATCGGAGGACAAGTTGGGATCAAAATGGTTTTCTGCTGGGAAGATAATCCTGCTGAGCCTGCTCGACACACTTGACATACTGAGTGATGATGAAGTGGGTAACACAATGTGCTTCATCTAGAATTTCCTTCGGGTGAGCCGACTCTCTGTATTATAAATATATGTATGCATACACGGGTAAATCAGAGTTTCGGGGGACCCCACAGGCTGAGCCGTCCACGGCAATGTATCTAGTATTTCTTGTCACGTCGTCGAAGGGCTTAGTCATTCGTGTCACTGGCAGAACCCCGAAAGTCCTAAATCCTGCAGAATCCATTTTAATATTGTTTTATCAGTAGCTTAACTCGAACGGCTTATGGAGTCTTAGCCGGCTGTTTGGGTTTTGGAGGGTGGACAGGACCTCTGGAGCACTTCATGCAGAGTCAAGGGCTGAGCTGAAGGATGAAGTGAAGGAGGACTTGGACCGTTAAGTGATAGATAAAGTCATGTGCTTACGTTCTTTAAGGAGTAGAAGTATTGTGTTACCGGTTACATTTTCCGAGTAACAATGAAAAGGTTCAGTGAAGGTACAGCACAGTGACACTGCATTTGTTTCTGTCTTCACTTCACTTCACCGTGACCTTTGTGGACTGTGGTTTTGAAGCCTCCGCTGAGGCATTTTGGCCGCCGCCATCTTGGTTTTTGCAACAAGACGTGAAACAAGATGAACGTGGAATAAAACATTTCTCAGTGACCAAAATGTCACATTTAACTTTCATGAATTAAAAGCACAATGTGAAATGTCAACGCAGTTGAAGTGACCTGCCAATGAAAAGGGTAGCCCCGCCCTGAAGCATATTCCCTTATTTGTCGAGCGATTGAGACCATAAACTCACGTTTACAATGTTTACTGTGGGGAAAAATTCAATGACAAGTCGGGTAATTTTCTCATAGACTTTAAAACAATCAGACTTTGTTTTGAAACCAGAGGAGTCTGCCCCCTGCTGGCCATTAGAAAGAATGCATGTTGAAGGCACTTCGCCATTGACTTCACTCCTGGAAGGTTGTGTCTCCTGCTTTAGTGCTACCTCGCAGAGGCACAGCTCAGGTTTAACTTGAACTTAATGCACACGCTGGCTGATCGAGCCAACGTGATCTCTCTGAGGTTTTAAATGAACGAGTCGTAAACGAAGGGCTAAATGCAGCATTGCTCTTTTACACCACTTCCAGTGTACAATTGCTCTGCTCCGAAAGTATTTATTACTCACATTGGATCTATGATGTCACATCCTATTTCGGGGGGCTGATCGTGCAGCCGTTTTATTGAACAGAGGGCTAAAGTGAGCGTAAAACGAAGACTTCACATGTTGAGACGGTATTAGTCCGGTGAGATGAGGGCTTAACTGTATGAGCCGCGGTGCGGAGACAGATCATCTGTGCTCTCCAAAGCCTCCCTGGATAAATAAGGCTCGAGAAGAAAGTGGCTCGCGGTCGACGACAGAATTGCTTTTGTTGTGCAACAGACACACGTCTGTCATCCAGAACGCTCTCCTCCTCCATCCTGCGCGTTCTCCATCACTGGGTGATTAGGGCTCAGGGATGATGGATGGGGCAGGGAGGAGCGCTTCCTCCATGCTTCTTCTCAGGCCCGCATGTCACAGGCGCGCTTCCCCAGCGGCCATCAATCCGGCACCACGGCCTCTCAAACCTGCGTCCAATAACGCGACGGCACTTCAGACTAAAGAAGAAATGAGAAGCGTGACGGGGAGAGAGGGAGCGAGAGAGGGAATCCGAGGGAGGAAAGGAAAACAAGCTGTTCATGCTGACATCAAATGTACCTCAGAGGGTCGTCAAGAGGAAGCGCTGAGCGAGCGGCGTCCCGGCATGAGCGCCTGCAGACGGGAAGCGAGCGCCAGGCGGGGAGAGTCTGCGAGGGGAGGATGAGCTAATGCAGGAAGGGGGAGGAAGGAGAGGACCTCTTCCTCCTCTTGATTCGACTTGATTTATGTGACAACTTTAGAAACATTAGGCACAAATAAAATCGCAGAGGATCATTTTGGTAGTAAATCAAAGACTTGTTACCGTGATCCACATGATGTCGGGGACGGCGAGGAAGCGCTTTGTAACGACGTGAGGCTGCACGGAGATGGAGATGGAGTGGATTCATTATCAGAACACATAAGTGCATCAGCGTTTACAACCTGATACCAGTGAAAATGTTGAGTGAAGAGGCGTTCAGGGCACCCAAACACGATAGAGACCTTTGATTTTTAATTCTTTAGCTCAAGATCCTGAATTGAAGGTGTCAATACGTTGATATTTGGTCAAGCAAGGACCTCGGCTTTCTTCTTTTAGGAGACAACCATTAGCTTCCATTCATTTCTCTACTTATAGTATGGTGAAAATATTATCAGTCGACTCTCCAACGGGCTGGAGTTGCGTAATCCATCACTGCGAACATGAAGTTTGCGTCAATATCTCTCCCAATGTTGCATTATCACTGTGTGGTAATGCAGTTTAAGAGCAGAGTGATTGGATTTGAAACATCTGCACTGCATTACCTCATACTGATTATGTAACTTTGACAAAAATGAAGGCTGACTTGACGCTCACCCTGTTGGACGACACGACTCAGACCAGCTTTAGGAGTTTCATACCGAAGAGAAACCGATGGACGCTTGCAGATTTCTACATCTTAAATCTTAAATCTGCAGCTCTCCTCTTGAAGCCCAGAGTCATCGTTGTATGAGTTATAGTACAGAGCCAAAACAAAAGAAAGTGTGTCACTGTCTTATGAACTGTAATCATGCCCCCATTTCTTTTTTGCTTCACCAAATCAGAACGGGGACTTTAGATATATTGATTTATTGACTCTCCTTCAAAGCTTTGTTTTTTTGTAACTTCATTCCATGACACCAAAGGCAACAGAGGAGGGACGAGTGACAGCTTGACTGGCAGCGATGTCATTAATGCCCTTATGGCAACTGTCATGGACGTGACTGTCACATCCCCTCAGCCTGAAGACACTGTATTTAATTGAACTGTCATCTTTAGGTCAAAGTGAAACCGTTCCAAATGGCAGGAACGCTGACTAAAACCACCTCTGACAGCAATTACAAACGAATCCGGCTCCACATTAGTGACATCGCTGATGTTTCCCCGATCAGACCGATTGTCCCGGATCAATCAAACTGTCATTTGTAAGAAGACGTTAATATGATGAATGGTCAGATGGTGAAGTAATAATTCATAGTAATAAATGATAGTTTTCATCTCGACTGTTGACTGACACAAAACATCCGAGATTCAAACTCTGCATTTTGCTTTTGTTTTTACAATATATATATATATATATATATATATTTAGAATTTTACTTTTCCAGTGGCTGAAACATCAGCACAGTTAGCATTAGCAACAATAGCTTCAGTGGTTGAACAGTGGGGAGGGGAAGGGAGGGGGGAGAGAGAGAGAGAGAGAGAGAGAGAGAGAGAGAGAGAGAGAGAGAGAGAGAGAGAGAGAGAGAGAGAGAGAGAGAGACCCCAACGAGTATTTATCGAAACAAAAATCAAAGAGCAAATTACATTTTGAGAAGCACCAAAGTCTTGGGAGCAACAAAAATCTAAATCAAAAATCCGAAACCATTATGGACCCGCAGTTTTTATATCAAACCCACATGGTTGACTAATAGAGTCTTAACTCGTTAGATTGATTTAACACCTCTCTGGTGATGCCGATCATCGAGCCGGGCGGCAGTGACAATAGCTAATACCCAAAGTGTTGGTGGAGTTGGATGGCTCTCCGTAATTGATGGTTGGATGTGTTTTCCCACCGATAATGTGTCTTTGCTGTCATGAGGTTGCTGCTTTCCTTCCTCTCGCTCTGTCAGAGCCCTCACTGTCAAAACAGCACATGTGTCTCCCCAATGAAGACGGATGACTCTCTGTCGGGTGGAGACTGAAGGATGCAGAGGAGGAGGAGGAGGAGGAGGAGGAGGGGGGGCCCCCAAACAGAGGTGGTGAAGGAGAGGCAGCAAAGGAAAAGATAAAGACAGGGAGAGACTAATGGGAGAGGGGAGGAGAGACAAAAGAAAGAGATTTTAAAAAGAGAGAGTGATGGAGGAGGTTGTTGTTCATTATGATGTGTTTCCTGTGTGGGCGCGTTGGCCTTGGACCCAAACACAAAACTTGTATTTTGAGAGTTTTCCAAGACCAGTCTGCATTTTTCCATCAAAGATGATGAATCAGTTTTTATGTGTTTTTATTTTAGTGATATTGAGGCACATGCAAATTTCATGTGAAATATCATATTTCACATGTGAAAACACACACACACACACACACACACACACACACACACACACACACACAGCATAAAGAGAAAAAAATAATTATACAACATTTTATGTTATGTTATTTTGTTCTTGCATAGATCCAATAATATGTTTTCACTTTATTTAAAAGCAAACAGGAGCAACTTGTAATCATATTATAATGCAATATACCAGTAAATATAATGCATTATAAATTATTATTATGTATCGCAATTATAGGAATTGTAATCCACAGATTCTGGCAAGACAATGTCAGTGAGTAACAAGTAATAAAGATGTGTTATGAAATTTACTCTTATAAGTGTACAATCAATTAAATGCAGAATTCAAAAGTATTAAATGGCATGTTTTTTGCATCACGACAACACAAAACCTGCTTTTCATATTGATCATATCTTTCTTTGGCAACATGGAAGAAAGAAGAACAGATCCGAACCCTCATGGATTGTTGTCCATATTGTTCGAGCCCGAGTGAGGACCCTAAAAGTCATATCAAACTACTTTCACATTACAAAATACCACCGTGGCATTTCTTATAAGATGCTGTACATCAAAATAACTGCGACATGACAGGAAACTCCAGTCTTTATGAGAGTATGCAGCACACACACACACACACACACACACACACACACACACACACACACTCACACCCTGACATAAAGCTGTTTCCCGCGGTGCAGCATCCATTAGCGTTGACCTTTGACCCGACCAGTTGTGATCATGTGATTGTGCAACACAGAGGTCACGCCGGCTTGTCAAAACACCCGCGCGGATGCGTGACGATGTGATAACCTACGTGCCAATCAGTTTGAGGTGATGTCACTGACTCACTCACTCCATCACGACCTCCGCGGCTCTGAGAAGGCTTTTTGGCAGAGTGAGAAACATGGAGGCGCTTCACCTTCAGAGGCTGCCGCTAGTGAAAACACGGTCATTCACAATGCATCCGCAGCACATCTTGAATGGTCCTGAATCATTTATTATGCATAATTCTGATGTGTGATTTAAGACTGTCAGCTAGCATTTCTTTTTTTATGTGTTTTTCAGTTTCTGTAGTTTATCTTGAATGCAGCGTGGGACAACACATGATTTATAAATACACTGTTTATGTGATAATCATCATTCATGTAAAAGAAGCTGTGTGTTTACAACACGTTGTGACTCCCAAAGGTCAGCGGAAAAGATCGTGAACTTGACTCACGAGTCACGTGACCAACGATTGACGGAGTGTGACTTTTATTCACTCCTATCGGAGACCAACTCTGCCGCTGCCACGTCTAACTTCTCTTTTAAACTGCCTAAAAGTCACACAATAAAATGCCGCAATGCGTTTGAAAGCAGAGAACCTCCAGGTATATTGAGCAAGGAGGTGACACATCCAACTGGAAAACACTGGAAACGTAACATGAGATGGAAACGTGGGTATTTTGCTAACAAAGCATTTGAAGCTCTAAAGAGATTGGGCTGATGGTGATGTCATGAAGCCCAGTGCGTGTGCGGTTGAAATGGACAGGAAGTTGAAGCAATCGCAACATAAGTATTCTCCAAATATGTGGTCGACGTCCACGAAGCCCCTCCCTCTGTCAGTCATCTGTCGCGGTCGTTGACCTTGTCCGCCGTGAAGGACAACAGGATGTGTTCTTGCACAAGCCACGGTGATTCAGGTAGCGTATTAGTTCGAGGAGATTGGAGGCAGGGAATATTCCCTGACACTAATGAATATCAGTTTTATTAGGATATGATTGCGGCCATCAAAAAGGTTATTGCTTTCATAACATTGTATATTAAAAACAATTTAATCTCATCCTTGTAAACAGTAATTTAATCTCTTTCAAACTGCATCTCATGTGATTGATAGCAAAAGCGTAAGTATATCATCCATACGATGTCACCGGGAGACGACCGCCTTATCTCGAGACGCCGTTCTGACGAGTGAAACCGTGTCGGGAAGGAGTTACCCCTTTCAGTCGCACATTGACAACACTGAAAATAACTTTCAGGTAAAAAATACGAATAAGAAATATAAGAATTCCTATTTTCTAACCTGAAGGTCAAAGACGCCAGCTTAAAACAACAAATACACGCCGTGTGAGCTCACACTCTCCCTTTGATGGAGTGTAATGATTCCTGAGATGATTAGAAAATGGACGTTGACCTCAATTGTCCTCATTTCGGCCGCCTCCACTGATCACGGCACCTCCTTCCCCCGGTGGCATTAAAAAGTCTCATGGTAAGAGTTTTATCATCGCAACTGTGTCCCAACTTGACCAGAGACAAGAAAGAAAGGAAAGAGGCGGCAAGAAAGAGAGAGATTAAGAGGAAAAGAGAACGAGTGAGAGACAGAGAGGGGGTGAGAGACAAAGGGAGAGAGAGAGAGAGAGGCTTTTAAAAGGATTTTGTCGGTTATTGACTGGTTGCACTCTTCAGCTAATAGCCATTTAAAGATTATGGGCCTGCTGGTGGAAATCAAGGCCTCCATTGTTTGCCTTATTGCATTCTGGCAGATGGGGGCTGACACAACAACACGCAGCATCCCTCCGGGCACGCTCGCCGAGCACCGACCCTCCATCAGCAGATCTCCTATTGAACTGGCCCTAATAACTGGCCATGAATTATTAATCCGCGCACCATATTGAAGACAGAGAGGGAAGAGGGAAAAACAAGGGAGGATTGTGGGCCGACTGCAGCGAGCGTGATTGGCGTACAGGTGCAAGTCGAAGGAAAAAAGGTCCGTTCAAAAGAGTCCCAGGGCGACCATTTCCCGGAACGGGGAGGACATTCCGATAACTGGCACGAGAAGATAAAATATATATTCATTAAATGTCAGATTGCTGATGAAATGGGTCCGATCCATTAGTGGGTAGCGGAGCGGCCGGTTAATGTTTCCCGGTTGCTCTTGGGTTGGGTGGCTTTTAGTGTTGCTCTGGGTTGCTGCTGGAAACAGGATCACTTGATCTGGAAAAAAAAAAAAAAAAGTTTGCCAGAGTAAGAGCAGGTGTTTGACCAGGCTTTTTGAAATCAAAGTCAAATGCACCTGTTGGTGAAACCCAGTAACTCTGCAGTGGTTCAAGTCGAGTGAACCCGATCGCTGATTTGCAGTTTATCTGTCTTCTCTCCTCCGGTCAGGTGATTTATTTGCAGGGATTGATTGCTAACTTTGGCTCGACTCACTTCTCTTTTCTCAAGCTGCCACATAAAGTGCTGCCGAGCAGATTTGTATTTTCTTTTACTTAGTTTTGATTCCTAAGACAGTTCAGATGGGACCAAGTTGTGATTTAGACAACTTTTTTGTAATTATTTATGGCGAACATCAATGTTCACTTCTATCTAGCTTTTGTGATTAATGGCAAAAGTCTCTCATCCATTCAATGTCAATGGAAAACAACGGCCTCATGTCGAGACAGTCACAATAACGCTTTTGAAGTAAGTAACACTTCAAATCGTTGCAAAGAAGAACAATATAAGTATAAAAAAGTTTAGGTTAAGTTGTGAGAAAGATTTTTTTTTTTATTCAGAATATTTAGAATAACGGTCCAAAGCATAGATTTCATATACATATTGGACATAGTTACGTTACATTTAGCTGACACTTTTCTCCAAAGCGACTTACAATAAGTGCATTCAACCAGTACGAACTCACAACAAGAATCAGGAAAGTACAATTTCTTCAATAAAGTCAAAGGCTCACCGTGGTGTCATCCATTGTTTAGTGTACTACTACTTTGAAGTCTTGAGGCCATCTTGGTTTTTGGCCGTCGCAAAAGTACAAACAAACGTTGAATAAGCATTTTTAGGCAACCAGAAATGTTACAATTACTTTCACAAACATAAAAAAGATGTGCAAACGGACAACTCTCAGACTGGACAACACCGTGATGGGAACATGTCAATCGTATCGCGTGATGTCTTGACATGTGTATCCGGTCATTTTTCAAAATAAAACATTCCAAACGTAATTTTTTATTTTGTCATTCATTCATTCTTTCAGTGCGGTACCGGGCCACGGCCCGGTGGTTGGTGACCGCTGGTCTATTTGATTGTTACTGGACCATAATTTACTAAATGAACTTCATGCTGTATTGAAGAAGACTTGAAGCTACAGATTGAGACATAAACTCATGTTTACAATGTTTCCTTCTCTCTTGATGTATTCCCTCAGTAAACATTGTAGAGTCATTTCTCATAGACGTCTATACAAACAGGAGTCACCCCCCTGGTGGCCATTAGAAAGAATGCAGAAC
Source organism: Clinocottus analis (assembly GCF_023055335.1). Taxonomy (NCBI): domain Eukaryota; kingdom Metazoa; phylum Chordata; class Actinopteri; order Perciformes; family Cottidae; genus Clinocottus; species Clinocottus analis. Next base: position 19,112,694 of record NW_027175821.1, read on the forward strand.
TGGATGTTTCCGACATACACAAAAGGTAACAAATAGGCTATTATAAACTCGGTTTCTAGATTATAAACTGTTCTGTCCTGTCCTTCCACTGGGACATTACAAACTTGTGTTTTATCACTGCAACTGTTTCCCACTTAGACTATATGTCTGACTTTTTATATTTAAATCATTAAAAATATAAAAAACCTGAAGTAGGCTCCAGTTTGCCTGGGGTCTGATGGCAACACTTACTGAAGATGAGGTGCCAAGAAGAGACGTGTCACAACATGTCCAGTCATCTGTGTTATACAATCTGTATGGATTGTAATGCAAACCACACTTACACAGACTTCTTATTTGATCTTTATTTTGACTTACAGAAAGAAGTCTGCAGAATAGTATTCGTGGAGTTCATCAAATGACAAACGGTGTCAAGTCTTTCTTTTGGGGTGAGATATCAAAGAACATTACAATCCCAGCAAAGGTTTCTATTTATCATAAAGCCCACGAACAACTGGTTAACATTTGGAGCGCTTCCATGTTTTATTTCTTCTTCTTTTTTCTTTCTGAGAGTGTCAGCCGCGAGCTCCGAGTGAATTAAAAAGCCTTTGGCAGGGTTGTTCTCACTTCCCGTTGATTCGAAATGAAGTCTACGCAGCGTCTGATGAATTGAATTTCCCGTGTCAAAAGCTTGCGATTTTCAAAGAAAAATAATGAACAACGCCTGAAGAATCCCCTTTCAGATTTCATTATGAGGGAGAGGTTCTAATTGCGAGGAAATTAAATTTCCATTGCTCTCCCTCCTTCTCCGAGTGCCGCCGCTGCCGATGTGGCGAGGTTCGTTTCCGTTTGACACTTTGTATCCCTTTTAAAAAGCCCATCGCCTTCGTGCTTTCCGAAACCACAACGAGCGAAAGGCTTTAACGCGCCACTCTTCTGCCGCCGACCAGCCGATGGGTGGCCGACGATGCAGGGTCACGAACATCACAGACATGTTGGGATGAGTCGGCCCTCATCCTTCTGGCTGAAAGCTGCAACCTGGATGAGTGCCCTCATTTCATCAGACATCAAGAGCACGGGGGGAAACTGAGCACCTAGAAGAGAGGCACGCATGGTGACAAATGGACTTGGATTTTTTCCAGTGCAACCGTTTTGTTGTTAGCAGTGATTCTTGCTCACATCCAGTTGACCCAGTTGAGGGAAATATAGTCTTTTAACAGCATGTGTCACTTTTTTTGCAACTGTCGCTGAAGCATGAATGCAACAATACAGAATACACTAAAAAATCTTAAGAGTTCATCAAAATACACATAAAATAGAACCTGTTTGATGCTAACTTTGTTTTCTCTGTTCAGACCACAACACAATGCAACAGCTGCTGTGCAAAAAAACATGAAATGTGTCATTTCCTGTTTGGGTTTTCCCCAGGAACGACCTGGCTGACACAACACGTGTAAAACTGTGTTTGGAGGTTCAGTGACTTGAGTTATATTAGTTAGTGAGCTAACCGGACCTTTCTTCTACACACAGTGTTGCCACGAAGACTCAGTCTTCGACGTTGGACCACAACAAGTAGTTCAAAGGATCATTTGTAGTATCTGTGTGAACATTCAGTGAATTTAAAGAGGCTTTTTTTTTTGCCAATGAGGCACCTTATAAGTGTCAAACACTGAGATGAGAGTATAAAGGTTTATGAATTGAAAAGGTCTCTCTCTCTCTCTCTCTCTCTCTCTCTCTCTCTCTCTCTCTCTCTCTCTCTCTCTCTCTCTCTCTCTCTCTCTCTCTCTCTCTCTCTCTCTCTCTCTCTCTCCCTCTCTCTTTCTCTCTGAATAGTGAATATGATGTAATGTATATGATGTGAAATTAATCTGACGTTGTATAATGTTTCATTTGTGTTTTATGTTTCATGTTAGATGTTTTCACATGCCTTTATTCAAGTGATTAACACATGGTATTAATGGATTCATAAATGAATACTTTATTGTATCTGCCTTTGTACGCCTCTGAACTGGTCTCAATTCACCTGCCTGGTTAAATAAAGCTTTAATACGACAACAACTGAATGAAATGTGCTGCAGGAGGCCCGGGCAACTGTTGAGCACCTCGTTGAATATTCACCACCAGAACATGCAAGGTGTACTTTTGACATTCAGACCGGATTACAATGGCAGAGCAAATAAATCATCACGCGCACAAAAGTGAAAGGCCACGAGAAATGAGCCGCACTCGTGCGCCATGAGACAATTATGTGGGTGAACACAGTGTGTGAGAGCGAAGAGACAGAGTGCAGCAAAACGCCTGCAGGCAGAGAATGAATGGGACGTGGAGGAGGGAGGAGGAGGAGGGAGGAGGAGGGGCAGCAAACACAGGGCAGGTCAAAATGAACACCATCTGGGTACATGAAAGAGAGACGAGGGCGGGGGGGGGGGGGGGACAAAACAAAAGCACCAGTGCTGCCAGCATATAGCCAGCGACGCCACAACACCGCCACCTCCAACGACACAACCCCCCTTCCAATCAGGTGGAAGAGGAGTAGAGGGGCTCCCCATCACTCATGCAGCCCCCCCCCCCCCCCCTCTTCTCTTATCCCCCTGTGGGTTCAGATCATTGCCAAAGGAGCCACAGGCCACTTGCAGGCTGACAGTCAGCTCCTCTAATGGGCCTGGCTGTTTATTTTGTACCGCTTGGAAGTGGATTAGCTGGAGGTAATTATGGTTAATGATCTGCCCGCCTCACCCCGCTGATCCGTAGTCACCCGTTCGCTTGGCTAGCAGCAGCGCGTAGCCACCGGCGCCATTAATACGGGATAATGTTACCTATTAGAGCAACAAAAGGGAAAGGGGAGATGGAGATTTGTCAGATGGATCAGAGTGTGAAGGGCTTCGGAGCGGAATGACACGGATCCATTTTGGAGCCAAAGTGATTTTTAGCGAGGTTCAAGGAGCTTTTTTTTTGTCAGATTACAATGTGATTACGTCCTCTGACATGTTGTTTTGTAAGGACAGGCCTCAGAGCGTACGCTATTAACTTTGTGATTAGCTTTGGGTGTTACACAAGAGGACTTTTTCAGTTCGAAAGCAGCAGAGACGCGTTCGTCGCTATTTTTTGACACCGTGTTTAAACATTTGCTCGGATGAAGATATATTTCGGGGCTTTTGGCGGCCTTTACTTGAGTCAAATGACTTTTGAATGTGTTTCAGTTGGATGTAGATGAGTCGGTCAGCGGGGCGCGCGTTCACTTACCTCACGTCCCCTAATTTAACCCTCATTCAGGCCGACGTGCTGATGCTCTGTCTATCTCTGACGTGACGCCGAGCCACCGCGACGCCACGATTTGTAAAGTCATGTTGAGTGCAACAAGAGAGGCGGTCATCCGTCATCCGTACGCCGTGTTTTCTGTGCCGACCACAGTTTAAACACATCAGCGTGAACCGATGACCTGCGACAAAATGGAGGAAGTTAATGCCGCGGTCTCCTGTTACGTTGTTCCTTACATCACTTAGTTCACATGCTTATTTTAAGACCAACCACGAGGTTTATCCCTAAAACCTAAAAGGTGTTGTCGTGACCGTTTTACAATAGCAACGTGGTGTTGAAAGAAATGTGTAATAATGACACCGGGAAATGTCTGCACACCTTCAGCTTGATGTCGGGTGTCTTTGTTGGAGCTCTGTTTTCAGATCAGCGCCCAATTTTCGCCCCCAGGAATATTTACGCTACAATAAATGATCCAAATTCAATCCATCTATTCTGTTCCACTCCATTGCACATGCAGCTCTGCATTGAAAGGGTCAGAGCCGCCGTCCTGTGGAAACGATAAGCTGTGTCTTTGAAACAACAACTTCTCACAGGCTTAGAGGAAAAAGTGTATTTAGTTTTATTTAGTCTTCGTGTCACCTCTTGTATTAGACTTGTCGACCTGGTAACAATCTATACTTCATACAAATAATAATAATGATCATAATGTTGTTTGTATAGCACTTTTCCAGCTGGGAACACAAAGTGCTTTCACCAGGCAGCAGATCAATACCAATACAAAATATCAAGGACTAAAAACAACAAAATAAAAGCGCCCAAATTAAAGGCCGTCGATGAAATACATTTACAAACGTAACAACCTGAAGGAGAAACACATCTTTGTGCTCATTGAACTTTTGTGATGTTATAAATAATTTAAAACAAATTGAACAAAACAAGGTGGTGGACTTTAAACCTCTTTATTTACTTCATTCACTTCCTGTGGAAGGCCAGAAAGCTCGTACACGTCACGTTTGGTTTCTGGTGGTCAGAAAATAATTTTGAGATCACAACCAAACAATGAATACATATTTTGCCGGCTTTGCGGGCCTGTTGTGTTGAGATCTAACTTTCATATGATTCATGAATTATAACTCAAGAATATAAATTCCGGCTACATAATGATAAAGAGTCAAAACAAAGAGAAAGATCTTTCAAAGGTATCAGCAACATATTAGAACAAAATGAATAAAGGCCAAGCTCAGTGAATGAAAAAAAATGTCCCAACGTTTTTTCTTTTAATTTGAAGATTTTGGTTCTCATAATAACGATCGAATAAATAGCAATAAAAAGTAAAACAGATAAATCCCGGTTTAAGTTAATAATGACGTACGGTCACAAGGGAAGAGAGGATATTTTTTTTTAACCCTCGTTCTAAAACGGATGCTGTTAACTACACATTTAAGAGTAAAATGAAATCAGGAAATGTTCCTCACTTATGGTCAATCTAATTCATGGTCGTCCTAAACACTTTTGTCTCATATTGCAGCATTATGTTTTATGGGAATGTGAGACTCTCTCCTTTTAAAACAAGAGACACACACACACAAACACACACACACACACACACACACACACACACACACACACACACACACACACACACAGACATGTAGACCGCCAGTCAAGTAAACCAGCTGAGAGTGACATCAAAAAATGACGTCTTTTGCAGCCCGGGTTTTTTTTTCTCCCCTTCCGCTTTCATCCATCTTGAAAATGCAGCAGTAATAGCAACAAAGTGGTTTTCCCCCTCAAAATGAAGTTTGACTTTATCAAATCAAGGGTCAGAGAAACATATATTCGCGTGAAAAGGACAGGACACATCAGGGTTAAACCGATTACGTCCTGTTAAACAGGCATTTTCAGAGTCTCCATCTCAGACACATTTTCCTGCCTTTTCCAGTAATTTTTGAAAGCCTTCAAGCTGTAATAAAATATCACTTTTTGTGCATTTGTGCATTAAACACTCTTGGTCTCATTGCATTTTTCTGATGATAATCACATTTACCCCCGAACCCTCCCCCTGGTCTATTCCCATCTCCCCTTTTAAAGCACTTTGCTCCTGTTTCTGTGAAGATGACACTGACTGGGATGGGAGGGGAGGGCAGAGAGGAGCGCCGGCTAACGGTTCCAAATGGAAAGCTTTAGCTGGGGCCTCGTTCTGCAGGTTACGTGGCGTCACGTCTCATTTTGACTGAGCTGCAGACCGGCCCCAACCCCCACCGCCGCCCTCTCTGGGACCCTCGTAAAGTGCTCCGATGCTTCATAATGCAGATCATTACCCAGAATGCCGTGGAAGACCCCAAGTCCCCACTTAGATGGGCAGCCTCCCAGCGCCCCCGCCGTGTTATGTATCCCTGTAGATCCCCTGCAGACGCTGTGATCGTCCATTCTCTGCCCGCCGTGGCCCCGCCAGCAGCAGGCTTTATTGACACTAAGTTGCCCCCACAAGGCGGCGTTAATACCAACGACAAAGACGCTCCCTTCCCTCTGTGTCAACCTAAAGGTGCTTACGAGCTGCAGGTTATTGAAACATGGAGCCATAAAGCTAACGGCGATATGACTTAAGATGCGTCTGCACCGGGCGACCGACGCGTGAGCGCAATCAAGTCCAGGGCCGTGATTTCCAAAAGGAGAACGAGACGCCGCGACGCAAAGGCCTCCGAAGGCCTCCAGCTGCTGCAGACAGCTGATCGGACCGCCAGCGCTCACAGCAGCCTGAGCGCAGTCCCCGGTTTGAAAAGACTTCTCAGTCTCGATAGTCATCGCGACGTCGCCCGTCGGTTTGTTGACTGACGATTTTGTCGTCGCGATGTTGTTTTGTGCTTTTTTCGCTACCAGTGAACAGAAGTTACCATGTTTGGAAAGCGAAGGCGTGATGTGGCGATGCTGTACACGGCTCTGCTCGAGACCTGTCAATCACAGAAAGCCTGAGCTAAACCAGACTACACTTTATGGTCTGGTTGACACTAAATGGATAACAGTTTACTCAATAAGCATCATGCTGTACTGAAGAAGACTTGAGGCCTTTGGGAGTAAAGCAGGAAGTCGGGTCACTTTCCCATAGACTTCTATACAATATGACTTCTTCTTCCAACCGGAGAAGTCGCCCCCTGCTGGTCTGTTGAGAGAATGCAAGTTTGAAGACACTTTCCCGTTGGCTTCACTCGGCAGAACAGAGGTGACCGCCTGCTCAGTCTCGAATCAATTAGTCTCAGAAGAAAATGCCTTTGGAGGCTTTTTTCTCCATTTTTCATGTTTATCAAAGTCCACAAAAGCTTGTATATGACCATCAATGAGACTTCCTGTGAAGAAAACGTGTGAAAATCCCAGTCAGTAACGTGATACGTTCGGTGATATGATATTGAACTGTGAGCCCAGAAGTAACACTTGATCCGAAGCGTCAGAAGACGAGCTGTTTCTTGAAGATATCAGATATTTTTGAGGGCCACTATTATCTGAGCCTCAATCACATGAGTAATCACACTGTCCTCAAGCGATCATTTATTCACCCACACAATTAGAAACAACACGGCCGCTGCTTTATTAACTCTTTCCCTACCTGGCCACTGTTGAGCGAGCACAAAGAGGGCTTCAGGTGTTGTGAGAGAGAGGGAGAGAGAGAGAGAGAGAGGGAGAGAGAGAGGGGAGGAGCAGATTTAATGAAAGCTCTGGCATCTGTATCTGATTCATCTTGTCAACGTTGCACCACCATCTCTGCCCCAAACCAAACCCCCAGCATGCCTTGCCAGCCACTTTAATTACTTTTCCGTTTTGCGTGGAAATGGCGGACCCGCAGAATTGACAGACAGGTGCAGCGATCCTGATTAATTAAAATAATAAAGACCGGGATAGAGAGGACGAGGAGGGGGAATATCAATGTGTGGACAACTTCTCTTGATGGGCGAGCAGTGAGGGGACGTCAGGACCGGGGCGGGGACATTGATTTACTTTGTGACAACGGGGGGGTTGGCCTTCGGGCTTGACAGGGCTGTATGGAAAGAAAGGACCGAGAGTATGGGGGGGAGGACGGGGAGGAGGAGGATGGAGGGGGGGGGGTCCCATTCACATCCTCCGGGCCTCAGTTTAGCTCCCAGTGTGAGGACATGAAGCCCCTCGGTGCCTCAGCAGCTGCAGTGTCCCCACTCCACTGGAAACACTGGTGCCATCACACCTATCAGCATGAGACGGAGTTAATAAAAGCCTCCCCCCGGGATTCATCAGCTCTAATGGCCATATATTATTTCAGCAGACAAAGGAAACATCCTTTTGAATGATAAGCCCTAAGAGAGTGTATATACTTATTGTCCTATCACTTCCTCTTTACATATTGATATCACATAATGTTTGTGGACGGAATAGTGGACTTGAGTCGGGGAGACTTGAATAAACGATAAAAGCCTAATTGTTAATGCATGAATATGGCCACAAAATAGATTTTATCATCTCGCAAATTGCATTTTAAGTCATATGTTGGTTCCATCTTCGAATGACTAAAATATCTCAAGGCATTACTGGACCACGGACAAAGTTATTAACTACAAAGTAGTTGTTTATTCAAATCATAAATACCCTTTTAAGGATGTACTCTCTCTTGAAAGGCAAATCAATTGTTCCGGCATATCACATTCTGCGATGGCATTATTTTCCCAACAGCATTGCTTTTCTCCAAGAACCCCGTGTTCTATTATTTTCTGCAGCACGTCAGCGTTTAATCCAGGGCCCCGGCGAGGGGACACCCGCGGTAACATCCACCCATATTGTGGGCCGAAACGTGAGAAGCGTTAAGTCTGTGTGTGTGAAAGCTGACCTGCAGTGCCCACATCCTCGAGCCTGACACTTTAGAGCTGCTCTGTCTCAGCTGAGCGTGTCAGAACAACAGAGATGTGGAAAAGACCGGCATGTTTACCACCTCTCTGTGAAATCAAATACAAGCTGCTCGCAGCGCCGCGGCCTTGTGAGAGCAACAGATTGAGTCACTGCTCGGCTTCAAAGCTAAACCCCGGTCCTCTGTGGAAATGTGCAGCCTCCGAGATGCCGCCTCGCTCTCACGGGTCAGTGGGGTTTGGCACTAATGTGTTGGAACAAACACATATTTTACAGTATGTGTGTGTGTGTGTGTGTGTGTGTGTGTGTGTGTGTGTGTGTGTGTGTGTGTGTGTGTGTGTGTGGAATCAAATTTGGATTCTCCATCAGCAACATGCACGTTTGAGTAAACACAAATAACTTGCAGGACGTGGCCCGTGTGTTGAGCTGGTACTGCATGCTACTGACTGCTCTCAGAGGTTTCTAATGCCAAAAGAAAGGATGGAATTAAAATACTGTAAAGCTCTTTGGTAGCACTTTATAATAAGTACACTATTCAGCGTTAGAAAAGCATGAACAAACAATGCTTTGTGAGGCATAACTAGTCTTTACTTTAACTAATACTTAACCAATGAGTAGTAGTTGAAATAATCATCATTACAAATGCTCTTTTTTAATGATCTATAAGTCCTGAATACTTTATTTACAAATGGGGAATCTATCATTTATAAAGTATGAAACAATTATAACTGTGTCTATAAATTGCATACTAATGAGTTACTCATGAGTATTCATGTTGGAACACTGCGTTATAAATGATGAAGTGTTCATGATTTACTAATGCTAAGTAGTGTGTAGTTATATGACTTTTTTTTTTTTACAGTTGTAGGGGGAAAGTATGTCCATACGGACATAGAAATATAACGTATGGAACAATATTCATCTTTTGCTGTTTTCAGTTCAGCTTAACATTTACTCACATACATTTTGAGCACTGGTGCTAAACTTGGGTCTTGTTGCGCTTCTACTCCATATATGAAAGTAAATTAACTCCACAAATGTATTTGACAGCTTTCATTTCTTTGCATATCAGGATTTCACTCACAAAACATATGATGAGTTCATAAAGGCACTGTTTGAGAATAACCGACCAAACAGTGTGTGAAGTTGTTCAAAACAGACAAAATGCTATTTTCACTTTAATGCATCGGTAATAACGATCCAATACCTTCCCGTAGTAAACACAGTATCACTCGTGCATTACGAGTACTTCAGTACTTTACTCAATTTGACTGAAGTGACACTTTCAATGCAGGACATTTAGTTCTTTTAGAGGTTTTTTAAAATTATTTTGCAGTACTGCTACTTTTACTTGAATACACCATCATTGTGTTTTCATCACTGCGTTTGTCTGACAGCCACGGTTCCACTTTTATTCCTAAAATGAAGATTTAAGATGTAAAGCATACGCTCAGCCTTTAAAATGAATGCATGAAAACGACTCAAAAACTTAATCCCCACCGTCTCGTCCGTGTCATTTGCTGATGCTATTCATCATGAAAGCATTGTTTTACTTTAAACCTCAGCTGCTTCACTTCTCTTGAAAACTGAGCCTGTGACACTATAATGTCGGCTGTGTGGACAATGTGGTGGTGCCACTCCTTCAGAGGAGGATCCAAACACCTCCACCGCCGCCGCCGCCGGGCCTCTGGGTACCTGTGTGTCCAGCAGACTCTTCTTCTGTGACAGCTGCTCTTGCTGACTGGCGTCTTCACAGCAGAAATCTTCTGTGAGACATCAGAGCGGTGTGGTTCGGCAACTGAGAGCGTGATACGCCACCCGATGGACAAACGATGCTCAGCACGATCATGAGCAGAGAGCAGCTGAACGGGATCACCATGACGGATGGCAGCCAGCAGACTGCTATGGAATAAATGGATTTCTTTTTCTTCTTTCTCTCTCACACTATGACGCTTTTTTTTTCAGCTTGAGTCACTTTTTCTTCTTCTCTCATTCCAGACATGTTTCTTACTCATTGGCTATTTTAAGAGGGTTTTTTTTTTTAATACACATGAATAAATGTTCAAATCTCCAGACGCTTCAGGATATGCCGTGTGAAAACATACCGAAGCAGTGAAAAGTAGGTATTGTGATTATGTGTCCTTATTCTGCAGAAGATTTTTTTGAAACACAAGACCATTAGTATCACTAAATTAGGTTTTTATAATCCAATTTTTAGCAAAGGGATAATGCTTATGCTGTAGAGGAGAAGAAAATTGATTTTTCACCGTGCCTATTAATGCTGCAAAGTCAGAAGCTCTCAAAGTAGCCGGCTATTTGATATATTCATAATCAACTGCGCTGATGTACTGCGTAGCGGCCTTAAACGGCGATGGATCTGGCAGGAAATGAAACAAATTCGATTGGCTTTCTGCTTCGCGTCTGAAGATTGGCTGCTTTGTTTCCCTTTGATTGGTCAATTAAAAGTGCGCTTCCACTTTGGAAGCCCGGGCCCATTACAGAAAGTAATTTCAAGAGCCAAGCTGTTTGCCCTGCGCTGTCTGCTACGAGGAATTCCCTCTCCACTTTGGCCAAGTCAGGCTGAGGGAGAGAGAGTTGGTAATATTAGCTCCCGTTTTATTGAGAGATCCATTAATCGTAGCCTTCTGCCGCTGACCCTTTGACCCCTGCTGACCTCCGGACATCATGTTACCAGCCGGGCAAACAGGAACTACAGCCAGCCGGGGCGACGCAGCTCCAAATATACAAATAAATATGAATAACACAGTTCAGCTCGCTGGTTCGTCTCCTCCGGTGTACTGGTTGTCAACCTCTGAACTCTGGGTGTCACATTATTATGACGATACCGTGATATTTAAAAATATATCAGGTATTGGCATCATGTTATTAATATATATTACTCTGTGTACATGTATATTGCTTTGTATTATATTGTTTATGTTTTCAACTAGTTTTAAGAGCTGCAGGTCGAGAAACTTCACTGATGAAAATGAATGAATGTGAATTGTTAAAGTTAAATATACTTTACATATATAAATATGTTTTAATACATACATATTTCTTTTTATGATGTGAGCATAGTTCATACAATTGTGTCTTTTTGTCAAAAAGCATTTGTCAGCTTTATTGTGTTGAAGTATGTTATTATTGTGTTGGACCTCAAACACATGCTTCTGTAAACAGAGAAGCGTTACATAAATAAATAATTAAATAAAGCAGTTTGTTTGTTTTGTAGCTCCTTGCCACTCATAAACTTTTTAGCTTCGATATCCAAAATGTCAGGAAATTCTGTCTTGCGTCCATTTCTGTTTTAATTAAGATACAGAGGGTGTCAGCAGTCTGAAAGATGACAAATCTGCTTCCAGAGAGCTGCTGGAGAGCAGAAAACATTAAGAGCACATGCATTAGTCAATGGAAAAGCATCCAGCCAGGTGGGGTGGGGCTACGTACAGTAATAGACCCCCATTAAGTATCCTGCTCCTCTAATGCTACCATTAAGTATACGCCACGTCTTGAGCAGGAGCGTAGAATTTAATTTGAAATAACCCCGACACGACTGTGAGGACTGTGTACGAACGGTGCCGATGACACGTCCACAACGTGAACTTTATTTATAGTTATTTCATTTCCAGCTCCTTGACAAGCTATCGTCCAAGACGAGCGCTGAATACATTCATTGCAGCTTCATGACGGGTCATTTAGGAAGTATCATTCCTCCGCTGCTTTACAGAATCTCTTTATCAGCTGTCGAGCGCCCCACAATAGAAGACTTGTGTAACTTTATATACGCCTTTGTCTGATGGCTACATAAACTGCACTCTACCTGTTTTTCGACAGCCGAGGCCGGGCCCAGGACGGGCGTTGAAAGCAAATACCTGATTGTATTAGTGTCTCCCCTTTAAGCTGTTGTCACCTAGCTGACCGATTATGGGCAATTACCTGCTCTGTCGGAATCCTAGCCGAATAGATTGAATTCAGATTGATTTTCGCCCAGGAAAGAGGAGGGAATTTAAAGCCTTTTTTAATTGGGTATTTGGTGTGTGCTGATCTGAACACCGTGGCCTTCCCGAGGGATCCTTTATGGGCCAATAATGGCATTGGAGTGGGGGGGCGCTGCAGTCTCGTCTGCCGACTCCCTCCCAAGGCCATAACCCTGCATTTGCTCTGAGTGCTTTTCTATTATGCATTGATAGTTGAGCATCAATCAATAAGAAGGGGAAACAGAAAACCCAGCGAAACCAACTTCTTAAGTGTAAAATGCCTCTTAATACCCGGGGCCTTTCAAACAACTTAACCTGGACGCTTTTTACCCTCGCCCTTCCTCCCTCTGCTCTTTGAGGGACACTTACCGGGCGCCTGGCGACACCATGTTTTATTTAGGAGGGCTGGAAATGTGCAGCTCTCAGGTGAAAATGTACCGCAACCCTCTGGTTAAACCTCAGCAATACATCACTGTGTGTGTGTGTGTGTGTGTTTGTGTTTGTGTGTGTGTGTGCGTGCAGACGCAAACACAGACACAGTGGTACAGAAGTAAAATAGATCATTGCGTTTCCATTACATACGCACGCTCAGTTTTTCTCCCCCACGATGAAAAGAAGCTTTCTGACCAAAAGGAAAGAACATGTGAAGTAGGCAGTCGTCTCTGTGACTTGGCTCGTGTGATTTTGCAGCGACATCAAAAAATAGCCGTCCTCAAGGTTGATAAGGTCAGCAGAAAACCAGTTGATCGGATTATGAACGTAGCATGTCTTGAAATCAAATCCTAAATGATTCAAAGACGGTACTAAAAAGATGGCTTCTTTACATGAACTGTAAACAGAAGAAAAAAAGGGCAACAGAGTCACCTTTCACGGGACCAATGCCACGGTTCCCTAAACTGGGGCGATTCTGGGAAAGAGGGGATGAGAGACTAAGTCGAACCCGGCAGATAAGAGGAGCGGTGGGGATCGGACCCCCTCAGTGGAAGAGATAAGACGGAGACAGTCACAGCAATGGCCAGCCACATAATACACAAGCCCACCTCCAGCCGTCTAAATCTCCCATCAGCACCAGTCCCCACCGGCCCTCCTGTCACCACTAATGCACCTTTTCCTATAGGACGAAGGCCCAGATGCGGTAAGGTTATCTGGGGCTTTGCGAGAATTCTCGGAATTGGCAAGTTCACCTTTCCTTTTTGTCCAGATGACAGGAGCTGATACAGTTGTGTGTGTGTAAGAAGGGGAAAACAGTGTGTGTGTGTGTGTGTGTGTGGGGGGGGGGATCGATTGTTGGTCGCACAGCAAGTCTTCGTTCAACATTTTTGATCTTCATCAACCGCTGGTTACTGCCACTGTGAGAATGTCGACTGTGGATACGAATGAAAAGATTATTTATTTTGTTCCAATTATCGTTAACAATATGAAGCAAAAATGGCCTGAGGGGGAAATTATTGTTCAGAATAATCCCGTCTAAGCTAAACTAAACCGCACTCGCTCAATTAGGTTTCAAGGGAAACTTATTTTCTGTTCAGTTTGAAAACGTGTGAAACACGTGGTTGATGATGTCAATTGAAACTAAATTGGTACAAAACTATTTTGATAGGTTTAGTTCAAAACATTATATTTTGGCTTAAAATGAAATGGAAACTAAATCTGAACAGAACAATAAAAAAACTGCAAAGATGGCCTCCCTGAGTTGTTTTTTTTTACCTTAACCTCCTCCCGTTGTGGACTTCTATGGTCTCACCAGAAAGTTATTTATAATGTGTCAAAAGTAAAAGTGATCCTCGACAAAATATATTTCCCTCTCAATATATTTCCCTTGTTGTCTGGGAACAATGGTAGAAGACAGTGCTACCCAGAAAGCATCCTACTTCTTTCCAGTCCTTGATGACATCCCAGCCAAAAGTACACCAATAAAACAATTCTGTGTAATTGATTACCCCAATATAAAAATGCAACAGTCTAATGACCAAATCGTTTTGCAATCAGCGCATTAAAAGGCGCCATTGTCTAAATTCGCCGCTATTGAAAGATGAAAAAAAACAACAACACAAAGCCGGTTGGGGGAAGGTGTAGGGGGCGCAGAGAGGATGCCCCCAAACTACTTTGGTTACACAAACTTTGTTTTCGGCCTCGATGCATCAGAGCCCTCTCCCTCCGTCTGCCATCTGCTGCTGAAGAATCTGTTTCACTCGATGAGCCAAGCCCAGCCTTTATTGGTCCTAATGGCACTATCAGCTGAGCCGCCAAACCCAATTACCTTTTAAAAAGGGAGGCCACCCCAGCTAATCATAGCTGCCTAACCTGATTTGCCTGTGATGAAGAGACGGGATAAAGAGCAGTTAATGGAGGGAGAATGATCTCACAAATACAAAAAACTCAATTCATTTCTCCGGGAGAGCAATCTGTCCGATTCAGCGGTAATGGAGTGGAGATTCATTAGTCCTCGGGCCTTAGTAGCAGCACCGTTCCCCTATCAACTGAATGACAAAAAGAACATTCAGGGTGCTCCTCCTATAGACTTTGTGTTGTTGGGAGGGCACATGGGAAGGTGGTGAAGAGTCCTGAGAATGAACATCCAAATGGAGCGGTGTTGAAGGCGACTTTCCTTTCAGATGCAAGTCGTGCTGGATTTTGTATTTCTCTTTTTTTGGCAACAAATGGTCTGGAAAATTCATTTTCAATAGACTGTTAAATTATATTTCTTGAAATGTAAGCCAGCTTTTTTTTTTTATTATGTTGAACCGAGGATGAGCCGAAGGAGATAGCATGAATGATTTCAACCTGTGTCGCCACGAGAGATCACTGCCTCTGCAACGACACGAGGACTTCTGTATTGTTTGTTCGCCGGCTTTGATTGATGTCCACACTGTCTCCTAAAAAAAATCTGAGCTCTCAAAGGTTTCATCATTCAGCATCCGAGCCTGAGCTGGAGCTGCATGTCACCAGAAAGACATCCAACATCCGCTCTCTGGGCTCCGGCTCCAGCAGTCTCATTCACACGCATGTTCACTTGATGATGTAAGTGACACACATGAATGACCAATTGATGCCAAGAATGTTGTGCAGCGGATGAGTCACACGAGAGCATGAGGCAAAGGACATGGATGACCCCGACCCCCCCGACCCCGCTGAATCCATACACCACTGCGCAGGGCTTGAGCTCGGCCTGGCCTAGATATGATCCAGAGGACGTCGGCTGGATGGGGCATAGGGCCACAGCCAGGGTTTGCAGACGGACATTAGGCCAAAGCCAGAGTTAAAATCCTATTAGTTTGAGTTGGGAATCGGATTATCGTCGTCGAGAATCACTCGTCTGGCAACTAGTGTCTAATTTACGCCAATCAACGGCAATTATTGAGGGGAAGGGAGCCCCTATTAGAGAGCCTCATCCACTTAGTCTAATGAATGGGGAAGATTCAATCTTGGCTGTGGAGACGCATTGGAGAGCTGCAGCTGAACGCGACTGCACCAGCAGGCTACAGAAGAGCTGCTGTTATTTATCAATGGTGGGGTGCTGTCAGGGCAAACGTGCGTTAGCCATGGGGCGCTAGGCTCTGGTTTCTGATGGTCTGGGGGCACTCTGTCCAGTAAAGCGGTTAGTGTCTCCACAGCCCATTATGTGGAGCCCATATCATGTGTGGAAACATTGGCGCAGGGTAGGGTTGCCAAGGCCCAAGGCTTGCACATGTGGTCAGTTTTGACAGATTTTGCACCTGAACTATAAGCCAACGTATATCCTAACGTGTCGTCACATGATCCCATATTGATATGCTATATATGATCAACATACACATTACTCAGCAATCATCATTGCATATCTGTACATGGTCAAAAAATACATATGAAAGTAAGAAATAATTCATTTAATTTTTTAAATGTTATATAGTCGGTGTAGAATTAGCATATCATGTTGTTACATATTCTGACTATTTTACTTAAAATAAAGTCATGACACAATATGCATTTTCTAAAGAATATATATAAATTGATATCCACCTTGATATAATGTTTAACTTGGCCTCTAACAATTCCTCTAATTGAGCATCAAGGTCTTGTTATTTGCTTATTACTTTGTTCAGAATCAGAACCATTTATTTTCCAGGTATGATACACATACTAGAAACAACAACAACAACAGCAACAACAACAACAACAGCACAGTAAAAAAATAGAAACATATTCAATTGACAATAGAATATGTTGAAAAGCCTGCTGCTCCTATGGTGTGAATGGCGTTAAATACAGACAAAATTATTACATTTTTCAATCTATAGATTCTGTTAAGACCACTAATTGCACCTTATTTTACTTCATGATTTCCACTCCATTTAGATTCTACATAATGATCAGATTTTGAGCAGAAAGCATAAAGTTGCATACTGTTTTGTAATTTGTGGCAATCTTCGATGAGGTCCAAACCGCTCTGGCTCATCATTTTAAAGTCAGCTTCAACCCTTGAGACTTGTCTTCATCCCTCTCGTCCTCCTCTCGTCATGAATCACATGAAGTGTGTAACCCTCAGTTTCTTTCTCCATTCCTACACTGCCCTCTACTGTTACAAAAGCAGAATTGCCATGATGCCAGAAATAAGGCCGCAACCGAAAGACTGATACCCAAATATACATCAGATCATGTGTCTCATGACCTCATGTGTCTCATGACCTCATGTGTCTCATGACCTCATGCATGTGTCTTGCTCTGGTCAGTTTTTTTCAAAATGCCTGTTTAATTGAAGAAAACTAAAAAAAAAGTTTCTGTCTGGTTCCTGAAAATCTCACTCATTGGGGGGAATCCCGCTGCTTCAATGGCTTTCTGTTGGGGTTCAGCTTTTCCAAATCGGTGAAAGGTTGCAGATGTGCGCCAAGTTAATAATAACAGCAAATATTTCCAGAGTTCAGGGTTTCATTTCCGATTGAGGCTAGTGCAATGTTTCCTTGCTGAGCAAACAACCCCACAATAGATTTTTTTCAGCCCTTTTCTTTTGAGCAATTATTGCATCATGTAGGTACATATACACAGGGATAAAACTTGTATTACCCTCCCTCTTTTTCTTTTACTTTACTATAAAATTTGAGAATAGTATGCCGCGAAAACATTTTTTTTTCTTATAATGTTGAAAATACAAATTACTTGCAAACATGTCAACCATAAGCTAACAGCAGAATTCTCCAACCACAAAGAAGACCAACAGAGCAAACTATTGCTCCTCCAGCTTCATTAATCAACGCTGGGTCGAGGTTAAGGTCACACTTAAAGTCGAGTGACTCAACTTTTTCCTTTGTCTGAGCTGCTGACGGGGAGATTAACAGAAGGATGGAGCGTGCAAACTCATTTCAGACATCATCCTTTCCCTTTTCATGTGTGACTGATGAGAAAAGTGAATTCAGCGTTTGTCCCTCCAATCTGCGGGGGTGTAAAACCATATTTGTTCCTGTGGTGACCTTCATTACTCGCTGACAGTGGGCTGCTTGTTCCACTTCACTTTTTTCACTCTCGTATTTGCTAACTTTTGCCCTCAGTGAAGGTGTTTCTTGGTTGGAGGGTGGGGGACACTGACGCCAGTATCCTTTCATATTAACCCTTTAAACATACAACACTTTCATTTCTGGCAGTTGCTGTCCACAAAAGACCATCGAGCCACTAACCACAGCCAGCCATCCCCTCAAAGCTGATGCACGGAGGCCACTCTGCCATATTCCTTCAAGAACAGACAGCAATAAGGCTGGAGAATCCATACAGTATAGTACATGAGCTGTGGCTCATGCAGCGTGGTCGTCCTGCAAGGTTCATTGTTTGATACCCAGTCTCCCCATAGTTTGCATGTCTAAATGTCCTTAAGCAAGACACTAAAACCCCAGTTACTCCCCGGGCTCTACACACCAGCCCACTGCTCTTAAATTGCTATATGGGTTAAATGCAGAGAGAAGAAGCCCCTTTTCATGTACCTCCCACTTCAATGTTTCATAACTTACACTGAGTTTCATTTTTGGAACAAAACCTAATGCAGACATATATCTATGGGCCTAAGAACTGACCCAAGGTGGCACAAGGTCAGGGGATCCCCAAAAAGGTCAGGGGATCAACAAACACACTTCATCCCCTGAGAACCATAAAATAAATCATGCCAATCTATCCAATAATTACAAAGTTATTGACAAGCCCAGCCTCGTACCATTGGCTTTACAGCTTTTAAACGACGTGCGACCAGATCTATTTTTTCGGAAAAAGCGTCGTCAATTTTCCAAACAGTGTTGGCCGTCCTTCTCTTGCGGAAACGATCTCTGCACGCCACGGCGTCAATCAAGCGACAGCCGTTGACTGTCACACGTGCGTTTTCTGGAGATCAACGTGAACGGTGAGACACACAAAAATCACGAAAGTTTGTTTGTTGTTGAATTTGAAGCGCGCGTCACACACACAACGCTACACACATGACGCTAGCAGCCATCTCGAGCGCTGTGGGTTTGGATGTTTATCCCCAAAAAAATTAGCATAGTGTATGACGGCTTTCAAACTCGAGGGATAGAGCAATTTAACGGCAAATCTTTAACCGGAAACTACCCGCTTACTGGAGCTGTGAGTTTTTACTCTATTGTTTTTTTTTAGTAGGTTATAGAAAGTTTGAACTTGTCACAGTGAATTACCAATGTTATTGGGCTAACTGTGCTAGCTAGAAGATTAGGCTAAAAATAACTCCCGATATACTGCATGTATCGTTATGGTATTCTGCTATGTGTTTTAATATGAAATTACCTCATGGGAGTGGTTAAGTGGTCACAGCTGGTCAGAGGTCAGTGCATGGATGACCTTGAACCTATGAACCCGAGCTAAGATATGTGTGTGTGTTTGTGTTTTTAGGTGTAGTTTCTGGTTGGTCACATAGAATATAGTTTTATCTTCTCTACTTTCCAGTATAATCGTGAAAGCTTTCAGGATGTTTCCAGCCCGTGGCTCATGTCGTGGAGTGTCTTTCGCTCAAATGAAGAATGAAGCTCCGACATCAGGACTGACCGACTCTTACAAACATCCACCGACCTTGAATAGTTCCGTCAAGGACGATTTCGGCCAACAAGGGAAAAAGACTTTTAAATCCCGTGAGTTTGTTTGAATGCTGCTCACCAGCAGCCATTGCCAGTGATAAGGAATTCACCCCTATGAGGCCGAAAAGGTTGTTTAAAATATGTAAAGGTGTACATTTTTTAACTGCCTACTTTCCTCTTCCCACCATCGAAGACAAGGCTTATTATAAGCAACCAGCGTCACCTCAAGTTCTGATTGACAAATACACTCAAGGCGAGATTGATGCCGTGTCCGTGGTCCATCAGCTTGCCCAGATATTGCAGTTCCACCTGGAAATAAAGGAGACGGTGACCACAGGTACAGTAAAGCTTGTGAACCCACTTCAGAGACCGCTGTGGTTGTTACTGGTCCACAACCGCCTGTGGATTGATTGTGCTCGTCAAGCCAGGATTTATCACTTGCCTTTGTTAAATACTATGGGCTTTGCCTTGTAATTTTTGACAATTTTCTTTCGTAGAGTAACTCGTTATTACAGTAATTTGTTTTACAACGGCAGCAAGCTATTATTTTTACTAATGAATTTGCCGGTTATGTTTTTAAGTATCTAAAAAAAAATAAAAAATACTGGAAAGCATCACAAATTCTTGAATCCCAGGGAGGCGTCTTCAAAGTCTTGGTGCTGTCTGAATGACATTGTGATATCAAAAGTGTTCAGTTTACGATCATGAAAGACATGGAAAAGCAGCAGATCCTCCCAATTTGGGAAGCTAAAACTAAGTAAGGTTTCGCAGATTGTGTCCAATACACAGTCAAATACTTAGGCCAGAAAAATACTTTATTTTTACTCGACAAGTTTCCATCCCAATATGAAAGTCTGTTTTTCATCCAAAAAAATCCTACAAATGCTGATTTCACTCAGTCAGTGCGGTTACATGGATTCGAATTACTGGCTTAGTCCGACTAAAATCGAATTATCCCGTTCATGTAAACACCTTTATTCGAATAACTGCGGTCCGACTACGATCCGATTAACACCCCTGGATAACTCGATTCGATTGATAATTCGAATAACGCTGCATGTAAACGCTGAATCGGATCGGAACTGGACAATGCGTTTGTGCGCATGCTCAAGATCCCGCCGCCTCTTCCCTCCTTCCCTCCCTCCCAGGTCGTGACCCGGAAGTCAAAAGAGACGATAAGTTGTCACGGCCGGCAGAAACAAACAAACGTAAAAGTCGGGTTACGAGCCGATAGTACCTTCGGTGGGTGTCTCTGCTAGCTCCTTGATGTAGCCAGCTAGCGCTGCTGCTAGTTCCCCGTTTGCTCTGCGCTAGCTCCCTGACAACCACCGAAGCTAGCGGGGTTTTCTCCTTTATGAAGAGTAAAGAGGTCAAGCGGAGATGCTGTATCACCACTACATGTAATGAAAACAGCGCCACCTATCGTATCAGATATGACATGCATTCGGCCAATGATTCGATTTATTCACTGCCATGTATATTCGGATAACAGCAGTTGCCCCGAAAGAGAGCATAGTCCGACTAAAGCAAGATTCGAATTAATACCAGCATGTAAACGCACTGATTGTGTCTAATTTCACTGCCAGTTTGGTTAGGATGAAACCTGTCCGAGCTCAGCTCCTCGCACTAGTCCCAGAATCTGACCGCTTGCCAGTGGCTGATGGTGAAAAGTCACAGCCAGAGCTCAGGAATTGCCTTCAATCTCTTGTTCCCTCAGGCAACATTTCAGGGTTTTATTTTGCCTTCTGTGTGGTGGTTGATGGGGTCGAGTACAAGACCGGCATGGGGATAACGAAGAAGGCGGCTCGGCTCAAAGCGGCGCAGCTCGCTTTGCCGGACCTTCTGCCCACATTGGAGGGCCTGAAGTCTTTTCTCCCTGAAGCATCGGGTAAGGATCTAATACTCATCAAAGTCAGTGTTTCCCCTACCATTATAATAAAGGGGCGGGGCGCCCCCCTGAAAAAACACCCCGCCCCCCTGTAATTTTCTCTATAGCGCCAGATCACAAAATGTAATTTACGTTTTCTTTCCTGCAGAACAGATTTACACCTTTTTCTGTTATTAAACTAAACGGCCATATTTTATTGATCGGATCTACACACAGCTTGTCATGTATGTCTCTACATGGTTGCGCGAGTTCCGCCCCGATGCGCACAGACACTTGCACGCATACAGGTGTGCACTGAGCACACGCGCAGCAGCGGACAGCGTTGAAAAATATGTCGCGTGAAAAGTAGACAACTAAGTTATATCTGCGTTTTAAACGCTCCCAGGTTGAAGATTGCATCAGTAACTCTCCTGCGAGGAGCACGGGAGCAGCTCTCTGAACGATGTTCTCTGAACTGAAAGTAAAACGAACCAAAGTGCTCGTGTCTTGTACCAACAATGAGCTGCTGGCTTCACACGTTACAAAGTACACGGACATAAAACTACACGGACATAAAACTAAGTCATTAATAAATATATGAAGAAATGCCTGTACTGTCGGGTAAATGTTTAGTTATGCTGTTAACAGGTTAAACTTGCGCATGCGCGACTCGCCGATTCTTGGCGTTTTGCCAAAAGTCAATCTCCAGAAGTCTCCGTCAGGTTTTTTTCTGCTGTTCCGTCTCTCGAAACAGAAAACAGATCTCAGATGAACATGGAGCATAAACTAAGAGCGATCGTATCAAATCTACAACCCAGTTTATATTTGTAGAGGAAAGCTGCTGCTTTCCTCTACAAATACAGCTCACTGCAGCCACTAATACAACCTGATGCTCGCATATCTGCACTCATTCTGTTTTGTCAAAAAAATATTAGCTCATTGTTTTCCACAATGAGCTATTTAGTGGTAACTAAATATTAGTCATTTTTTGTTATTTTCATTGTTCTAAGTGATTACAATTTAAAAAGCAATTGGTCTGACGGAGCAACCTGGTTTACTTGAAAGTTATTGTAATTTCCTTTATTCTGTCACTATAAAAGCACAGAGGGAGTCACAAAATGATGTTATTTACAGAAAAAGTTTGAGAAGCACTGCATTAAGGGTCTGTGTCGCCGCCGCCGCGAGAAAAAAACGTAAATTCTTGCTCACATTTTATCACCTGTGCGTTAATTTAATTAGGAAGTGTCAACATTTGTCACAGGAAACTTTCAGCACAGTCCACAGCTGTGCTGGAAGTGTGTCCGTGGAACCGTGCACTCAGGTATTCCTCATGTTGGATCACTGAACATCGACAGGTTGACATTTAAACGTTCACCAAACGTTTTTTTATTATTTCAGTATTTCATTAAACAAGTAAAGGTAACATCAGCAGCTGAGTCCGTCCTAATTTTTCTCTCCCACACTGCTTATGCACACACCTCCATCACAGCTGTGGACTATCATGTAATTATGGACCACTTTAAAGCACTTTGATTTTTGATTTTCATGAATCAATGCACAGGTGATCAGTGTGTGCAGGTATTGACTTCTTTCTTTGTGATTTTGGGGGATTTAAGTCTCAGGGTGTTGCCTTCTACTCATCCAATTATCATTTCTAGCAAACCATTTCACGAAATGTGACATGGAGGTTGCTTGCAACATTTAAGACAATGTTGAGCGTGTTGACCGTGCAATCATTAAAGAAGAGAAGTAAATAAGAGGATTTCTGAAAGTAATGGTAATATATGTCACCTTTTTATTCATACATGATGGATTGGCTGAGCATGCAGGCTATTGTGCAACAACACACTGTTAAAAAATAATATAAAGACCATAGAGACTGGACCTAAAAGAATAAGTCATAATATACATGACACAGACTCGGTTTAAGCAGTTGCAGGAAGGATATTGAAAATGCTTAGCAATGACTTGGAACAATAAATAACTATAATAGTACATTTTAGTTTTGGTGACTCATCGTATTTTTTTCCACGACTGTTTCTCCACCCAGATGTCCCTCCACCACTGCCAGTAAAAGAGGAGCGCTCCATCTCTGATCTCCATCCCCCGAGAGCTATTCACGGTAATTCTGGAGATCTTCATGGCTCTCATTCTCAAGATGGCAAATATTGGGACTGTCTCTCTTTGTGTTCTGTTCGCTCATTACGCTGTCTCTCTAAAACGAAATGATGAACTTCAAGTGCGGACGTTCACGTAATTTGAAGAGTTTGACATCCACATTGAACAAAACAAGTCAGAGTTGTAATCTGTTTGGACTGAGGTCAGGTGACCGACTTGTTGAGCCTCATTGCTTCTTCTTGAATGAAGCCAAAAGGGAAGTGCGGGGAATACTGTGATTTGTACATCTCCATATATATATATCCCTCTCATAGTGGTGTTTACACTGAGATCAGTACAGCCCCGTTGATTTTATTTCTTTAACTTTTTCTTGCTTTTCAGAAAGGACAAGTCCCGTTAACCTCCAGATCCCACACGCCGTCAGGGATCAGCTCAGGAAACTGATGAACAACCACCCGGAGTTCTCTCCGTGTGCGGGCTCCACGGCAGCCTTCATCATTCAGACCTGTGAGTGAGCTCTGGCACCAGCCGGATGACGTCATGGTCCGACGGTCGCTTAGTGAGGATGCTTTTGTGTGGTTGAATCATTGTGTTGTCGATGCTGCCATTTTATTTATTTATTTTGTGCAGACAAGAAAAAAAAGAAGAATATTGACTTTCTGTTCACTCGAATTAGCCTGTAAATAGTTTACTGGCAAAGTTTTGTGCAGAAAAATTTAGATTTCACATAGTTACAAAGGCAAATAACATGAAAGGAAATGTTATTTTGGCTAGATGTCGGCTATTCAGCACAACTACAATGCAAATATCTTTGCTGATATTGTTAGATGTTTTTAAGCCTAATTAATCTAACAAATGAGCCTCAAACACACAACTTGCAATACATTGGAGTTAAATCAGCACCTCTCTGACTCTGTCCCTGCAGAAGATGGACTTAAGCTTTACCAAAGTACAATTCATTACAGTTTGTGCAACTGCTCATGGTACTTTGTTGACTGCATCACGTGTAATCAAGCTAACGACAGATATAAAGTAAATGTCATCCCAATGCGTTTACCTGTAAACAAACCTCGCTCTCTTCTCTGTGTGTGTCTCTCTCTCTCTTCCCCCTCCCCTCCAGCCGGTGGCTGGGAGGTTGTCGCTCTGGGAACGGGGACCTTCAACACCAAAGAGAGTTCCTCGTCGAGTGGACGAATCGTGCACGACTCTCATGGAGTGGTGAATGCAAGGAGATCCCTCATGAGGCAAGTTGCAGCCCACGTGGTCACACAGATGGTACATGCGTATCTTTTGCTGGTGGGGTAAGCGAGTGTAGCTCAGTGTCTCTGAGCCATTGCAGATCACAGTATGTTGCCATTTGCCTTAAATAATTTAACAAAACCAATGCACTTACTGATTCATGTAACTTCCTTTCTAAAAATGTTTTTACCAATATTTAGGCAGTGGTTCCTAACCTTTTTTCAGTGATGTACCCCGCGTGTGATAATCTTTCACCCAAGTACCCCCTAACCAGCACAAAGCGTCTTTGGTTGAAATAAAAGTTGTAATACACAGCGCTGTGCCATCAGTGTCTAATTTAATATGAAATAAATACAATTCAGTTTATAAACTTACACGTATATTTCATTAAATATTCATTAAATAACTTTTCAAAGAATTAATTATCCTTTTTTTGTATTACCACATTTTCCTGTCTCTGACGATTTGACTGATATTTATTGGTTCTTGATTCAGGCTCCTTGGATTAAAATAATCGACTATTCTCCATCACCTTTAACTTGGGTTAGTGCGTTCGCTTTAAGATGAAGTTACAATATAGATTTTATTAATGTTTGCCTTTTTAGAATGTATGAATTTTGCGACTTTGAAGGTTCACACTTTCAATTTTCTTAGCTAAATTATAAATTGTTTGTAGGAGAAGTGGCGATGACCTCTTCTTTTTTTTTTTTTTTAATCCGTGTGTGTCTTCACCTGTAGATGCTGTCACTGCACATATTTCAGTTGTCCCGTCATGATGAGCAACTCTCCTGCTGTATTCTCAGGTTTCTGTACCGGCAACTGCTGATGTTCTTCAGCGAAACGGACAATCTGACGGAGAAGTCCGTCTTCGAGCGGAGCAGCAGCAGCGGCCTCCTCAGCCTGAAGACGGGCATCACCCTGCACCTCTACGTGAACCAGCTGCCGAAGGGTGCCGCTCAGATCCCTTCCAAGCTGTGAGTGTTCTTTTGTTTGTTTTTTGTTTTTTAAGAAGGTTCCCACTGCGGTTTTTCTCAGGAGGCATTGCAGATCGAGTGCCTGTTTCAAGGTCGCAACTAAAATTTAAAGGTCATGACAACCAAGAAGTGGGAGTTGTTTGTCACTCAACCTTCTGTGGCTGTGTTTGTTCACTCGAGGCAGAAGTGGCCCAAATAAAAAATTGCGCTTCTCAATCACACAAAATTAGATGTTTTCCGAAACAAGTCAGATTTGTTTTGCAGTGCGAGCTCAGTCTGTTTAGTCATATCAGAACTTCAACGGCTTGTCTCTGCACCCACAGTTCCCAGCAGCCACTAATTCTCAAAAAGCTGTGATCGAAAATGTGGCTCTCTTTCTCCTCGTTATCGTCTGCTCACACTTTTTTTTTTGTCTCCACTGCACATCATATTTTAAATGAAAACCTAATGTGAACCGCCAAACAACTGGATCCGAGCAATGAATCTGGATCAGGCACTAAGGCTTCAAGTGTGGACAAAGCCTTTACGGCAACAAAATGTCAATTTTAGGTGACGTTGCAGCAATAATGTTTCCTTTAGTGCAATGATTTCAAATGCTTCCCCTCAGCTCTGTGCTCTATTTTTAGGCGCCTGAACCCGCTCTCCATTTCCGCATGGCAAGTCAACAACGAGATCAGCCTGCACCTGTCGGTGGAGGGAAAGGTGTGACGCTGTTACTCTCTTCTCGTCTCGGAGATGTTGCTTTCCTAGTCAAATTGTATATTGCATCATTTAGTTTTAATATGAATGGCTTTGCAACTGTTTACCTGCACCATCGCTGCATAACTCCAAATTGATTTTCCTGTTCAAGGTGTTCTCAGTTTTCTCGTCAGCCTTTGATAACTCCGCCTCCAAGGTCGTCAGCATGTCTGCCACAGACAAGCTCACTCAGTGGCAGGTGCTCGGGTACCAGGGGGCCTTGCTCAGCCACTTCATTGAGCCCATCTACGTCGAAAGCATCCTCGTAGGTGAGTTAACGAGTGAAGAAGGATGATAGGACGACTTGATTAGTATTATCAGGGTTTTTCCTAAAAAGGCACGATTTCCGTGCAACAATTTCCAAATCCTGACCAATTGCCTTTGATGCATCACCACGAAGTGCACATGCAACCTAGGAATTCAGTTATGTGGTTATGTGATCTCTATTTAAAGACGGTGGGGGAAGTCTATCAGATAAATAATATCAGTGTTTCCCCTAACGCTATATTAGGGGGCGGAGCGGAAAACCCCCGCCCCTCTGTAATTTTCTCTATAGCGGCAGATCACAAAATGTCTTGTACGGTTCTCTTTCCTATAGAACAGGTCTCCACCTTGTTCTGTTATTAAACAAACTAAACGGCCGTATTTTATTGACCGGATCTACACACAGCTTGTCATGTATGTATCTACGTGGAGTTCCTCCCCCATGCGCACAGATGCTTACGCACATACAGGTGAGGACTGAGCACACGCACAGCAGCGGGCAAAAAGCGTCAAAAATATATATCTGCGTTTTAAACGCTCCCAGGTTGAAGATGGCATCAGTAGCTCTTCTGCAAGGATCACCGGAGCAGGAGCGTTTTAAAAATATTTGTAGAGGAAAGCAGCTCACTGCAGCCACTAATACTGATACAAGCTGATGGCTCATGTATCTGCACTCGTTCTGTTTTATCAAAAACATATTAGCTTATCATTTCCCACAATGAGCTATTTAGTAGTAACTAAATATTCATTATTTTTTGCACATATAGAACATTATTTTCATTGTTCTAAGTCATTGCAATTTAAAGAAATATTGGTCTGATGGAGCAACCTGGTTCACTTGAACGTGATTGCAACGTTTTTTAGTCTGTTATCTACAAAAGCACAGATGGAGTCACGAAATGATGTTATTTACAGAAAAAGTTTGAGAAAATGTAAGTGTTTGTGTCGTTGTCGTCGTCACGCCCCTCCCCCCCTGAAGCTGTAAACCTAGAGGAAACACTGAACATGGCAGGAAATTGTCATCAGCTTGGTAGCATACCATGTGAGGCTTTTAGTTTATTTGGAATGTAGAAAGTAGATCATACTTAAAAATGAAGGATTCTGCATCTTTGAGGTAATTCATTTGTTGTTGTACTATGTTTTATTTCACTGTCTTATCCCTTAGCTTTGGCTTAGCAGAAGGACCTGGCCTACATTAGAAATATTTTCCCAAAGACAGGCTGGGAAAGCTGTCTGTGAAAGTAGCAAATATGCTAACGTTGTCACAGAAGTGTTTTGAAAGTAGCTGAAACAGTGTGAGTTTTGTCACGCAAACAGTCGATCTAAAAATAGCCCCTGAGGTAAGACTGCATGAAATCTGTGTGTTCAAGGTCACGGATGTTTGCTCATGCACTGCCGATGCAACAAGACAACAAATTGCAAGTGTAAAAATATCCTATTTAAAGTTTCCACGTCACAAAAAGCCAACAGTGATGGATATTATTTTCCATGTGACTCTTCTCCTCTTTTTGTAATCATAATGGCTCTGTGACCCACATAATCTATAAGGGAGGGAAATTCCAAAGTTAGTTGTATTGTAAATGTGTAAACGCCCACGCGGTTGGTTGAATTAAATTGTGACTGTGGTCATGAGTGCTGCTCGATGACACCATTGGGTCAGTTTCAGACACGCACAATAAAAGCACAAAATTGGAAACAGACTGCTAAAACACTTACTGCTTGACAGATACCGGTACCTGCCATTCTTTGAACAATTGAAACCTCACATCTCATTTCCTGACTGACTGCAGCAGCATCACCCCCTTGCCTACAGAGAACCCGTTTTCATTTCCACAATCCCCGGCACAAAAGTGGTATCAGTGCCGTTTCCTTTCGTAGTTTGATGCAATGAGGAACGAGCGAGTTCTGCATTCTGTTTAGAAGCTGACGTTCCACATGTAAAACACACGATTGGTCATATGTAACGCCACGAAGAGCATGTTCACACTTTTGTTTTAACATGAGATCACACTTAAACGAATCTTGTGCAAGTGTGAACGCTCGGGGGTTCGATCACCAAAACCACTCGCCATGTAGGTCTGAGACTCATTTGACCGCATATCGTCTGTGTTGTACACACTGCTGTCGTAGGGCTGCCAGTCAAAAATATTAAATCAAACATTAACTGTTTGATTTAATTGTATTAACTTTATTAACTTTTATTAATACAAATAAAAACATAGAATTTTTTTTTAGTGATTGCGTTACTCAATCGTCTCAGACTTCGTGTCAAGGGAAAAACGGCATCAAAGAGCATCAAAGCCCGGGCTCTCCTTTTTAAAAAAATAAAATAAAATACAAACGTTCATCTCCAGTTTGTTCTTGACTATCCTAAGCTGGCTTGGTCCACAACGTTTGAACATTTGTAAATGCCCACAGAGCAAAAACGAGGTTCAATTTGTAGCCGTGCAGCATTTTGGTTTAGCTGGAAGACTTTGAGTAATAGACCCAGTCTGCTGTATTTTTTTTATTTCTTCTACTTCTTTTAAATCTCTGCAAACATGTTGCTGTAAGTGCATCGCTCCCGCCTGTCACATTTTGTCTTTGCCAACACCTTACATTCACCTTTTTTATTTACTCTGTGATCGCCGCTCACTTCCCCACTAAGTGGTCACTCGAGAGGCACCTGCTAGTGTGAAGAAGGTCATAGGAGTCAATGTTCCACAACTCCCAAGTTGTAGAATGAGAATCACATGATCAAATTCATCATAGTTGGTATTTCCTGGCTGTGTATGGAGCAGGTCCCGTATCGGTCGCCATGGCCCTGCTGATGCCCTTCCTCTCTACTTCTTTCTGCTGACATGGACTGTGCCTATTTGGATCGTGGTCCATGGCTACCACTCATTATATGAATCTTTTCTGTCATATTCATGTCATGTGCTGTAACTCTGTTACGTTGCTCATTCTGGTCACATGACATCTGTTGCTTCTGCCCATCCAGGAAGAGGATCCTCCTCTGTTGCTCTATGAAGGTTTATTCCCTTTTTCCCTGTGAAAGGGTTTTACTATCTTTATTTGGGGAGTTTTTCTGATCCGATGTGAGGTCCTGGGACAGGGATGTTATCTGTACAGATTTCAAAGCCCTCCGAGGCAAATTTTGTATTTGTGATTTGTGGCTATAGAAAATGAATTGAGTTGAATTAAATTTGCTGAAAGATATTTTTCTTATTATTATTTTGATCTCACAGGTGACATTGGCTGCACCGACGTCCGCGGCATGAAGATCTCTGTGAGCCAGCGTGTGGAGGGCATCACCCCCCAGCTGCCCATGTTCTACTGCATGATGAGACCGCACATCAGCTTGGTTCCCGCCGTGGCCGCCAACAGCGCCGACGAATGCCGGTTGACCTACGGCATCAACTGGAGCGAAGGCGACTGCTCCGTGGAGGTGGTGGACGGCCTGGAGGGCAAGACCACAGAGGAGTAAGGAGCGCTGCGTCGACAGTATTCACCATTTAGCTATTCCTTTGTATTGGCTGGCATAATAGTTTATTAGTATAGTCAATTTAGTTTATTTCTGCTGATGGTTTTCCATTTTCAAACTTGGATTGAGAAAAATATGAAGTTTTAAAAATAAACAACCGAGTTTACTGTTGACAGCATTAGTAATGAGAAATAACAAATGATGAATGGATTGTATTCATATCAAGGTTATACCGCTGCAGCCTGGAAATGAAATTGGTAGCTTACAAGCTTAACAGGTTCTGCTGTATTTTTCTGCGTTTCTTTAACACGGATTCTGTCGTTGTAGATCTCCCTTTAAGAGCAGCCCGGCTCTCGCCAGCCGCCTGTGCAAAGCAGCGATGCTGTACCGCTTCATGCTGGTGGCCAAAGAGGCCAAGAGGGAGGACCTGCTGGCCACGACCTCCTACAGGGAAGCCAAGGTAACCTCCCACACCACCGTGTAACGCTTACCACAGTAACGCTTGTATTTCCAACTTAACCCAACCCACTTTACCTCGTACACACGGCTCCAGGCGTCGCATCTAATTTTTTACTTTTTCGTTCCGCATTTAAAATGGATTTGGTGAAGATCGTTGTGCACATTTGCTTGAGGACAAAGTTCTCTGTGAGTGTCATTGTAACTCGTATTGCTTCTGTTGCCATTTATTCACTGAAGCGGATGGCGAAGCCGTACCAAGAGGCCAAGAACGTGCTGCGGGCGTACCTGTTCCAGCAGGGCTATGGCCCCTGGCTGGTCAAGCGTTCTGTTCGCGAGGACTTCAGCATGTGAATAATTCCCCATTTGTTGGGGACAAAAGTAATAAATCAACATTCTGGAAGTTCATCTTTTTCTTTTTTTTAAACAAGATTGAACTTGTTGCTGTGGGTCTTACCATGCTGGACTCTTGTTTCTGTTGTGATTTAAAGGGTTTACCTGGACCATTTTAGGTGCTTTTTGTTGTGTTTGAAGTCATGTTGGTGGCTTTTGACCTTCAGGGTTGGGTCTGATTTTTTTATTTTTTTTTTTTTTTTATTTTTACACTGAGAGTATAAATACATTGCTATAAAAATAGCCAGTAGAGGAAAACAACTTGTGTTCTTGCTTACGAGCCTTTGTGGGTAATAGTTCTGCTTTCTGCAGGTATTTTATGTATATGCTTTGTACCTCGTGACAAGAGCATGCACTATTTATATTTACATTGTTATACTGTTTAAAATGCTATTGTCTGAGGGGAAACAGCCATTTACAAAATAGGAACACTTTTGAATGTCACTTCTATGGTCATGACGTCTCTGAAGTATGACAAGTAAGTTCTGACAATAATTATCACTGTTTGTGTTTCAGTGTGATATTTTTTTAGCCTTAGTTATCCATAATGCTCTAAATATACACTAATAAAATAAGTCCAAGCTCAAATGACGATGTTCAGTACATGTTTATTTTGCAGAAATTCCCCCAAAGACACCCCTCCTAACGGCGCACAAAGCAGCTCCCTCCTCTGCTGAGGTAGACGTTGCTCCAGCACACCTTCACATACACAATAGCTGTCTGTTGCCACATCAATGCTCTGCATGTCGTCTTTTGTCTGATGACAGAGTCGACCACATGTGGCGTACCATCCGAAAATCCACCAAAAACTATAGAACATTCATTTTTTTAAAAAAACCTAAACAATCAAAATGACAAGCTTCATTGTAAAAACACTCTGCATATTTTTCGCTTGACTCGTCACTTTGTTGCATTTTATACGTCTTAGTCTCGTGCCCATTGTATGATACTTTTGTGTAGTTAAGTTGTCTTTATTCATTTTGACAGATTTGGTGTATTTTTATGATTTGATATAAGTCAAGTCATCTTTAATGTCGATTCTTGTACGTTTCTCTCCAGCCCAACAATAAGTGATTACAGATCATAATAATTATAATAAACTGCAAATGGAGAAAAAAAAAAAAAGAACACTTAAGGGCGAAATATGCTCTTGCAACTACAACTGCGGCTGGCTACACAGTTGGGTTGACGGACTCGTTTTGGTTTATGGTTTCCATTTTTTCATTCCTTTTCCATTTGCCAGAACAGCAGGTGGCACAACGACCGTTTAGAGGCGACCTGCACACCGACGTTCACCGCCACATCCCTCCAGGAATTTACCACCACCGCGTAGCTTTGACGGATAGTCAGAAATTTTGGGCGACGCACGCAAAATGGCTGATGGGATGACGCAAGGGGTCCTTGCGTGCTTGCATGTCTGCGTAAAACCCGAGTATAAATCAGGCTTTAGACAACATATATATTAAGAAAACTATCAGTTCATCATAATTGTATTACTAATGAAAGAATATTGCAACAGATGCGTCTGTCACTAGAAACTCTACTCGGAAACTAAAACTTTAAAGGAAGATGTTCAGTATTTTACATCCAAGTATGGGACATATTTTCAATTTTACCAAATCTCTTAAAAAAAGACCTCAGTGAATCGGTAACAATTTGGTGACACATTTCCAGATTCTGAAAGTGAGCAGTGATGTTCAACGTGTTGATGCCACTAAGGCCCTCGTGGTTTTGTTTAAAGGGGTAGTTCAGATTCTTTTGGAAGTGAAGTAGTATAAAGTACTTCCTTAACATCTGAACGCGGGCTATAATTTGGTTTACTGTAATCAGAACATTGTCACAATCTCAGTGATATGAGTGATCTGTTTAAAAATTAATACATTTATGCTTTTCCATGTGCTGATTTCTCATCTTTTGGGGGGCATTCTCTTGTGAAGTGGCCCCGTCTATCCACAGATTCCCACTGTAAGAACATGTTATGCAAAGAGATTGCAGCTTGTCACTGGATTCAAACTGGTCACCCCCTCTCCCCATGTTGATGCAAATAGTTGATTTGCCTGACTTTGGTAATACATATACGCATGCAGGAAATGCTTTGGTTTCCTGTGTATGCATCTCAGTGGATCTTTTACTCTTGTAAGCGTTGAGCACTCTTGTGAATGGGCCGGTGTGTTTACTTCCCACTGGTTTGGCCAACGGATGGAATTACCAGTGCGTTCTGGGAACTTGTGTCCAAGGATTTCAGTTGTATGTACAGCTTTTCGTACTTTTTTAATATTTTTTAATTGCATCACTTATAACATTTTGACTTACTTACTGAATGCATGTGTATGTTGACCTGTCTGTGGAATTGAACGAACCCACATACTTTTAGTATTGTGATCTTTGACATAATCTGAATGTTCTACGTGCAATTAAATTCTGCATAATCTATTGTGGCTCGGAGACTATTTTATGTTGTCACTAAAAATGTAATGTTGAAGGTTAATGCTGTTACTATTAGTAATTATTCATGTAGTAGGTTTTAGATGAGGCAGAGCCTTGTGTTGTCTGTCACTCAGATCTTCTTGAGATTATAAGAAATAAATAAAATGCAGTGTGAAGTGTGTGTGAGCGCCCATCGGCCACTGAGGTGATACTAGTAGGTTTCGAGATAAACAGGATGAGCAACTCTCTTGATGTGGTTACAAAGTGAAAACATTTGAGAGCCGGGCTCTTGCAGCTGAGGAAGTGTTGCTGAAGATGTGTGACATGTGCTGCAGTCTTGTAAATCGTGGCTCAATTGGGGCCTCTGCATGGCTTTTAATGTTTCAATGAACTCCTAGTAAATATTTAAATGAGATAAACCAAATGACATCAAGGCACCCAAGACTCAGGAAAGGTCACATGACGAGCCACAAAATGGTTTCTTCTTTGATAACGGTGGTTTTAAATATGGAAAGATCCCACTTAAAAGAAACAGCATAAACTATCCATGGCATAAATTAGTGCTGAGTGTTGTTTGAGTAGGTGACCGTCACCGATCCTGGTGCCACCTTTTCCTTATGATAAATATACTTTTCTATAATTATTCTTTTTCAGCTTTTTTTGCAGTAGAGCTCAACATACACACTTAATGAATGTACTACTAATACTAATAATAATACCTCGTATCTATCGGATTTCTTGTGCTGAGGTCGATGAGGTTCACCTGACTTCACCTGTAGAGTTTTGGATGAATTAACTTAACCCTGAAGGTGGCAGATGGGAAAACCCACAAATTAATTCATTGATTTATTTATTTTTTTGAGCCTACTCACTAACAATAATAATCTGGTGATATGAGTTCTTGAATATTATAGCACAAAGCATGACTATACTTTGTCTATACTGTCCTCAGATGTTGTCTCGTAAACCTTTTCCTCCCCATCAAAGGTATTCCAGCAATACTTGTAAGCTATGAACATATATGGGTAATCAGAATCAGCTTGAATGGCCATGTACATTTTCACATGCATGGAATTTGATCCGGTTTCTGCGCTTCGTGATTGTTTACAATAAGCAAGGATAAATATGAAAAAGACATTAAAGAAAAAAACATAAACGGTGGCCCAGAAAGTACAGATGGTGCAGGTGGAAGTGTCTGATTAATTGTCAATAATGTAGTCATGTTAACGATTATGACGACCTAAAAGCATTGCTCTTTCAGATGAGATCAAAGAGTGGAGATGTGGGCTGTTGCTTGCAATCCTGACGACTATCGTTAGCTGTTTTAAATTATATTTTAGTTATCATGCTACTCTGTTATGACCGTTAACCTGCCAACATTGGGAAAATGGCTAAGCAATGTGGGACTGTACAGAATCTGAATTTGTTCTTCAAATGACTGGCCAGTGACTGAGTCACTGTGGCTTTCCGTTCTCCAGCGTGTTGTGGACAGCCTGCCTGCTTCACTCAGTCAGGCTGCAACGTTGAGGAAACTCAGCCTCCAGACACCATACATCCTCGCCCACTTTATTTTTGCATCAGGGAAAATCTGTCTCTGAAGGCTCCTTACACACTTGGAGCAGGTTGAACTAATTATGAATTCAATATAATACTTTTAAAAATAAAAAGTTGAAATTCATTTTTGGAAGCAGAGAACTACCAGGATCCTTGAGAAGCGTCTGTCTCCTTTCAGTGAACTACTCGTATGCTCATGTTTGTAGGCCGTTATGCAGTCGATGTATGCAGAGAGCTTTATTGTGAAAGGTGAGGACAGAGTGGATATCGTCCGCTCTGAAGGTTAAAAGGAGCAATAGAAGTTTTTGGTTTGTGCCACAGAGCCTTTCGTGTTGTACAATATGGCATCCACACAACTTGAGTAGTTGATATCTTTACGCGACGGTCTCCACTGAGCAATTCATAAGAGCAATAATATGATGTACATAATTTATGCATTTTCTTAATGGCAATACAGAAACTTTAAGACAACATTTTTATAAGTTATATCAGGTTTAGAGCAACAACATACTTTGTATACAATAAATAAATAGAAAATCAGAGCTTTACAGGAACTTACGTCAAATACATCCTCAGTGTTGGAAATTGATTGAGAACTTTTAACTACATTTCACCCTAGATTCTTGTAGAAAGTACAGAGAATATAAAAAGTATTTGTATAAATATAAGATTATTATTATGTAGTAAAAAAAATACATTCGAAATAAATAATTGCTTTATCGCCACATTGAAATGACTTGGTTACAAAAGTAAATATTATACGGCAGCGTTCTAAATCAAACAATCACAACACGCCGATATGTCCGAGATCACTCCTGTGTGGACGTTGCTCCATTGCATTAAAATCCTTCAAACATCTCGGATATGCTCTGGAAGCTCCGCCTGCTTCAGAACAACGGCCGGTCACGTCATCCCACACGACTTAAAGTTCAGATGCCAATTTTTTTGGGAAGGATTTAAGAATTCGAGTCATATTTTTCAAGCTGCAGTAAAGATACCGCCTCTGCCACGAACTTGCTGAACGACATCTCGGGCCACCTCTCACAGGCGCACTCCGTGGAGGCCGTCAGCGCCTGGGGAGAGGACGCAGAGTTAGTTCAAGTCCACCGGAGAGTACATTCACAATCATCCAGCACTTTGCTTTGGCGTAGAAATACTTACGTGGCCTTTATCCGACCGTATTTTGATCAGAAGCTCCAAGGTTTCGACGGCGTCGTCTACGTATTTTTGGAGGTTTTCGCATTCGGCTTTGGCTGTCCCGTTAAGTTCTCTCATCACGCAGTCCAGCGCCGTAGTAATGCATTGTTTCTGAGAGAGGAAGAGGGAGAAGTGTTTTAGCTTCCTTTTACCGCTGTGACTGAGGCAGACTTGTGGCTGCACGAGGAGAAGTCGGCCACTCGCAGCTGTCACAGCTGTGAGGTAGCAACACCTGCCGAGCTCACTTCCTGTACTAGAGAAACCTTTACATGTGGTTTATACAAGTTCATCTCGAGCCTGACACTTCAGCTTCTTTGATCCTGGGGTAATACCGAAAATTACTTTCTTTTTTGTTGTTCTTGACTTAGCATTCACAAACTGATCAATCCATCTGTATCTTCATATTTTATCACAGTGTACATATAAATTGCATTTCATGAGTAATTGAGAAGTTTCTCGGAAGTAAACATTCCAAAACGATAAAGTTAGCCTTACCTCCACATTTCTTGGCGCATAGAAAGTTGAATCTGGCGGCTGTGTGGACAGAAGAAAACATTGCGTCAAGCACTTGCCAAACCAAGCAGAGAAGTACATTCGGCTTAAAATGACTCACACATTCGACATGCTTCTGCAAAAAGGAGGCACCGAAGT
The DNA here is from genome assembly GCF_023055335.1 of Clinocottus analis. NCBI lineage: Eukaryota > Metazoa > Chordata > Actinopteri > Perciformes > Cottidae > Clinocottus > Clinocottus analis. The sequence continues at coordinate 19,149,161 of NW_027175821.1, forward strand.
CATTAATGGGGAATGATTTTGTGAGAAGGCAACCAGAGAGAAATATCCAAAAGGCAATCCTGATGAAGTACTCCATTTTCAGCTTGGAGGCTTGTCAGTGTGATGAGCAGGTCGTCTGGTGGAGGTGCTGTGGTGTTTGCTTATCTCCCCCCCCACCCCACTGTGCAGTTTATATATCGGTCGGGGTGGAAAGGGTGGGCTGAATTGGTTGTATTTCGCCTAATGCATACAGCGTTGTTTTTTCCTTTTTAGATGACTCTTGGAATTTTTTTTTCTGTCACCGTGCTGCTACAGAATGGTAAAATCCCTCAAGTGGCTTGTAGCACAGCATTCACCTTCAAGCCCTTATGAAAGTAGGTTAGCTGTCCCGAGTTTGTGGTGTGCAGGGTTTTTCTTTCTTTTTTCTTTGTGTGCATGGGTAATATAAACTATAATTTAAAAGTACAAAGTGTCAGATTTAAAATCTGACACTTTATTATAGTGTGTCCAGCTATAGCATCCTAACTATCTTTTATGTGCTTTACAAAGACAATGTTGGCTGACTGAAGAACAGTCATTTTGAGTTGATGACTGAACGCTGGGCTGCTGTGTGCAGCACGACTTTGGCTCCAGATGTTTTTGTGCGTGATCTCATCCGCTCCAATTGGTTGTATTAATCTACTTTGCAAGAAAAGTGGCTATAGATAAATGTTTGCTTTAATATATCAATATTAAAATACACGCTGATTGCACAATGTAATGGCTCACTTTCACGATGCAGTTTTGGAGAAAATAAAGGCGTGATTTTTCAGCACAAAGCCCTGGAAAACAAAAGGCAATGCGTCCTGTGCAGTATTGCCAATTATTTCCCATTTAACGTACCTGGCACTCGCTCCAAAAGTTGCCAGATGATGTCATACACTTATTTGCATATTAATGTCATCTTCAGATATTCGTTTGCATACCGTGTGAACGCCTTTTTAAAACGCCAACACTTGGAAACGCTTTCGGAACAATCTATTGACACCTTAATGTCATTTTTCAGACTAGTGTTCACAGGAAGAGGAAAAGCGAAAACAGTCAGAGTACAAGAAAAGACAATGTTTTGTTTTAAACAAAGAAATAAAGTGTACAAATCACAAAATATAAAGATATAATATTATCCAGGAAAATATCTGTAACCAGATGGCTAAAATACTGTTCCACATCTGCTCATGATTGGGGCTATATCTGGCATATATCTTTACAGCATTGAAACGGCCCTGAAGGCAATTCATCATGTTATCAGTGGATAATTATTATTTACCCACAGTCGGTGGATAATATTCACAACAGTTTCCGCAACGTGGAGGTGTGAACATCTTTTAGTGCCGATAGGGGAATTTTCACAATGAGACCTGTTCAAAACTCGTTGAACATGTCAACGAGATATGCATTTTGCAAAAGAACATCAAATCTCAATCTGAGGTTGCATAATCTAGTACTGTGAGCGTATCGTTTATTAAATGTGTGAGCAGTTAAATGCTGGTCTTATGCACGTTCTACCTCCGTCCTGATGGTCAAAGTGCATATTCAAACCTGTGCGTGTGTGCAACTGTAACATTTAAAGTATCAAGAGTAGCGTTGGTCACAGCATTACAAAATCAACGAGTTAAGAAGATGACCCACCTTTACCCAAGTCCCAGTCGGCAGATGACCTTCAAAGGTCAGCTATCAGTTTTGTACTCCACATTATCAGATGGAATGGGATTTATCGTCAGATCGGTAAAATGTCTAATCGCGAGTTAAAGAGCCGACCATAGCGGTGTCACCTGCGTTTCATTGGTCTCCGGAGTGACGGACTCCTCACAGTCGTTCACATGAAGTGTGAAAGGACGCAGCCTTGTGGCATCTTTCATGTGCACCTCATTTGCTGATTTGTGACCTTGTACATATCCACAAGTGTTGGTTGTTTGTGAATGTATCGGGCAGCTTAAAGGCTCAAAATCAGTGACGCGTGCAGTTTGAACTTGTCTTAGTTGCGTTCCAGAGATGATAGTGGAGCTTCTCTTTTGAAATGGTTTACTCACAACCAAAGAAACAGACAGACAGAGAAAGTGCCAAACATAAAAGGTGTTTACCAACTCATAGCTCCAATACTTTCCTCTTCGCTCACTATGAAGATACCGATCACCATTATTATTTTTCTTCTTTTTTACCCAAAGACAAAAGTCAAGACTGGCAGTTAGAATTGCTCACATTTTATTTTCACATTTTCACATATCGTGTCCATAGATAAATAAATATATAAATAACCTGAGAACTTTTTTTGCAGTGTTTCTTAATAAACCGTTCACCTAACGGTTAGTCTAATTTTAGTGCAGTGTATAACATTAAATAATGATAGTAGTAGAAGTAGAGGAAACATCATCTGGGTCAATTTGCGTCGTTGAAGAAGAGAAGTTGAACCAAACTTTCAAGGTCGTCCACAAAGTCCTTAAACTGGGATTCCTTGGTTGCCAACTTGCACTCTGTCGAGTCCTTCTGCGTCTGAGGAGAGGAGGCGGGGTTTAGTTTTGGATCCTGCATCTTGAATGCGGAGCTTCAATGCGAATAATTCAAAGGCCTACTTACGGATGGAAAGTGCTCGTCCAGAGCATCCAGAGTGTCGTCGATCCTCTGGTCCACGTCTTGACATTTCGATGCGGCGTGTTTCAGTTCACCCTTGAAGCGCTGCAGGACTTCATTGCTGCAGTTGACCTGACACAAGCAGAGGTTGTTGTGGTCACACTCGGTCCAGTAGATAAAACGTTCAACTGGATTCAAGTGTCGTTCCCCATCAACGGTAAAAGCTGATCTCAGATGTTGCTTTACAGGTCAGATTCACTGTCGTATACAGCAGCCTCTTGTCATTTACCAGAGCTCGTTCCAATAAGTAGGAAATCTTTCTGTCTGCAAACTGATTCTACACATTTTTTTGGTGTAATTTTGAGAGAACCTCTTTGTGGTTGATTGCGAACACATGAGGCCAATCTCTCAAAAGAAAACCAAAAGTGATGGCAACGTAAACACTGTGATCTGCACAAGCCAAGCATCAACACGCTGCATGAGCACCTCAACCCGATCTGCTGTGATCTCTTACCTCATCCACGTTTTCTGGGTAAGTGAACGTCACGTTGTCCTGCAACCAATTAGAAGAAAAAAAAACTGTTCACCACATTGAACAATTCACCAGAAGCATTTCCTCAATTGGACCACCTGATCCTGGTCAGTTTTCCACAACAGCAAAAGATATATGTAGAAAGTTCTGATCATATAACTTACACATTTGACATCTCGCTGTAGAAGGCAGAAGCCCATGTCGCCCTGTTCTGTGCAGACGGGTCTCGCTTGAAGATAGCCGATGAGAAAAAACACCCAGAGGGCAATTCTGAAACACAGCTTCATGTCGATGGCTTGCTGGCAGTATCCTGTGGAGATGTACGAGAGGTCTGATCACCAGTGGCTTGTGGTGTCCTCTGGTGCCGCGTGCTAATTTATAGGACAGCACAGACATGAAATTGAGTAGGCAGGTAAAAGGTATGTTCTTGTAGGTTGTCATTTTTTCCTCTTTTTTTCCCCCCTTATTAATCATGTCACAGTTTTCCCTCATCAACTGCTTGGTGAAACCCCAAAGTCAAAAAAAAAAATGAGGTGAGGACAGAGCGCCCTCTCTGGTGGCGACTGCTGACACGCTTTTTTTTTTAATAGTGAGGTCCCACCACACAAAAGGTTTTTGTTTGTGCATTTTCCTTTTGTGTAAATTCTATTTGTAGTTTTTAGCCGTTGCTTCATTGCCGACGTTTCTGTCGGTGACAACGTGAGCATACTGACAGATGTAAGAGTTTTGGTTTCCTTTTTTCAGAGAATTGTGTTGCAATTTCTTTTTGTTCAGCGTGAGGAGCAGCATGCAAAACCGCACACTTTATCTGCCACATGTGTCTTTTTGACTTCTGGGTTGAAGTGGGGCATTGATTCTCTCCAAAAGCCGGTCGTCTACGTTCCACCGCGCATTAAAGGGATCGGGGGATTGCAAGTAAAGGAACTCTAAATGACAATGGCTTTGAAGACTTTCTCTGAAAACACGTAATGCATACAAGTTTGTTCGAGGGATTATAATTATTTAGTTTTGCATCCCAGTAAGAATCGGGTCAGCAATGGAGCAGCAGGTAAAAATAGACCGGCGCATGACTGCATGGTGATGTCACCCGGCCAGCAGAAAAGAATTCAGGGTTTCTCTAACGCCTACGACTTTGAGGGGATTCCCCTCAACAATCCCAGTTAACAGAGCAGCCAACCACTTGGTTGCTGTCTTGCTGGGCATCGGCCATCGCCCTCAGTTGCTCTCTGCCGCTCTGTGTTTGGGTTTCAGGTGTGACGTTTCCTCAGGAGTCACCGACACGAATGAATGTGACTGGATTTTGACGCAAGTGAAAGGGCGGGGGAATTTCTATCCATGGAACTAGCCGCTACGTGGGGGCATCCCTGCTGGTTCCACGTCTGACTTGGACATGCGTGCCCACTCCTTGGCACTGACATGCTGGTGTCTACCTCAGTGACTGGTCAAACACACAGCCCCCCCCCCCCAAAAAAGGGTCAAATTCACAACATGCGTTTTGATTCTTGTCTTTTTCGGTAAACAAAGATCCTCACGATGCCCAAACTCAAATTCAGCCGTTAAGATTTGTAGCGGATGCAACATCAAACTGAAACAAATAAAACCTGGGGTTCAACTCCAGTTTGACGCCGTAGGCAGATTTCCTGTTTTTATGTTGGGTGAGATGCTGTGTTGTAGGTTTGTTTGATGTTCAGAACCACAATGTGAAGAACATTGAACTGCTATGATGGAGCAGCACACTGTGATAGTTAACGTTGCTGTGTTGTCTATGTTCCTGATTCATAACTATCACTGAGGTTACTTTATTCTGACTTTTCTAAAGTTTTCTAGCTGTTGCAATATATACAAACAAACAGTTTGTAACAGTGCTAATAAGTCTTGCGTGACGTCTTATTTTGATATTCGGGGATAGATGGAGAGATAACTGTAGCGCTGAACTCTTATCCCTTCTTCTGTTTCCTCGGAAATTCAAAGGCCCCAAAAAACCTTCTGCGTCATTTTTACCTCAACACCTACAGACCAGGACATGTAAATCATGCTGTCAAAGTTGGAAACTTCCTCTTTTTTCCATTAATAAAAACATGTTCAAACAGATCATGTATGAATGAATGAATGCTCTCAATTGATATTTTTAGCTTTTATGTTCTGCATGCCGCACAGTCTGCTTTACAATTCAGCAGCAAAAAAAACCTAATCAGATTAATTTCTTTGCGAGAAACTAATGAGATTAAAAGTGTGATATATAAAGGCAGCGTGTCGTACTTTTGGGGCCTTGTGTGCGAAAGCAGCATCCCCAAAGCTTTAGGAACAAATTGAAAGAGCAGCTGGGTGCATATTGGGGTTTGTGGGGATGATAAAACTATGTTGTTCTTAAAACAAAGGCAGCAGCGTTCATTCAATTAACTCCCCAGCCCTAACTATTATTCGAATAAACATAATTTCTTCATATTTAATGCATTGTTTTGAACCGTTTCTTTTATTTTTCGTGTGCCGACGCAAATGAAGCGGTCGACTGAGGAAACTGTCAGTCGCTGTGCCGCTCAGAGGCCAGCGGCGACTTCTCAAGGTGGGATGTTACTCCATGCAGGACCTTTTTCACAAGTGTTTATTATTATTGGCCCTCATGCATGACCTGCGCTTCAAGGGCTTCAGAAAGTAATTGCTTTTATCAATTTTAACTGTAAACGTCTCCTCACTTGGAGAGTAAAAATGCGTATGATATTTAAGGCCTAAAATGAGGGAGAACAAGGACGTTGGTATCCTCCCTGACGAGATTAAAATCAGCATTTCTCGGGATTGAAAGTTTGTGGTGAATGCTCTCATCCTCTGCAAAGAGACGTAGTGGATCAAATACTACGCCTCATGAAAGTGATTCGGTTGTTTCACTTCCTGTGACGCTGTGTGTGTGAGGTGGGAGGCGGGGTTGGGGGATGACAATTACACAGTGACCAGAAAATGCTCTGCTCATACCAAACGATGAAAAAAGGAAATAAAATGGTTGGTTTCCGTGATAGTAGTGATGTCAGGGGTTTGGTTACCGCAGCCCACAGCAGCAAAGTCCGACGCTCAGGTGGCGCCTTTGCTGCTTTGACGTGTTGCCGTTGAGTCAGATGTCACTTCTGGATTATCACAAATCTGTCCCAAGTTTCCTTTTTTATGTTTACTGCATGGTACCCACAAGCTTGTGTCATGTGAAGAGAGAGGTGGGCTCTGCTCTTCGTTTTAGTCAAAGGGAATTTCTGGTTTTGAATGTTTCCATCTCACACCGCAGCAGTTTGATCAGAGACTGGGCACTGAGTGGCACAAGATTTAAGATTACTACGATAGTTGTCAAATTTCCTTGTACGTTGAAATTAGAGTGTGATGTGACCTATTCTGATTCATTGGGTAGTGAGTTTAGTGTTGGCACAATATATACTCACTGAGAAACATTGCAGAGTATCAAAGTTGTACTTGAGTAAATGTCACACACACACACACACACACACACACACACACACACACACACACCATAGTGTTAATCAGTGGAGGAAAAAAAGCACATTTACTCAAGTACAACTTTGATACTACTTTTTACAATGCAATGTTTCACAGTGAATTAAACTGCTCAACCGTATGCAAAACATTAATAAACATTAAAACGAGTTACTGCATCAGTAATAATAATAATAATATGCTATAATGTAACAACTGAAGAGCCTATTGCTGCATAGTGAGTACCTCCTATAGAGCATCTTCACGTGACGTCAGTTTTCATTTCCGTTATCGTCCATGGGACATTAACCTATTTCTGCGTTATACTTTTTGTGGAAATACCACAAATGTGGAAACATCAGACGCCCCGTGTCTGGGTTCATACTATTTTCCGTAGTCTCACAGTGTCTGGATGGAGCCGCTTCCAGCTCCTTCAGGACCAGCAGTGACTGTTTGGCTGCCGTGCTGAGCGCTGTTCCCATGTTGCCAGTGTTTTATTTTACCTTGAAATGAATCACAGAGTAAAGGCAGACATCGCCCGACGGAGTTGCCATGTTCATGGCTTTCTCCCAAGTTTCCATCCACAGTTACTTTTGTTCAAGTGAAAGACATTGATTTTCACTCTGCGAAAAAGCTAAAGGAGATTATTTACGAGTGTGTCAATGGGAACGTGCCCACCAGCCGATGTATCAACAGAAACACATGAGAACAGTCCTAACGCTCATACGCGAGTGAAACCAAAGTGAGTTAGATGCATTGGTTGAGAAGCTGGACATGTTGAAGTACAAGTATGTCTTGTTAAGCTGATGAACCCATATTCTGAATCATTAGTCCCACGTCCAACAATAAGGCACAGTACAATAATCACAAGACACGCCCTTTTGAACTGAAATTGTGTCTCCTTCAGGATATAATGGTGATTTCCGAAGAAGAGCGGCATAAAACACAGCAAAACAATGCCGTGCATGGACCCCAACATGGCCGCCAAAGCTAGTTGTTATGGGTAGAGGGCACGTGGATGAATACGCTCTATACTTAAAGTACATGTTCTTGATAAGAAATGGTTCTTTGCTGCTGAAGTTATGTTCAGAATGTTAAATACTGCTATTTTTTTCAACGACCCTATTCTCCATTCATGCTGTTTTGAGTCTGAACCTCTCCTTGTCGCTCCCTTTCACTCATTTTGCCTTTTCCAATAATCCAATTTTTGGGACATGGTTGAATGAAGTGGTTGTCGTTAAGTTGACCGTCCCTGCGTGCAGGTAGAAAACCAGACCCATGCACGTGATGCTAACCCACAGAGCGAGTGGAAAAGCTTCATCTGCACAAATGTGTTCCTGCAAGCACCCCAAAAAGATGAAATGGACACAGACTATTGTCTCTCCATTCCATAATGATCATCATGCGACCACGTACGATACATTATTTTTGTATGTGTGTATCTATATGGGCGTCAAATGTGGACCTGGGGTCAACAGAGCCCGCTGACTAACTCTCCAAGACAATTTCCTACTCGTCTGCACATCGTTCCACACCTCGTATTTAAATACACTTGCCACTTGTGTATCATACACGTGTTACTTTCATATAACGCTCACATTCATGCACTTTATTTTAACTTTAAATTATACTGTGGTCTTGTAAATATTCATGCTCTCATTTATGACACTGTTATATGTTTTTGTTTATTGTTCATAGCTACGCACCGCCCGCCAGGACAAGTTTCATGCATGTTGCAACATACATGAAACTTCCCTCAAGCAATGTAAACGCAAGTGATGGAGGACTGGGGGTCATTCCCAGACCGTTGTTGAGCTGGAGTTGATAAGAGACTTCTGCAGTCTGAATTCTTCACATCAGGTGGAGGTCTCACGAGGTGAATTGTGTTATTGTTCCTCCACTGCAGGTAGGGAATGTGTGTGGTGGGACACCAAGAGGTGGAAGATCCCCTCTTGGTCAGTCAGTTGACTGCTGAAGCCTCAGCTGAACTTGAGAAAGTACGTTTCAATCACCCCATCACCTATGTTGTGAAATCCCTTAAGGCACAGATTGTTTTAATGTGGTTGTTGGATGCTGTAGAGTGTAGGAAGCAAAACTGTACAAAACATACAAACCATTTTTGCCATCATTGCGGTTAGAGGCAAATAAAAGTGTTAACAAGGTGAAGCAGAGAGGAGCCGGCGTTCACCACGACTGAAGCACATGGCTGTCTTGTTTAGGTTAAGTTTACACACACTAGTCATTTTGTTGTGAACAATGGACAACCCCTGAGCCCCACTGAACAAGCACACCAGCAAGATTGAAAAGAAGACTCTCTTAAGGTCTCTTCATGAAGATGTTTGGTTGGGCACACATCTGTACCACACAGCTGCTTGCTTTGCTGGCTTTAATCACCGTGTGGTTTCAGCTGTAAAAAAAAGGCTTTTCCACTGACTAATGTTGCACGTGAAAAGCAAAGGCAGTTTTGGGGTAAAGCCATATGCTTCATGCGTACATCCGATTCTCTTCAGTCCACTTAAGATCATAACTTAACAAAGTTATCAACACAATTGTGCAGTTTCTAGTTTTAGATCCTTGAAACTTCAGAAATAAATAGGAGCCAACAAAAGCATGATTGTTTTGTATGAATACTAATAAACTTTGTTGCCATCATATGCCATGATACGTTCATCAGTACACTTCATTCATTGTGTTTTTAGAGGTACAACAGGTGAACTTATCAGTGCTCTGATTTCGATCAGAAAGATCATTTCAATGTGAATATAATAAACAGAATGTAGCCTACATTATAGATTGAGTTACTCCAAACGCATGAGGACAGAATATAATGGAGATATGTGCATTAACTAGCCTTTCAATGGATAGATCGACCCGACTTATAATACGTCAATGTTTGTCATGTTCAAGTCGTGCTAACGGACGTTTTGCTCAAGAGTAAGTATCAAGCTTCAGTGTATGTTTTTAATGCATTGTTCCTATTGGTTCCATGCATAACAAATTGGTTTAATACCAACCTGTAACCTAAAATGTCTTCTGGTCAACCTCAAGATGAACAAGGGCGTACCACAGGGGTCCGTGCTGGGTCCTTTACTATTTACACTGCAACACAGACGCCACATCTCTTATTTTGAATCTTCGAATCAAGCTATGTCGAGACTCCCTTTCGACATGTAACATTCTTCAGACGGCATCATCTCAAGCCTGTACTGAATGCTGACGGGACCAAATGTGTTTGTTTTTTTCTTCTCATAAACCCATAATTCCAATTAGCATCTCTTTGCCATCTGTACATCGTCTCAGCTATGCATACCGTGCAAGTCCAAAGTCTTCTAGATGATATGCTTCTGCAAGAAAAACTGAAGTTTTGTTAAGAATTCCAGGTTGCATGTACTAAGAAATTGATATACAAATGGTCCAGTATTCATTTAACCTTGCACTTTAGTAAAAAAAAAAAAAAAAAAAAAGGGCACAGTGTGATTTTTTTTTTTTATTTTTTTTTTTTATTTTTTTAAGCTTCTATTTGGCCTGTCTTGTAGATTAAACAAGAAGTTTTTGCTCACAGGTGTGAAATGCATCTCGGTTAAGTTTGAGTTGGTCTGCGTTGCTGAAATCCCCCTTGTCATCTGGGAAGTCCACAGCAGGGGTGTTTGTTGTGAAGACACCTGCTTGCATGTTTGCACTCGTCATTGTGAGAGTGAGCAGATGTCTTTGGGTGGCTTTGAAATGCTGCTGTGTGCTGAAGTCTCTTTTTGTGGTTGTGTTCTCGCCACAGACTCTCTCCATGTCTCCAGCAATTACACACACACACACACACACACACACACACACACACACACACACACACACACACACACACACACACACACCTGCTTTTAAAGATTTAAGATGACGGTGAAGGTCAATACAGGCAGAGAGGTATTCTATTGCTCTGGTGACACAAGCTTGAGTTTGTGTTATTCATTAAATATGAACTAAGACCAATGTGAATACAGAATGACAGTGGTGAGCAGGGTCATCCTTCAATCAGAGGATCGGTGGTTTGATCCCCGGCTCCGCTAGCCCATGTGGATGTGTCCTTGAGCAAGACACTTAACCCTATATTGCTCCCGTAGTTGCACCTACAGAGTATGAATGGTTGATAATACTGACGTGGAACCTTGCATGGTGGCTCCTCCCATCACGGTGTGAATGGATGAATGATGTCATGTAGTGTTAAAGTGCTTTAAGTGGTCGGAAGACTAAAAAAGTGCTATAAAAGTACGTGTCCGTTTACCATTTAGTACATGCAACTATTGCTGCAACTAACGATTATTTTATTAATCGGTAGACTATTTTTTCGATTAATCGGATACAAAATAGTTTCAAAGCATTAATTTGCAACCTTTTATGACAAAAACAGAACTAACTGTGCAAATTCATTATTATTAATTCATTATTAACAATAAAGAATTCATAAAAAATAAAGAAATACAAATCAGAAAACTTAACAGGATTTGTCAGAACTTGTTCTCTACACTCACACACATGCAGACACACACACTCACAGACATGCACACACACTCACAGACATGCACACACACACACACACTCACAGACATGCACACACTCAGAACTCAGAGAACAAGAGATGATAATCCAGAAGTAACCACTCAATGTATCAATAGATAACTTACGTACTGCACTTTATCTGAACAAAGGTTGTTCATTAGATATGGAACTACAAATCCCAGCAGCACTTCCTCTGCATGAAGCCTCATTATATCAGACTGTTGATCGCAGGTCTGCGTTCTGCACCTCAGAGGAGATGTTTACTCGTTGCTTCTCTTGAAGCTTTGTGGTATTTTAAAACGAAGACGTTATCTAACCCAACAGCTCAAACGAGGGGAATGAAGGACTAGCGAGCTAACGACAACTTTGAGCCTAGCTGTTAAGTTATTGTACACGCAACGCGACTATACAGTAACACGAGAAGTTACAGCGCTGCAGAAGCTGCTGGACCTCCAGTCTGCTGCTGCACTGTTTGTTTGTTTTTTCAATACTCAAACATCTCCGCGACTTATTGAGCGACGTAATAATCGCGCGACGCAACGAATCGATAATGAAATTCGTTGCCAACTTTTTTTGATAAAAGATTTTTATCTTTTCGTTGTTGCAGCCCTACACGCAACAACAATAGCTGCAAAGGAACATGTTCCTATCCAATCCCAACAGTCTGAAAGCCGGGTGCTACCTTGCAGGAGCGCCTTGTTGGCTGCAGTGCTCGTGAAGCCTTTTAGTCTTTTAGGGTGCAACATTCATTACCAACTATGCAACTAAAGCATTGTCGGCCACCTGATCCATTGCTGCACGACGTGTCGTTATCGCGTTTAACTGTGATTGGCACAGCTGGTTCAGAGCTGTGATGTGATTGGCTGAGAGTAAGCTATTTATTAGACTGTGATAACAATGGAAACGTGCCACTGATGTTTTAATGTCATTTGTTTTATAAACTCATTTCATTTTGAGGTTGTCCACAAGGTTAACATCTCCATCGTGGTGGCTGGTTTCTGACCCAGAAGTACATTAATCTTACATTATTTATTAATCTGACCTCTTTTTAAAGATCTCGCAAAAATCACTATGGGAATATTCTTTTTTCCCTCTATCCCTTCAAGTGCTCCGTAGTACTCAATGTGATTTATGTTTTACATTCTTTTTTTAAAAAGCTAATCGAAAGAAATCTGGAATCTTCTTTTATCACTTAGTTTGTACCATTTTGTAGGATTTCACATTAACTTTGAAAGAACCGCAGCACAACAGCAGCACCAAGCTGCCGCTTTTAAAACCACACAAACCCTTATGAAGGGAAGCTCGTCATCGGAAGAGTTAAGACGATGTAATGACTGCTATGCCACTTCTGACAATATAGACTAAAACAATTGCCAGCATCTAATCTAGTGTGACAACGTATACACCAAGTCCCAGCGTTTCCTTTAGTCCACACAAACGCCATCAGTGGTGTTGGAGCCAAAACGGGGTTTATTGTTTGAGGGATGAATGGAGACATGTAGTTCCTTCATTTGTACACAAGGTGGCACACTAACTCCCAGAAGGGCATATAGGTAAGTGCCTGCTGATGGGAACAGCTGTGTGTGGATGGGAAGCGAACTAGTTTTTGACCGTGGCCGAGTTGTTGTATCCTGTGTTGTGCTGCAACATGTAGGAATAACTTAATTCAAGTGTATTGGACACTGTTGATTCATGCAGCAGAGAATAAATGGTTCAAGGGACACAGAGCCCTGGACATTGGATTTGTTTGTGGCAAGAACACGCTTCCGAACATGTTCGCCCATTCGCTGACCGAGTGGCTCTAAGACTTATATTGGGTAAGGTCTGTACGAGTGCGTTTAAATGTGTAAAATACTCAAACGTTAGGAACTACTATAAATGTAAATCGGCTGCCACCTGCTGCTGAAAATGGAGAACCTTTCTCATTTAATCTAACGCCACAATTTATTATCCTTGCTAATGTCTACAAGACTTTTCCTTTCTTCCAGACTGTTTTAGAGTTTAATAACTTTTAAGTTGTTGGCGTGCTACAAATAAACCAGGCGACCAAAGGAACGTCTTTTATAATTATTATTATTATTTAATATTTAAAAATGGTACAAGTATTTTAATAAAAAACAATACTATGGCAAGTCACACATAGCAGAAATGTAATTATATACCTTTTATTCTTTGAGAACTACAACATATAAGTCAACTTTCACGTTCAGTGAAAATGAGGGAAGAGGGACAAATCCAAACTGCCAGGTCCACTAGGGGGCGGCAAAGCAGCTCTTCTGAGAATACAATCTTCATAGCTTTAGTGGGTTCAACACCACAATCTGAATAAATAATAAATAAGTTAAATATTTAGAAAATATCTCTTCAGCGTAGTGTCTTTACAGTCAATCCTTGGTCACATGAAGATCTCCTCCTCTTCTCAGTTTCAGCTCAGGCTGCTTATCCCCTGAAAAGAAGAAACAAATACATTCACATCAGTCATTGATTCACATCTTTACAACATGTAGTGCGACACAGTCCAGCCTCCTGCATGCTGCAGAAAAATGTTGAATAGTGTTTTTTCTTACCTTTTGAATAAGAGACTCTAGTCTGTTGAGGAATTCCTTTGCATTTTCCTTCGGATGTGAGTTGCAGTCTTGGCAGGTTGCCTGAAGAGAAACAAGAGAAGTTAAGTTACATCTGAGCAGCTACTGCGAGTGCAACGCCTCGTGCACACATTCAGTTTCATATCAGTGAAATGACCAAAAAAATATAAACAGAAGGAAGGGAAGGAAAGCTGATCTTACCTCATCTCCTAAAGTGGTAGAAATGCAAAGACTTTTCTCCTGAAATGGATCAAAGTAAGTTGTTAGTTGCTGTCATGCTAGCATTAGCATTAGCGCTTTCAGAGTCACGTGATATTCATTCCGTCTTCCCCGCGCCCGTCCCTTTACTCACAGTGAGCGAGCTCTTGAGGCTCTTGTGGAGTTTGCGTTGTGTTCTTTCCGCCATGTTGAAATGCTCACGCAGGTTCTTCTGGAAGCATCGCAAGGCCGACAAGCAGCAGGAGTCCTGTTACGGAGAGGAAAACAATAACACGCCCGTGAATAAATCCTCAATAGCACACCGGCACCGGTCAATGGTCTCGGAGGAATCCAGCCTCCTGAAAACTATAAAGCAGTTGCAAACACTTGTGCGAGAAGAAGTGATCATGAACCATGACCATTGTCAGTTTTTAATTAAATCCAATGTTCCTGTTAATTGATTTAAATCAATGGAAATTGATGCTGTTATGTTTGTGGAATTGGTTTCAGAAAATTATTTTAAAGCCAACTGTAAAATTACAGACAGATTAACCACCAAAAAAAAGGGAAACTTTTAAGAATGATATTTCTACGTGTTGATCCAAACCGTCAACGTGTAGCTGTACTTCATGAACCATGTATCACACGTGTTGGCTCCAGAATGTCGTTCTATTGCTCTACAATTGTACATGTATTCATTTGAGGGAAAGGCAAACATCCTCCCATCACCGGCATCAAAACATTTCCAAGAAAGCCGTTTCTGGTTTCATGTCATGACTTCATCGTTGCTCTTGACTTTCCAATCAGATTGTGCGCATACCACTTTTACTTCAACTGAAACCTTCTGAACATGAAGTTTCCACTATTTTTAAAGAGAAGTTTCTGTTCCCAAAAGTGCTCGGGCCGTTTCTTGTGTTTCCCAGTGTTGAGGATGTGACGCGTTATTTCCAAGTGATTGTTTCTGCGAGTGACTATCAGGTCGAATCCTAGTTTTAGACGCCGCCGATTTGTAGAGAAACTTCCTGACTGCTGCTTATTTCTAAATTCTGTGACGAGGATTCGGCTGTTTTACAGACATCTGGTGCAAGCTTTTGCTCGGTTGTGTGGTGTTTTTTTTATTTTTTTAAATTTAATAAGCTTTTGTTGCGCGACAATAGTGGCTTCACACCCACTCGAGCATCCTCATCCTTTGTGGCTTAAGATGAGCTGTAATTTGCCAGTCAAACAAAAAGTTGAGTCAAATGTTTTTTTTGTTTTTTTTTCTTGCACCAGAGAACGTTTCGAGTCGGTCAGGAAGTGTCATGGTTTTGTTTGCTTGATTACTCATCACGTTTCACTTGAGCGTGCAATGGAAGCTGCTGCTGACTTGACTCACTGACGAGAAAGTCAATCTGAGTTTACAATAATGCACTTGATCTGAATGAGCAAATGAATTATTACACATGTACTGTTTGCTTTCTACAAGGTCTAATTATAGTTAACACGCATGTCCCGTAAAGCAATTAATCTAAATAGAATACTAAATTCTTTTTTTTTTTTAAATGGATCTAATATTTTTAATTAATCTGATAGATTGCAGTTTTTCCCACGAGTCCCAGTAATAATTTAATTAATGTATAAATAGTGGCATGTTTGTGGATATTGGTTTGTTCTCTCCAACAGTTGAAATACAATTATTTCCCCTGTAACATTATTTGGTTTCTCTATCAAATACAAAACATTTCATGAAAAATAAATGCTCACATTTATATATTTTCTTTTCAAACGATGGCTGATTTATCATTTTTTGCTTTAATTATCTACCTGCATGGAGCCTTGGTTAATCTGCATTTTATTATTTTTTAAATGTATTTTTTCAAAGTCAACTCACATGAATCCCTCGATGTAAAAAAAAAAAAAAAAACGATAAGCAAAAAAATATATATATTCAAAACAAATTATGAATTTGTAAAGCTGCATGGTTAACTGCATTTATGCATCTCTTTTACAGCTGCTTACATTCGCTTTCAAACCGAGACATTTTGTCATTTCACACACTATTTCATCTCCTCCTACATGACGATTAGCAGCTGTCGCAGGTGGGAGAATATCAACAATGACTAAGCAACCACAAATATTAATACTCCTGTCAACATGTTCAACACGAGTTAGACTTTGCTCACCTCGACACTCAGTGGCGGCGTGCTCATCATCTTCTCACCGTGCTGTGAGGAACACACCGAGAACGTTGTACTTCAGTAACGAGAACATGGGCCCAAAAAAGAAGAAAGGAAGTTAAATGTAGAAGCGCCTACCTGCAGGCTTTGTTTCACGATGTCCAACTGCCTCCAGACTTCTTGTAGTTTCCTCTGTGATGTTTTGTTACTGTGTGTCGACACGCCGGCCAGAGAACCGAACCAGACTGCAAACAGGCAGAAAACAAGCAACTTCATACTCTCAGGCAGCAAGGTCACCAAGGGAGGCTTTTCAAAAGATTCACTGGAGATGTACACGGTTTTGCGTCGCTTACCTTTTATACTCATCCCTGAGGACACAGGAAAACCACCTGGAAAGCTGCAGAAACTGGCGTGTGTGAGTAATGAAACTTTCTTTTCCACTGGCAGCCACCGCGACGTGATGCGAGAGTGGCGTCACGTTCACGTGTGAACGTAGCGCCGCTCGAGAGAGAGAGCGCGGCCGACAGGAAACTGCAGGAAGGAACGGCACTTCCCATTTTCATTTTGAATCAGTGGAGACGCCGCGGCCCGACGCCGAGTCAGAGGTGCTGTTTCGGAGGTGTGGTGTTGACAACCTGAATGCATTCACTTGCAACACACACACACACACACACACACACACACACACACACACACACACAGAGCTTGCTGCAACAACAGGAAACCCCTTTTTTGAAGTGTTCACATCGAGCCAAAAGGAGAAGTGAGGAGATCTGTGTTGTCAGTGCAGGAGGAAGTCCACCGCTCCACGACGGCCCAGACCATTTAAGCCATATTTATGAATATGACCACGTCTTTTCATAACAAGCTCTCAGGCAGTCGGCCATCTTTCATCTCGCCGTTACTCGTCCGTGTGACGCCCTTCGTGTCACACGATGAAGTAACGAGAGAGGGCTAGGACGCGTCACTGCTCCGGCGCTGTCGATGGAGCTTTTTAAACACGCGGCCGTAACGAAGCAACGTGTGCGTCGCTGCTCATCTGCTTGTTTCATGACTGTAGTGGTCGATCTACGTGTCTGCCACGCTGCTGGGCGCGGGATAGATCCTGTTTCTCACACACTGCTTCAGTAAAAGAGTCCAGCCGTTGGTATATCTTTGGGGGTTATTTCCCGTTTAATTATAAACTGACGGCAGTTACATGTTTTGTCTTCCTGATCTGTTTACGAAGCACTTCAGTTTAGCGGTAAGAACCGTCTGATCTCCCCGTCACTCATGCATCATCAATCCCTCTTGCTCGTACCGGTATTTAAACTATCACAGTACAACACACATTACCGCAATAAAATACACACCCGTGACTAACGGCTCCTACAATGACAGCGGATGCAGTTACTTGATGGAGAAGCAGTGCATCCATCACTGGAGTGCAACCTGTAAATATCCTCTTTCCTAATTGTTTTTATTCGTATAAGTTCGTCATATTACATATTTTACTTACATGAAATTCTGACTCTGCATTTGTTCCCCGGGGAGCAACTGGGGCTCAGTGTCTAGCTCAAGGACAGCGATGGAACCAGCGACCTGGTGTTGTCAGGGCGACCTCTCATCCCCATGAGCTGCAGCCACCTTAGACTCTTTAAAAAAAAAAAAAAAAAAACGTAAATATGTTTTACATATTGGGATCTAATCAACAGATTATTATACGACAACTGAGACATTCACCAATACCGCTCCTCTGTAATGTGGTTTTTGTCACATCTTTGGAAAAGATTCAACTTTCACAAACGAGGACAAAACCGAGAGCGCGTCAGTCGGTGATGAGAGTTTTGTTTTGTTTTGCCGCTTGTTGCATGTCACGGTTCATACGGGAGCAGTGGACCCGTCCTGTCACATCTGTTGTTTGTACCCTTCATGTCCTCTTTTTCTTCCCAGAAGTCATCGATGCACTTCATCGGGCTCAGTAACTTTACTCCAGCACTACAACGTGTGCACAACGACTCTTTTTACCGACTTTGATTCGCTTGCTCTCACGTCTTCGTGTCTTTCGGTCTAATCCACTGCAGTGAAGGACGTCAAAGTGTCGACTCTCACAGGCTCCCATGAAGAAGGAAATTCCCCCAACAAACATGCGGACAGCTTTTCTCTTGAAGTTCAACCGCTTTGATGTGCAGCTGACGAAAATACCCGTTTTTTTGTTTAAAAATAGTTTTTTATACCAAGTGACCTGTTTATGACCACGAGGCCGCAGCGTGGCGTGTTTGTGCGTTTGTGCCTGCGTCCCGTTCTCGTGAACGCGACATCTCAGGACTCGAGTATGAACTCGTCCAAATTTCACACAAATTCCTGCAACCGGCTTTTATTCAATTTTGAACACTTGGATTCCAGCTGCAGATGTGCACGCACTGTACTGAGCGAAGAAACCTTCATGGCAGGAAATAAATAAAATCAGGATGTGTTTATTTACGCAGAGTTCGTTCAACACTTTAATGCACACACACACTTTTCCTACAAGGTTTTCAGAAGAACAGATGAAGCGTGCTTTAGAAATATCACGGAGTATTTCAGTCATCTCCTCCAATGAGCTTTTGGGAAAGTCTGGGAGGCAAATATGAGCGCACGGTCGCTCACACACACACACACACACACACACACACACACACTGCCGTCACTGCAAACACACACACACTGCCGTCACTGCACACACACAATCTTTACATCGGGAGGAAGTGAGACTGAGAGAAAACCCCTCTCGTCTGTTCTCACTCTTCATCAGCGTAAAGGAACAGGTGGGTGGGGGCTCGACGGGCTGAGAGGTGCAGCACCTCAGACGCCCGTCTCCTCCTCCTCCTCCTCTTCTTCTGTGGTGCTCAGACGGAAGAACATGTTTCCTCAGGTAGAGTTCAGATTCAGAAGAAATTTACTCAAGGAACCCCTTCTGACACACATGTGTGTGAGATTGTTTGTTTGTTTGTGTGTGTGTGTGTGACTGACTGTGTGTGTGACTGTGCACATGAAAGCCTCACTAAAAAGGCTTAAAATGAGCAGAATGTTAGACATGTAACTTCCTGGACAGACGGATTAGATGGAGCGGATATAAAATGAGTGCATTGAGAATAAACAAGGTGGAGTTTTTGTTTCTTCTAAAACGAGACGTTTTAAAAAATATATTTTGTTGCTGGTTGAACTATCCTTTTTAAGGCTTTTCCAGCAGTTGTATAACACACAGCACAGGCTCCTCCTCCCGCCCTTCACTAGACATCTATTGACCCTTTGACCTTCTGGAACAGACCTGCAGAGCATCTGGACCAGAGCCCTGCTGGACATGAACAGCCTGGGGGTCCCAGGAGACTGGAGCTAAAAGGACAAAAGAACAGGAGACTTTTA